>NW_027590394.1:0-300000 GCF_964213995.1 Mustelus asterias | reverse complement strand
GACACAGTGGGTTAACACTGCTGCCTCACAGTGACACGCTGACACAGTGGGTTAACACTGCTGCCTCACAGTGACACGGTGACACAGTGGGTTAACACTGCTGCCTCACAGTGACACGGTGACACAGTGGGTTAACACTGCTGCCTCACAGTGACACGGTGACACAGTGGGTTAACACTGCTGCCTCACAGTGACACGGTGACACAGTGGGTTAACACTGCTGCCTCACAGTGACACGGTGACACAGTGGGTTAACACTGCTGCCTCACAGTGACACGGTGACACAGTGGGTTAACACTGCTGCCTCACAGTGACACGGTGACACAGTGGGTTAACACTGCTGCCTCACAGTGACACGGTGACACAGTGGGTTAACACTGCTGTCTCACAGTGACACGGTGACACAGTGGGTTAACACTGCTGTCTCACAGCGACACGGTGACACAGTGGGTTAACACTGCCGCCTCACAGTGACACGGTGACACAGTGGTTAACACTGCTGCCTCACAGTGACACGGTGGCACAGTGGGTTAACACTGCTGCCTCACAGTTAAACGGTGACACAGTGGGTTTACACTGCTGTCTCACAGTGACACGGTGGCACAGTGGGTTAACACTGCTCTCTCACAGTGACACGGTGACACAGTGGGTTAAGACTGCTGTCTCACAGTGACACGGTGGCACAGTGGGTTAACACTGCTCCCTCACCGTGACACAGTGGGTTAACACCGCTGCCTCACAGTGACACGGTGACACAGTGGGTTAACACTGCTGCCTCACAGCGACACGGTGAAACAGTGGGTTAACACTGCTCCCTCACAGTGACACAGTGGGTTAACACAGCTGCCTCACAGTGACACGGTGACACAGTGGGTTAACACTGCTGTGTCACAGTGACACGGTGACACAGTGGGTTAACACTGCTGTCTCACAGTGACACGGTGACACAGTGGGTTGACACGGTGACACAGTGGGTTAACACTGCTGCCTCACAGTGAGACGGTGACACAGTGGGTTAACACTGCTGCCTCACAGCGACACGGTGACACAGTGGGTTAACACTGCTGTCTCACAGCGACACGGTGACACAGTGGGTTAACACTGCTGCCTCACAGTGAGACGGTGACACAGTGGGTTAACACTGCTGTCTCACAGTGACACGGTGACACAGTGGGTTAACACTGCTGCCTCACAGTGACACGCTGACACAGTGGGTTAACACTGCTGCCTCACAGTGACACGGTGACACAGTGGGTTGACACTGCTGTCTCACAGTGACACGGTGAAACAGTGGGTTAACACTGCTGCCTCACAGTGACACGGTGACACAGTGGGTTAACACTGCTGCCTCACAGTGTCACGATGACACAGTGGGTTAACACTGCTGCCTCACAGTGACACGGTGACACAGTGGGTTAACACTGCTGCCTCACAGTGACACGGTGACACAGTGGTTTAACATTGCTGTGTCACAGTGACACGGTGATACAGTGGGTTAACACTGCTGTCTCACAGTGACACGGTGACACAGTGGGTTGACACGGTGACACAGTGGGTTAACACAGCTGCCTCACAGTGAGACGGTGACACAGTGGGTTAACACTGCTGCCTCACAGCGACACGGTGACACAGTGGGTTAACACTGCTGTCTCACAGCGACACGGTGACACAGTGGGTTAACACTGCTGCCTCACAGTGAGACGGTGACACAGTGGGTTAAAACTGCTGTCTCACAGTGACACGGTGACACAGTGGGTTAACACTGCTGCCTCACAGTGACACGCTGACACAGTGGGTTAACACTGCTGCCTCACAGTGACACGGTGACACAGTGGGTTGACACTGCTGTCTCACAGTGACACGGTGAAACAGTGGGTTAACACTGCTGCCTCACAGTGACACGGTGACACAGTGGGTTAACACTGCTGCCTCACAGTGTCACGATGACACAGTGGGTTAACACTGCTGCCTCACAGTGACATGGTGACACAGTGGGTTAACACTGCTGCCTCACAGTGACACGGTGACACAGTGGGTTAACACTGCTGCCTCACAGTGACACGGTGACACAGTGGGTTAACACTGCTGCCTCACAGTGACACGGTGACACAGTGGGTTAACACTGCTGCCTCACAGTGACACGGTGACACAGTGGGTTAACACTGCTGCCTCACAGTGACACGGTGCCACAGTGGGTTAACACTGCTGCCTCACAGTGACACGGTGACACAGTGGGTTAACACTGCTGCCTCACAGTGACACGGTGACACAGTGGGTTAACACTGCTGTCTCACAGTGACACGGTGACACAGTGGGTTAACACTGCTGTCTCACAGCGACACGGTGACACAGTGGGTTAACACTGCCGCCTCACAGTGACACGGTGACACAGTGGTTAACACTGCTGCCTCACAGTGACACGGTGGCACATTGGGTTAACACTGCTGCCTCACAGTTAAACGGTGACACAGCGGGTTTACACTGCTGTCTCACAGTGACACGGTGGCACAGTGGGTTAACACTGCTCTCTCACAGTGACACGGTGACACAGTGGGTTAACACTGCTGTCTCACAGTGACACGGTGGCACAGTGGGTTAACACTGCTCCCTCACCGTGACACAGTGGGTTAACACCGCTGCCTCACAGTGACACGGTGACACAGTGGGTTAACACTGCTGCCTCACAGCGACACGGTGAAACAGTGGGTTAACACTGCTCCCTCACAGTGACACAGTGGGTTAACACAGCTGCCTCACAGTGACACGGTGACACAGTGGGTTAACACTGCTGTGTCACAGTGACACGGTGACACAGTGGGTTAACACTGCTGTCTCACAGTGACACGGTGACACAGTGGGTTGACACGGTGACACAGTGGGTTAACACTGCTGCCTCACAGTGAGACGGTGACACAGTGGGTTAACACTGCTGCCTCACAGCGACACGGTGACACAGTGGGTTAACACTGCTGTCTCACAGCGACACGGTGACACAGTGGGTTAACACTGCTGCCTCACAGTGAGACGGTGACACAGTGGGTTAACACTGCTGTCTCACAGTGACACGGTGACACAGTGGGTTAACACTGCTGCCTCACAGTGACACGCTGACACAGTGGGTTAACACTGCTGCCTCACAGTGACACGGTGACACAGTGGGTTGACACTGCTGTCTCACAGTGACACGGTGAAACAGTGGGTTAACACTGCTGCCTCACAGTGACACGGTGACACAGTGGGTTAACACTGCTGCCTCACAGTGTCACGATGACACAGTGGGTTAACACTGCTGCCTCACAGTGACACGGTGACACAGTGGGTTAACACTGCTGCCTCACAGTGACACGGTGACACAGTGGGTTAACATTGCTGTGTCACAGTGACACGGTGACACAGTGGGTTAACACTGCTGTCTCACAGTGACACGGTGACACAGTGGGTTGACACTGCTGTCTCACAGTGACACGGTGAAACAGTGGGTTAACACTGCTGCCTCACAGTGACACGGTGACACAGTGGGTTAACACTGCTGCCTCACAGTGTCACGATGACACAGTGGGTTAACACTGCTGCCTCACAGTGACATGGTGACACAGTGGGTTAACACTGCTGCCTCACAGTGACACGGTGACACAGTGGGTTAACACTGCTGCCTCACAGTGACACGGTGACACAGTGGGTTAACACTGCTGCCTCACAGTGACACGGTGACACAGTGGGTTAACACTGCTGCCTCACAGTGACACGGTGACACAGTGGGTTAACACTGCTGCCTCACAGTGACACGGTGACACAGTGGGTTAACACTGCTGCCTCACAGTGACACGGTGACACAGTGGGTTAACACTGCTGCCTCACAGTGACACGGTGACACAGTGGGTTAACACTGCTGTCTCACAGTGACACGGTGACACAGTGGGTTAACACTGCTGTCTCACAGCGACACGGTGACACAGTGGGTTAACACTGCCGCCTCACAGTGACACGGTGACACAGTGGTTAACACTGCTGCCTCACAGTGACACGGTGGCACATTGGGTTAACACTGCTGCCTCACAGTTAAACGGTGACACAGCGGGTTTACACTGCTGTCTCACAGTGACACGGTGGCACAGTGGGTTAACACTGCTCTCTCACAGTGACACGGTGACACAGTGGGTTAACACTGCTGTCTCACAGTGACACGGTGGCACAGTGGGTTAACACTGCTCCCTCACCGTGACACAGTGGGTTAACACCGCTGCCTCACAGTGACACGGTGACACAGTGGGTTAACACTGCTGCCTCACAGCGACACGGTGAAACAGTGGGTTAACACTGCTCCCTCACAGTGACACAGTGGGTTAACACAGCTGCCTCACAGTGACACGGTGACACAGTGGGTTAACACTGCTGTGTCACAGTGACACGGTGACACAGTGGGTTAACACTGCTGTCTCACAGTGACACGGTGACACAGTGGGTTGACACGGTGACAAGTGGGTTAACACTGCTGCCTCACAGTGAGACGGTGACACAGTGGGTTAACACTGCTGCCTCACAGCGACACGGTGACACAGTGGGTTAACACTGCTGTCTCACAGCGACACGGTGACACAGTGGGTTAACACTGCTGCCTCACAGTGAGACGGTGACACAGTGGGTTAACACTGCTGTCTCACAGTGACACGGTGACACAGTGGGTTAACACTGCTGCCTCACAGTGACACGCTGACACAGTGGGTTAACACTGCTGCCTCACAGTGACACGGTGACACAGTGGGTTGACACTGCTGTCTCACAGTGACACGGTGAAACAGTGGGTTAACACTGCTGCCTCACAGTGACACGGTGACACAGTGGGTTAACACTGCTGCCTCACAGTGTCACGATGACACAGTGGGTTAACACTGCTGCCTCACAGTGACACGGTGACACAGTGGGTTAACACTGCTGCCTCACAGTGACACGGTGACACAGTGGGTTAACATTGCTGTGTCACAGTGACACGGTGACACAGTGGGTTAACACTGCTGTCTCACAGTGACACGGTGACACAGTGGGTTGACACGGTGACACAGTGGGTTAACACTGCTCCCTCACAGTGAGACGGTGACACAGTGGGTTAACACTGCTGCTTCACAGCGACACGGTGACACAGTGGGTTAACACTGCTGTCTCACAGCGACACGGTGACACAGTGGGTTAACACTGCTGCCTCACAGTGAGACGGTGACACAGTGGGTTAAAACTGCTGTCTCACAGTGACACGGTGACACAGTGGGTTAACACTGCTGCCTCACAGTGACACGCTGACACAGTGGGTTAACACTGCTGCCTCACAGTGACACGGTGACACAGTGGGTTGACACTGCTGTCTCACAGTGACACGGTGAAACAGTGGGTTAACACTGCTGCCTCACAGTGACACGGTGACACAGTGGGTTAACACTGCTGCCTCACAGTGTCACGATGACACAGTGGGTTAACACTGCTGCCTCACAGTGACATGGTGACACAGTGGGTTAACACTGCTGCCTCACAGTGACACGGTGACACAGTGGGTTAACACTGCTGCCTCACAGTGACACAGTGACACAGTGGGTTAACACTGCTGCCTCACGGTGACACAGTGGGTTAACGCTGCTGCCTCACAGTGACACGGTGACACAGTGGGTTAACACTGCTGCCACACAGTGACACGACGACACAGTGGGTTAACACTGCTGTCTCACAGTGACACGGTGACACAGTGGGTCAACACTGCTGCCTCACAGTGACACGGTGACACAGTGGGTTAACACTGCTGCCTCACAGTGACACAGTGGGTTAACACTGCTGTCTCACAGTGACACGGTGACACAGTGGGTTAACACTGCTCCCTCACAGTGACACGGTGACACAGTGGGTTAACACTGCTGTCTCCCAGTGACACGGTGACACAGTGGGTTAACACTGCTGCCTCTCAGTGACACGGTGACACAGTGGGTTAACACTGCTGTCTCACAGTGACACGGTGGCACAGTGGGTTAACACTGCTCCCTCACAGTGACACAGTGGGTTAACACTGCTGTCTCACAGTGACACGGTGACACAGTGGTTAACACTGCTGCCTCACAGTGACACGGTAGCACAGTGGGTTAACACTGCTGTCTCACAGTGACACGGTGACACAGTGGTTAACACTGCTGTCTCACGGTGACACAGTGGGTTAGCACTGCTGCCTCACAGTGACACGGTAGCACAGTGGGTTAACACTGCTGTCTCACGGTGACACAGTGGGTTAACACTGCTGTCTCACAGTGACACGGTGACACAGTGGGTTAACACTGCTGCCTCACAGTGACACGGTAGCACAGTGGGTTAACACTGCTGCCTCACAGTGACACGGTGGCACAGTGGGTTAACACTGCTCCCTCATCATGACACGGTGACACAGTGGGTTACCAGTGCTGCCTCACAGTGACACGGTGGCACAGTGGGTTAACACTGCTGCCTCACAGCGACACGGTGACACAGTGGGTTAACACTGCTGCCTCACGGTGACACAGTGGGTTAACACTGCTGCCTCACAGTGACATGGTGGCACAGTGGGTTAACACTGCTCCCTCATCATGACATGGTGACACAGTGGGTTAACACTGCTGCCTCACAGTGACACGGTGCCACAGTGGGTTATCACTGCTGCCTCACAGTGACACGGTGACACAGTGGGTTAACACTGCTGCCTCACAGTGACACGGTGACACAGTGGGTTAACACTGCTGCCTCACAGCGACACGGTGACACAGTGGGTTAACACTGCTGTCTCACAGCGACACGGTGACACAGTGGGTTAACACTGCTGCCTCACAGTGACACGGTGGCACAGTGGGTTAACACTGCTGCCTCACAGTGACACGGTTACACAGTGGGTTAACACTGCCGTCTCACAGTGACACAGTGGCACAGTGGGTTAACACTGCTGCCTCACAGCGCCAGTGAATTGCGTTCGATTCTCGGCTTTGGTCACTGTCTGTGTGGAGTTTTCACGTTCTCCCCGTGTCTGCAGGGGTTTCCTCCGGGTGCAGCGTATAATGTAACCTCAGTATTGTAATTTTGGAATTCTGCAATCACCCTGTGTACACAAAGATCACCAAAATAGTGGGATTTTTAAAATTCAGCTTTCTCACAGTGGATCTTACCTCTCTCAGTTTCTGCAGGATTGCTGTAATGTCGAAAATGACAGCAGGCATATAAATTGGAAATATTTTATTTTTGAGTCAATGTTTACAGACATCGACAGGCAGAGAGAATGAGGCAGAGAGAAAGAGAATGCGACAAACAGAGATAGAATCAGACTGAGAGAGAGACTGAGACTGACAGAGAATCAGACTGAGAGAGAGATTGAGACTGACAGAGAATCAGACTGAGAGAGAGAGATTGAGACTGACAGAGAATCAGTCTGAGAGAGCGTGGGAAAAAGAGACTGAGACACGATCCCAACACGACCCTCAGAATTAAAATGGAGGGTGTGTCCCTCATTGAAGCCCCCTCCCACTAACTGCCTCAGTTTAACCCACCACATCCAGCTGTTTCCACACCCCCCTCGTTTCTCCTCTCCCTCTCTCTCTCTCTCCACCTGTTTCTGCTGCATTTGTTGTCATGTTGGAATCTGTGAAGAAACCACATTTCCACCACTGTTTTCACAATGTCTCTCTCTGTCACCTTTCCTTCATTTCCTTCAATCACAAAGATACATAAAGGGACGCAGAGAGAGCGAGAGAGCGAGTAAAACCCTCAATAACATCCCAAAAGAAGAATTAAAGAGGCTGCTACAGTTTTTATTGAATCATTCATCCCATCCAATTTAGCACAGACACTGTTTGGGGATGAAGCAAATGGAGGAGGCTTCCTGAGGGCCCTGTGAGATTAGGGCTTGAATTGAGGCCTAGTCACAGAGGCTGCATTAAACCTTGGTGCAAAGAGCAGGAATCGTTCCACTCCAGTGAAACACAACAATCCTGAAAGCTGGAGTGACAGAGGCAGTGATATTAAACCCCTGTCCCGACCCCCTGCCCCTGGCCATTCTCCAATTCACACCACCCCATCTAAAAACACAATCCGGACTCTGGAATTGGGAACAAGCCATTTCCAAGGCCGGGGAATTTTAATTTCATCCCTCCCTCCTCCTTCCCAAGTGTTTTACAGTCACTGAGCCAGTTCCATTTTAAATTTGCGTGTTTACAAGTTGGAGTTCGGGAAAGGCAGCTGGTTATTGATGCACAGCCAGATCACGGGGCAATAATTTGACGATATCCGGATGGGACAAAGGGGAGAAATGTAATTCTCCCAGCTTCATGCCTGGTGTAATCCTCCCACCCAGACACTGAACGCCACGTATATTCCGAGTCTGAATAGGCAACATCTCAGTCACAGAAAGAGATAAACTCCTCTCTTTAAACTGGGAACAAGCTGTGTCCATTCCTTGGAGACTTTTTAAAATCAGCCTCCCAACATTTATTTATTTGTTTATTTAGTTGTTTAATTCTGTAAATCAGGAATCCCAGAGGGCTGTGACTGAGACTGTTCTCCAGAGACAGGGAGCTGGGCACTGAGTCCATAACTCCACAGGTCCTTAAAGGTGACGTCACAGGTGGAGAAGGTAGTGAATACGGCATATGGCATGCTTGCCTTTATTGGACGGAGCATCGAGTATAAAAGTTGGGGTCTGATGTTGCGGTTCTATGGAACGTTGGTTCGGCCGCATTTGGATTTTTGCGTCCAGTTCTGGTCGCCACACTACCAGAAGGACGGGGAGGCTTTGGACAGAGTACAGAGGAGGTTTACCAGGATGTTGCCTGGGATGGAGGGTATTAGCTATGAGGAGAGATTGAGTAAACAGGGGTTGTTCTCCCTGGAAAGACGGAGGTTGAGGGGCGACCTAATAGAAGTTTTCAAAATTATGAAGGGCACAGATAGGGTGAACAGGTGGAAACATTTTCCCAGGTCAGAAATGACAAACACAAGGGGTCACAAGTTCAGGTAAGGGGAGCAAGGTTCAAGACAGATATGCGGGGGATGTATTTTACACAGAGGGTGGTGGGGGCCTGGAATGTTCTACCAAGCAAGTTGGTTGAGGCAGACACGCTAGGATCATTTAAGACTTATCTAGATAGCCACATGGACAGAGCCACATGATTGCTCCCTGTGCCACGTGCCAGTGAGGGTAAGAGTAGGATGCTCGGGCGGATGAACACGTGGCTGAGGAACTGGTGTAGGGGGCAGGGTTTCAGATTTCTAGGTCATTGGGACCTCTTCTGGGGCAGGTGGAACCTGTACAAGAGAGACGGGTTACACCTGAACTACAAGGGAACCAATATACTTGCAGGGTGGTTTGCCAGTGTTATTGGGGAGGGTTTAAACTAGATTTGCAGGGGGATGGGATCCAGAGTGCCAGAGCAGATAGTGGAGCAGGGGTGAAAGTAAATGATGTTAATAGTTCATGAAATATCACAAATAGAAGGGTTGTGTGTGGTGGTAATAATCTTCTGAGGTGTGTCTATTTCAATGCCAGGAGTATTGTGGGGAAGGCAGACGAGCTGAGGGCGTGGATTGACACATGGAATTATGACATTATAGCCATCAGTGAAACTTGGCTGCAGGAGGGGCAGGACTGGCAGCTCAATGTTCCAGGGTTCCGATGTTTCAGACGTGATAGAGGCAGAGGGATGAAGGGTGGGGGGGTGGTATTGCTAGTCAGGGAAAATGTTACAGCGGTGCTCAGGCAGGACAGATTAGAGGGTTTGTCGACCGAGGCCATATGGGTGGTATGACCACATTCATGGGGGTGTATTATAGACCACCAAATAGTCAGCGAGAATTGGAGGAGCAAATCTGCAGAGAGATAGCAGACAACTGCAGGAAACATAAAGTTGTGATCGGAGAGGATTTTAATTTTCCACATATAGATTGGGACTCCCATACTGTTAAAGGTCTAGACGGGTTCGAGCTTGTAAAATGTGTTCAGGAAAATTTTCAAAATCAAAATATAGAGGTACCAATCAGAGAGGATGCAAAATTAGATTTCCTTTTAGGAAACGAGTTAGGACAAGTGACGGAAGTGTGTGCAGGGGAACACTTTGTTTCCAGTGATCATAACGCCATTAGTTTCAACTTGAGATCCTAAATGAATACTTTGCGTCGGTATTCACAAAGGAGAGGGATGTGTTGATTGGGAGTGTCTCGGAGGCGACTGTTGACCCGTTGGAGAGAATCTCCATTACAAGGGAGGAAGTGTTAGGTTTTTTTAGGGAATATAAAGACTGACACTTCCCCAGGGCCTGATGGAATCTATCCAAGGCTGCTCAGGGAGACGAGAGATGAAATCGCTGGGCCTCTGACGCAAATCTTTGTCTCGTCACTGGACACAGGTGAGGTCCCAGAGGATTGGAGGATAGCTAATGTGGTCCCGTTATTTAAGAAGGGTAGGAAGGATAACCCGGGAAATTATAGGCCGGTGAGCTTCACGTCCGTGGTAGGGAACTTGTTGGAGAAGATTCTTAGAGATAGGATGTATGCGCATTTAGAAAGGAATAAACTCATTCACGATAGTCAGCATGGTTTTGTGAGAGGGAGGATATGCCTCACTAACCTGGTGGAGTTTTTTGAAGAAGTGACTAGAATGGTTGACGAGGGAAGGGCCGTGGATGTCGTCTATATGGACTTTAGTAAAGCGTTTGAAAAAGTCTCTCATGGCAGGTTGGTGCAAAAGATTGGATTTCATGGGATAAAGGGGGAGGTGGCTAGATGGGTGGAGAACTGGCTGGGTCACAGAAGACAGAGGGTGGTCGTGGAAGGGTCTTTTTCTGGCTGGAGGCCTGTGACTAGTGGTGTTCCGCAGGGCTCTGTATTGGGACCTCTGCTGTTTGTGATTTATATGAACGATCTGGAAGAAGGTGTAACTGGGGTGATCAGTAAGTTTGCGGACGACACAAAAATGGCTGGACATGCAGATAGTGAGGAACATTGTCAGAGGCTACAGAAGGATATAGATCGGCTGGAAATTTGGGCAAAGAAATGGCAGATGGAGTTCAATACTGATAAATGACAAGTGATGCATTTTGGTGGAACTAACGTAGGGAGGAGCTATACGATAAATGGCGGAACCATAAAGGGTGTAGATACGCAGTGGGACCTGGGTGTGCAAGTCCACAGATCCGTGAAGGTGATGTCACAGGTGGAGAAGGTAGTGAAGAAGGCATACGGCATGCTTGCCTTAATAGGACGGGGCATAGAGTATAAAAGTTGGGGCCTGATGTTGCAGTTGTACAGAACGTTGGTTCAGCTGCATTTGGAATACTGTGTCCAGTTCTGGTCGCCACACTACCAGAAGGACGTGGAGGCTTTAGAGAGAGTGCAGAGGAGGTTTACCAGAATGTTGCCTGGTATGGAGGGGCTTAGTTATGAGGAGAGATTGGGTAAACTGGGGTTGTTCTCACTGGAAAGATGGAGGATGAGGGGTGAACTGATAGAGGTGTATAAAATTATGAAAGGCATAGATAGGGTGAACGGTGGGAAGCTTTTTCCCAGATCGGTGGTGACGTTTACAAGGGGTCATAGGTTCAAGGTGAAGGGGGGGAGGTTTAACACGGATATCAGAAGGACGTATTTTACACATAGGGTGGTGGGGGCCTGGACTGCGCTGCCGGGCAATGTGGTGGAGGCGGACACACTGGGAACGTTTAAGACTTATCTAGATAGCCATATGAACGGAGTGTGGATGGAGGGATACAAAATAATGGTCTAGTTTGGACCAGGGAGCGGCGCGGGTTTGGAGGGCCGAAGGGCCTGTTCCTGTGCTGTATCATTCTTTGTTCTTTCTTTTGTTCTTGATCATGGATAAAGATAGATCTGGTCCTCGGGTTGAGGTTCTAAACCGGAAAACGGACAAATTTGAAGAAATGAGAAAGGATCTAAAAAGTGAGGATTGAGACAGGCTCTTCTCTGGCAAGGATGTGATTGGTAAGTGGGAGGCCTTCAAAGGAGAAATTTTGAGAGTGCAGAGTTTGTCTGTTCCTGTCAGGATTAAAGGCAAAGTGAATAAGAATAAGGAACCTTGGTTCTCGAGGGATATTGGAACTCTGATGAAGAAGAAGAGAGAGATGTATGACATGTATAGGCAACAGGGAGCAAATAAGATGCTTGAGGAGTATAAAAAGTGCAAGAAACGACTTAAGAAAGAAATCAGGAGGGCGAAAAGAAGATATAAGGTTGCTTTGGCAGACAAGGTGAAGGATAATCCGAAGAGCTTCTACAGGTGTATTAAGAGCAAAAGGATAGTAAGGGATAAAATTGGTCCTCTTGAATATCAGCGTGGTCGGCTATGTACGGAACCAAAAGAAATGGGGGAGATATTAAATAGGTGTTTTGCATCCGTATTTTCTAAGGAAACTGGCATGGAGTCTATGGAAATAAGGCAAATAAGTAGGAAGGTCATGGAACCTATACAGATTAATGGGGAGGAGGTGCTCGTTGTCTTGAGGCAAATCAGAGTAGATAAATCCCCAGGACCGGACAGGGCATTCCCTCGGACCTTGAAGGAGTCAAGGTCCGAGGGAAATTGAAATTGCAGGGGCCCTGGAAGATATATTTAAAATGTCGGTATCCACGGGTGAGTTGCTGGATGATTGGAGGATAACTCATGTTGTTCCGTTGTTTAAAAAAGGCTCAAAACGTAATGCGGGAAATTATTGGCCGGTAAGTTTGACGTCAGCAGTAGGTAAATTAATGGAAGGAGTACTAAGAGATAGGATCTACAAATAATTGGATAGACAGGGACTTATTAGGGAGAGTCAACATGACTTTGTGCGTGGTAGGTCATGTTTGACCAATCTATTAGAGTTTTTCGAGGAGGTTACCAGGAAAGTGGATGAAGGGAAGGCGGTGGATGTTGTCTACATGGAATTCAGTAAGGCCTTTGACAAAGTCCCACATGGGAGGTTACTTAGGAAGGTTCAGTTGCGAGGGAAACATGGAGAGGTCGTAAACTTGCTTAGACATTGGCTCAATGGAAGAAGCCAGAGAGTGGTAGTGGAGGATTGCTTCTCTGAGTGGAGGCCTGTGACTAGTGGTGTGCCACAGGGATCAGTGCTGGGTCCATTGTTGTTTGTCATCTATATCAATGATCTGGAAGATAATGTGGTAAATTGGATCAGCAAATTTGCTGACGATACAAAGATTGGAGGTATCGTGGACAGTGAGGAAGGTTTTCAAAGCTTGCAGAGGGATTTGCTCGCAAAATGGGCTGCAAAATGGCAGATGGAGTTTAATGCAGACAAGTGTGAGGTGTTGCACTTTGGAAGGACAAACCAAGGTAGAACATACAAGGTAAATGGTAGGACACTGAAGAGTGCAGTAGAACTGAGGGATCTGGGAATATAGATACATAATACATAAAAGTGGCGTCACAGGGAGTTAAGGCCGTAAAGAGTGCTTTTGGTACATTGGCCTTTATAAATCAAAGTATTGAGTATAAGAGTTGGAATGTTATGGTGAGGTTGTATGAGACATTGGTGAGGCTGAATTTAGAGTATTGTGAGCAGTTTTGGTCACCTAATTACAGGAAGGATATTAATACCGTTGAAAGAGTGCAGAGAAGGTTTACAAGGATGTTGCCGGGACTTGAGAAACTGAGTTACAGAGAAAGGTTGAATAGGTTAGGACTTTATTCCCTGGAGCAGAGACAAATGAGGGGAGATTAGCCTCGCGTGCCAGTGAGGCTAAGAATAGGGAGTTAGTACAATTGAATGCTTGGCTAAAGGACTGGTCCAGGAGGGAGGGCTTCATTTTCCTAGATCAATGGGAAGTTTTCAGGAGAGGATGGCACCTGTACAAGAAGGACGGGTCGCAACTAAGTTGGAAGGGCACGAATATCCTGGCTGGGAGTTTTGCTAGTGCAGTTCGGGGGGGTTTAAACTAGTATGGCAGGGGGGTGGGGATCAAAATATTAGTTCTACAAGTGTAGAGGCTGGGGACGAGCTTGGGACTGGGACAAAGCTGGCAAAGAAGAAGAGCACTCTGGGGGAGGATGACCTCACTGGGCCTGGAGGTCTGGAGTGCTTATACTTCAATGCAAGGAGCGTAGCAGGTAAGACAGACGAACTTAGGGCCTTAATGCTCACGAGGAATTTGGATGTGGTTGCCGTGACAGACATTTGGTTGAAAGAGGGACGGGACGGGCAGCTGATATTACGGGGTACAAGTGTTTTATTCGAGACAGAGGAGGGGCCAAAAGAGGTGGGGGAGTAGCAGTATTAGTTGGAGAGCATATTACAGCGGTGCAGAGGGAGGACAATTCAGAGGGGTCGTGTAACGCGTCACTCTGGGTGGAGCTCAGAAACAGGAAGGGCGCAGTCACTATGTTGGGGGTATACTACAGGCCCCCCAACAGCCCAAGGGAAGTGGAAGAACGGATATGTCAGGAGATACTGGATAGGTGCAGGAAAAATAGGGTTGTTGCAGTGGGAGACTTCAATTTCCCTGGTATAGACTGGAAATCGCTGAGAGCTGGGACTCTGAATGGGGAGGAATTTGTAAAATGCGTACAGGAGGGTTCTTTGGAACAATATGTAGATAGCCCGACTAGAGAGGGGGCTATACTGGACCGAGTACTGGGGAATGAGCCCGGTCAGGTCTTCAAAGTTTCGGTCGGGGAACATGTGGCAAATAGTGACCACAATTCTGTTAGCTTTAGGAGAGTGATGGAAAAGGATGAGTGGTGTCCAAAGGGTAAGGTGTTGGATTGGGGGAAGGCTAACTTTATTGGGATCAGGCAGAAATTGGCAGCTCTTGATTGGGAGAGGCTGTTTGAGGGTAAATCCACATCTGGCATGTGGGAGTCTTTTAAGGAACAGTTGTTAGGGCGACAGGACAGGCATGTGCCTATAAAACAGAAGGATAGGAAGGGTAGGATTTGAGAACCGTGGATAACCAGGGAAATTGAGGGACTGGTCAAAAAGAAAAGAGAGGCGTATGTTAGGTCCAGGCAGCTAAAAACGGAGGGAGCTCTGGAGGAGTACAAAGAAAGTAGGAAATAACTCAAACGGGGAATTAGAAGGGCAAAAAGGAGTCACGGAATGTCCTGGGCAGACAGGATTAAGGAGAATCCCAAGGCATTTTATTCATACGTTAGGAACAAAAGAGTTGTCGGGGAAAAAATCGGACCTCTCAGGGACAAAAGTGGGGAATTATTCTTGGAGCCCAAAGAATTAGGGGAGATCCTAAATGAATACTGTGCGTCGGTATTCACAAAGGAGAGGGATGTGTTGACTGGGAGTGTCTCGGAGGGGAGTGTTGAACCGTTGGAGAAAATCTCCATTACAAGGGAGGAAGTGTTAGGTTTGTTAGAGAATATAAAGACTGCCAAATCCCCAGGGCCTGAAGGAATCAATCCAAGGCTACTCAGGGAGACGAGAGATGAAATCGTTGGGCCTCTGACACAAATCTTTGTCTCGTCACTGGACGCAGGTGAGGTCCCAGAGGATTGGAGGATAGCTAATGTGGTCCCGTTATTTAAGAAGGGTAGGAAGGAGAACCCGGGTAATTATAGGCCGGTGAGCTTGACGTCCGTAGTGGGAAGTTGTTGGAGAAGATTCTTAGAGATAGGAAATATGCACATTTAGAAAGGAATAAACTCATTAACGATAGTCAGCATGGTCTTGTGAGAGGGCGGTTATGCCTCACTAACCTGGTGGAGTTTTTTGAACAAGTGACCAGAATGGTTGACGAGGGAAGGGCCGTGGATGTCGTCTATATGGACTTTAGTAAAGCGTTTGACAAAGTCCCTCATGGTAGGCTGGTGAAAAAGGTTGGATCTCATGGGATAAAGAGGGAGGTGGCTAGATGGGTGGAGAACTGGCTTGGTCACAGAAGACAGAGTGTGGTAGTGGAAGGGTCTTTTTCCGGCTGGAGGCCTGTGACTAGTGGTGTTCCGCAGGGCTCTGTATTGGGATCTCGGCTGTTTGTGACTTATATAAACGATCTGGAAGAAGGTGTAACTGGGGTGATCAGTAAGTTTGCGGACGACACAAAATTGGCAGGACTTGCAGATAGTGAGGAGCATTGTCAGAAACTACAGAAGGATACAGATAGGCTGGAAATTTGGGCAAAGAAATGGCAGATGGAGGTCAATACTGATAAATGCCAAGTGATCCTTTTTGGTAGAAATAATGTAGGGAGGAGCTATACGATAAATGGCAGAACCACAAAGGGTGTAGATACGCAGAGGGACCTGGGTGTGCAAGTCCACAGATCCTTGAAGGTGACGTCACAGGTGGAGAAGGTGGTGAAGAAGGCATATGGCATGCTTGCCTTTATAGGACGGGGCATAGAGTATAAAAGTTGGGGTCTGATGTTGCAGATGTATAGAACGTTGGTTCGGCCGCATTTGGAATACTGCACCCAGTTCTGGTCGCCACACTACCAGAAGGACGTGAAGGCTTTAGAGAGAGTGCAGAGGAGGTTTACCAGGTTGTTACCTGGTATGGAAGGGCTTAGTTATGAGGAGAGATTGGGTAAACTGGGGTTGTTCTCCCTGGAAAGACGGAGGATGAGGGGAGACTTAATAGAGGTGTATAAAATTATGAAAGGCATAGATAGGGTGAACGGTGGGAAGCTTTTCCCGAGGTCGGTGGTGACGTTCACGAGAGGTCATAAGTTCAAGGTGAAGGGGGGGAGGTTTAACACGGATATCAGAAGGACGTATTTTACACAGAGGGTGGTGGGGGCCTGGAATGCGCTGCCGGGCAAAGTGGTGGAGACGGACACACTGGGAACGTTTAAGACTTATCTAGATAGCCACATGAACGGAGTGGGAATGGAGGGATACAAAAGAATGGTCTCGTTTGGACCAGGGAGCGGCACAGGCTTGGAGGGCCGAAGGGCCTGTTCCTGTGCTGTATTGTTCTTTGTTCTTTGTTCATTTGATAGAGGTGTATAAAATTATGATGGGCATAGATAGAGTGAACGGAAGCAGGCTTTTTCCACTGAGGCGAGGGGAGAAAAAAACTAGAGGGCGTGGGTTATGGGTGAAGCGGGAAAAGTTTGAAGGGAATATTAGGGGGGGCTTCTTCACACAGAGAGTGGTGGGAGTGTGGAATGAGCTGTCAGATGAAGTGGTGAATGCGGGCTCACTTTTACCATTTAAGAAAGACTTGGACAGGTACATGGATGAGAGGCGTGTGGAGGGATATGGTCCAGGTGCAGGTCAGTGGGACGAGGCAGAAAAATGGTTCGGCACAGGCAAGAAGGACCAAAAGGTCTGTTTCTGTGCTGTAATGTTCTCTGGTTCTCAGTTCTAACAGACTGGGAATCGATTGGGGCAAGCTTGGAGTGCTGTCAATGTCTGTATTTCCCTTACCCCCGCTCTCGATTTCTTTGTTCTGTAACTCTCCCCAACGCCCTACCATGAACTCAGTAAATCCTGCCCTGATTCCATCTACCAAAATGCATAATCTCGCATTTATCTAAATTAAACTTCATCTGCCATTTGTCAGCCCACAGGCCCAATTGATCAAGATCCCGTTGCAATCGGAGATAACTTTCACTGTCCACTATGCCACCAATGTTGGTGTCATCTGCAAACTTACGAACCATGCCTCCTAAATTCTCATCCAAATCAATGTAACACGGGACATGGAGAAATCAGACATTGGTATAGTTAATGCTTGTATTTGGATCATGCTTCAACGCCGCTACCTTTCCCTGACCTGAAATAAATGCTCTATTCAGAAATTATTTAACACTCGGGTATTCCTGGAGGAACAGACGGACGGTGCACAGTGAAACTTTATGCTGTTGATGGCAGCCTAGAATCAGAAAGATTGAAGGAACTCACAAGGTCAATCCTATTTTTGATGTGAGTGGGGTGAGAGAGAGAGAGTTGAGGTGAAGGGGAATTTTGAGGTGAGAGGGTCAGTGTTGAGGTGAGGGGTGTTGCTGTGGACGGTGGGAGTTGAGGTGAGAGGCGGTTACTGAGGTGAGAGGGAGTGTGTTAATGTGAGGAGGGAGCTTTCAGATGAGAGGGGAACAACATGGTGTTATATCAATACACACTGATCCAACAAACACTCCCAGGATATTTACTGCAGGGATTAGGTGCGAAGTCAGTCTGTCCCCACACGCTGCCGGCCAGAGAGCGGAGGGAACGGTGACAGCCCTTAAACACGGAGCAAACATCAACTGCAACATCCCATCAAACACTCCAATGTCAGCTACAGAGGTCCAGTGTCACTCCCACCCCATCTTAACTGTGTGACCAGGCTCGATCATGGCTGCTAAAGTGAAGGTTCAACTTAGTCAGGCAACCTTCAGGCTCGATATCCGTAAGCTTGCGCCCATCAGACATTTACAAGGATAAGCTGCCTCTACACACTCCCATCAAATACCCTCATTGTAGATGTAGCACAGGCCCAGATACACAAACTATCTCCCTCGACACTGTCCAACCACGAATCCCCAGTGCAGGTATAGCAGAGGGTGAGATAGACAGTGTGTACAGGTGAGAGGGGGAGAGTGTTGAGGCGAGAGGGGGAGAGTGTTGAGGCGAGAGGGGGAGAGTGTTGAGGCGAGAGGGGGAGAGTGTTGAGGCGAGAGGGGGAGAGTGTTGAGGCGAGAGGGGGAGAGTGTTGAGGCGAGAGGGGGAGAGTGTTGAGGCGAGAGGGGGAGAGTGTTGAGGCGAGAGGGGGAGAGTGTTGAGGCGAGAGGGGGAGAGTGTTGAGGCGAGAGGGGGAGAGTGTTGAGGCGAGAGGGGGAGAGTGTTGAGGCGAGAGGGGGAGAATGTTGAGGCGAGAGGGGGAGAGTGTTGAGGCGAGAGGGGGAGAGTGTTGAGGCGAGAGGGGGAGAGTGTTGAGGCGAGAGGGGGAGAGTGTTGAGGCGAGAGGGGGGGAGTGTTGAGGCGAGAGGGGGAGAGTGTTGAGGCGAGAGGGGGAGAGTGTTGAGGCGAGAGGGGGAGAGTGTTGAGGCGAGAGGGGGAGAGTGTTGAGGCGAGAGGGGGAGACTGTTGAGGCGAGAGGGGGAGAGTGTTGAGGCGAGAGGGGGAGAGTGTTGAGGCGAGAGGGGGAGAGTGTTGAGGCGAGAGGGGGAGAGTGTTGAGGCGAGAGGGGGAGAGTGTTGAGGCGAGAGGGGGAGAGTGTTGAGGCGAGAGGGGGAGAGTGCTGAGGTGAGAGGGGGAGAGTGTTGAGGCGAGAGGGGGAGAGTGTTGAGGCGAGAGGGGGAGAGTGTTGAGGCGAGAGGGTTAGAGTGTTGAGGCGAGAGGGTTAGAGTGTTGAGGCGAGAGGGGGAGAGTGTTGAGGCGAGATGGGGAGAGTGTTGAGGCGAGGGGGGAGGGTGTTGAGGCGAGAGGGGGAGAGTGTTGAGGCGAGGGGGGGGGAGAGCGTTGAGGCGAGAGGGGGAGAGCGTTGAGGCGAGAGGGGGAGAGCGTTGAGGCGAGGGGGGGGAGAGCGTTGAGGCGAGGGGGGGGAGAGCGTCGAGGCGAGAGGGGGAGAGCGTCGAGGCGAGAGGGGGAGAGCGTCGAGGCGAGGGAGGGAGCGTCGAGGCGAGAGGGGGAGAGCGTCGAGGCGAGAGTGGGAGAGCGTTGAGTTGACAGTGGGAGTGTGGAGGTGAGAGGGGAATTTTGTGGTGGGGGTGAGGTTCTGTAACACACTGGGGTTGGCGCTGCTGCCTCATGGCGCCAAAGACCCGGGTTTGATTCCAGCCTCGGGTCACTCTCTGTGTGGAGTGTGCACGTTCTCCCCTGTCTGCGTGGGAATCTATCCCAGATTTGGGTAAAGAAAAGTTCAATACAGATACATCTCCTCTTGATACTGCCCTCTGAAACCCTCCCAGAACAGTTCCACACGGGATTGCAGACAGAGCAAAGCTCACTCTGTAGTGTCCCATTGAATAGTTCACTGCAAAGGGTGTTTACTCTGTGTCGAATCCCATTCTGAACTATGTTTCTGTATTTGCCATTGGGTTACTGTAAATTGTGCTTCCATTGAACATTTCCAAGGATAGGGACAGCACTGGGTAAAGTATATGGTCTTGCTGCACTGCCAATTCAAACAGGCTGATAAAAGGGACGTGTGTCTTCTGAATCAAACACGTTTCCATCACTGTCCATGAAGGAATCCCAGGGCAGCCTCACTGATATTGATATTTTCCATTTGTGCTTTTATAATAACGGTCTTCTGTTAATTTGTTGTTATCGTTTGTGAAATACTCCGTCAGATCTTTCCTAAATACAGTTCAGACATTTGGGAATTCGAATGAATTAATTGCAAACATTTTCTGTTGTATAGAACATAGGAAAACTACAGCACAAACAGGCCCTTCGGCCCACAAGTTGCGCCGGTCATGTCCCTCCCTACCGAGGCTTATATATAGGCTTACCTAGAACCCTCAATCCTATTAAGTCCCATGTACTCATCCAGAAGTCTCTTAAAAGACCCCATCGAGTTTGCCTCCACCACCACTGACGACAGCCGATTCCACTCACCCACCACCCTCTGAGTGGAAAACTTACCCCTCACATCTCCTCTGTACCAGCTCCCCAGCACCTTAAACCTGTGTCCACTCGGAGCAGCCATTTCAGACCTGGGAAAAAGCCTCTGTGAGTCCACCCGATCTATACCACTCAACATCTTATATCTCTCTATCAGGTCACCTCTCATCCTTCGTCTCTCCACGGAGAAAAGACCGAGCTCTCTCAACATATCCTCATAAGGCGTGCCAACCAATCCAGGCAACATCCTTGTAAATCTTCTCTGCACCCTTTCAATAATTTCCACGTCCCTCCTGTCATGAGGCAACCAGAACTGAGCACAGTACTCCAAGTGGGGTCTGACGAGGGTCTTATAAAGCTGCATCATTGTCCCCGGACTCCTAAACTCAATCCCTCGATTGATGAAGGCCAGGTGAAAACTGCCCCAGTAAAGTAAATCAGATTGACCAACTGATTGCAATCAATGCCAAATGGGGAATAATTGTCCTGTGTAGAAGTGAGAACCCGTTCCATATTGTGATTGTTTGCAGTATTGGGACAGTGAGATGACCCGATCCAACACAAGAACACTTTGCAATATCTCCCAGTAACAGTGAGTCTGTGTGTCAGCGTTAACCAAGCGGGGTGACATTCCCGGAGGTGCTGACATCTCACGCAGAGTGAAAACCAGAATTCAATTGGTGGGGACTGCCTTGTTAAATTCAGCTGGGGATTTATTGAGGGAATTTGTGAAAATGCATGTGGAGAGCTTATACAATCTAATTGAAAAACATTTCGAAATCCGTTTCTCCAACTGACTGTACAGAACAGAAGAGGTACATTTATAGAGATCTCAAGGTGAATAACATTAGTTGCAGTCACTGAACACCAGCAGTAACTTTTTAATGCATATCATTTTATACATGTTTCACATGCAGTGAATATATTTATTTTAATTCCGGTCTCTGGGCAGTCAGATATTGATACAGATAATTCTGATATTTAGCACCATGCTCCCACACTGCCACTCTGCTTGACCTGAAATAGATGCTCTGTTCCGCAATTATTTAAACCAAGTGTATTCGTGGAGGAACAAACTTACATTCTGCATTCAAACTTTATGTTGTTGAGATCAGCCCAGGCTTAGAATGATTGAAGGAGCTGAAGGTTTTTGAGACAGTTTGTGTGACGCTGCTGCTGTGTTGCCTTTTTTCGTTTTGTAACGTGGGGGTCGCAGGGAATCAGTAGCGAGAATAAGAGTGAGGTCAGTGATG
Source organism: Mustelus asterias (assembly GCF_964213995.1). Lineage (NCBI taxonomy): Eukaryota > Metazoa > Chordata > Chondrichthyes > Carcharhiniformes > Triakidae > Mustelus > Mustelus asterias. Next base: position 278,247 of record NW_027590394.1, on the reverse strand, counting down.
TATCTGTTTGTCAGTTGGTAATAAGAATGAAGTCGGTGATACACCTGGAAGGTAAAGGCAGTAGGGATGAGGTTAGCCATGCACCTGGATGTGTATTGACAATCAGAGCAATTCAGTAATGTATCTGTGCAGGTTGTGAAAGGAGAGTGCGGTCACTGCTGTTCCTAAATACCTGGTTCCAATAAGAATCAGGTTATTTCTGCATCTGCAGGGACAGGTGTAGCATCGGGGAAACACAAGATAAAACTCCATCTGCAATTTCCCCAGCAAACACACCCAGGGCAGGGACAGCGGGCGGATGTTTGAGTTGAGTGGAGTGGGGGGCTGTGTGTGGAGTGAAAGTTTATTATGGAAGTGAGGGGGAGAGTGATGAGTTGAGAGGCGGTGTATTGAGATGAGGGGGAGTTTGTTGAGGTGAGGGGGAAAGTTGAAATGAGATGGCGGGAGCTGAGGCGAGACAGAGTGCTGAGATGAGAAGGGAGCTGATATGAGAGAGGGAGAATGTTGATGTGAGACAGAGTGTAGGATTTGGCCCCGCGCTCTCCCCAAATTCGGATAATCCCACCAGAGGTAATTGGACCTTGACACGGTCTGTGCCCATCTGCTCCGACTCCCATGCGGTGTGGGACGGGAAATTCATATCTTGGGGATCTTGAGGTGAGGAGCGTCAAGATGAGATGGGTAGTGTTGTGGTGCGTGGGGGAATGTAGAGGTGAGCGGGAGGATTGATGTGAGGGGGGAACATGTTAAGGTGAGAGGGGGAGAGTTCTGTTGATTGGGAGAGTGTTGAATTGAGAGCGCGTGTTCTGGTGAGAGGAATTGATGTTAACCCTCTATGGGACAATGTAAATGTGAGAGGGAGAACTTAGAAGCGAGACGGCTAGTGTTGAGGAGAAAGGGTGTAATGTCTTTGTGATAGAGATTGTGCAGAGAGGGGAAGGGGAGTATTGAGGTGAGCGGGAGTCTGTTGAGGTGAGGGGGTGTGTTGACATGACAGGATAGTGTTGGTGAGAGAGAGAGAGTGTTGGGGTAATGGGGAGTGCTGAGTTGAGAGCGTGAGTGTTAATGTTGTCATGTGAGTGGACCTTTCAGCAATTTTGTTTCAATCGTGCAGCTTCCATGGAGGTGGAGCTAAGCTGTGGCAGTCAGGTGGTAGTTTTTTTTGGTATTTTAGTTTAGTTTTGGGAAGCAGTTTAGCAGCAAGCTCAGACGCAATCTCTCTCCCTCTCCCTGTCCTTCTCTTTTGAAAAGGCTGTGTTTTGTGAAACAGACTCGACTGCAACCTCTTCTGAGTTTCTCAAGGGATTTTGAGCATTCAGCCCAGGAGGCTGGACACGTGTAATAATTCGGCATTAACCTCTGCTGTATTGTGGTGATTTGGAGGGTTTTGTGGATTGGATGTTGGCTTTGGTTGGAACACACCAGAGATATGTCCTTCAGAGTTGGACATTATCGTGGTTGTTGTGTTTCTTGTTTGTAATTGTTAAAAGTTCTTGCTAATTGTCTTACTACACATGTCAACAATATTCTCAATTAAACTTTGCTTTGAATAAGAGTTCTTCGTGGGTCAGTTCACTCACACCTGAAGTGAAACCTCTCGTGCTCCTTCTAGCCAGATTCAAGTTAAAGAGTTACAGGTCACTCGAGCTTCATGGAACACCTGGGAGTATCCAACCTGACTGAGAACAACTGGGGGCTCCGGGATTGAAACCTGTATTTCTGGATTGATTTGGGATTAGTGAACTCAAAGACAGTGAGCGGTGCGCAGATTTGTGTTTTCTTTTCAGGTGTTGTATTCCAGTTTAAATAGGGAGTGTGGTTTGGATTAATGTCTCTTTCAGAGGCTCAGAAGTTTCTGCGGGTGGAGGAAGTCACGCAAGTTACCTGACAGATAGTGACGAAAGCAAAGCTTTTGGAATTGGAAACACATTCCAGTTGACATTGCCTGACAGAGTACAGAAAGGAGAGATAATTGTGGCAATAGCACAACATTTGGAATTGTCAGAAGCTCAGTCAGAATCGTTGGAAATTCAGTTACAAATGAAACTGACTCAATATAAAAAATAATTAAAACTATTTGAATTACAGGGAAAAGAAAAGGAAAGGGAGGAACAGCAAGCAAAATAATTGAATCAATCTGAATTACAGGCAAAAGGGAAAAGGAGGCAAGGGAAAAATAGAGAGACTTTGAACATTGGAAACTGGCCTTCAAATGTAAACATCGTGTCTGATTGGCGGAGGTAAAGGGTAAAGTACAGTCTGAGGGTAGGGATGAGGATAGTGAGAGAATGAGGGGCAGAAAATACATCAGGAGATAGAAAAGGCAACGTTACAATAATCATGGGGGACTTCAATATGTAGGTTTCTAAGATTCTAAGGTGGACTGGGAAAATCAGGTTGGTCGTGGATCCCAAGAAAAGGAATTTGTGGAATGTCTAAGAGATGGTTTTTGGAGCAGCTTGTGACAGAGCCTACTACGGAACAGGCAATTCTGGATTTGGCGATGTGTAATGAGGCAGACTTGATTAGGGAACTTAAGGTGAAGGAACCCTTAGGGAGGAGTGACCACAATATGATAGAATTTACCCTGCAGTTTGAGAGGAAAAACCTGGAATCAGATGTAAAGGTATTTGAATTAAATAAAGATAACTACAAGGACATGAAGGAGGAGCTGGCCAGAGTTGATTGGAAAGGGAGCCGAGCAGGGAAGACAGTGGAACAGCAATGGCAGGAGTTCTTGAGAGTTATTTGGGAGGCACAACAGAAATTCATCCCAAGGAGGAGGAAACATGCCACAGGGAGGACGAGGAATCCATGGCTGACAGCAAAAACACAAAAGGGAAAGCATCCTTAGTGGCAAGGATTAGTGGGAAGGCAGAAGATTGGGAAGCGAGCAGAGGACAACTTAAAAAAGGCAATAAGAGGGGAGAAGATGAAATATAAGTGTAAGCAAACTTGTATTATAAAAGAGGAGAGGAGGAGGTTTTCCAATATATAAAAGTTAAGAGAGAGGCAAAAATACCCATTGGATCACTGAAAAATGAGGCTGGAGAAGGAATAATAGGAAACAAAGAAATGGCAGAGGAACTGATTAGTTTGCATCAGTCTTCACGGTTGAAGACACCAGTGGGATGCCAGAGCTTCAGGAGAGTCGGGGGACACAGGTGGGTGTAGTGGCCATCACTCAGGAGAAGGTTCTGGGGAAACTGAAAGGTCTGTGGGTGGATAAATCACCTGGACCGAATGGAGTACACTCCAGGGTTCTTAAAGACATAGCTGAGGAAATTGTGGTGGCATTGGTGGTGATCTTTCTTTGATAAGGCGCAGCATAGGAGACTGTTATATAAGTTAAGTGCCAATGGTGTTGAGGGTAAGATCCTGGCATGGATAGAGGATTGGCTGACTGGCAGAATGCAGAGAGTAGGGATGAAGGGATCTTCTTTCAGGATGGCAGCCGGTGACAAGTGGTGTGCCTCAGGGGTCGGTGCTGGGACCACAACTTTTCACAACATACATTAATAATTTGGAAAAACGAAATGAAGGCACTGTTGCTAAGTTTGGTGATGATGCAATGATATGCAGAGGGACAGGGAGTATTGCGGAAGTGGGAGGGGGAGGAGGAGGGCTGCAGAAGGACTTGGACAGGTTAGGACAGTGGATAAAGAGGGGGCAGATGGAATACAATGAGGAAAAGTGTGAGGTTATGCTCTTTGGAAGGAGGAATGGAGGCATAGACTATTTTCTAAATGGGGAAATGCTTAGAAAATCAGATGCACAAAGGAATTTGGGAGGCCTTGTTCAAGATTCTCTAAAGGTTAACCTGCAGGTTGAATCGGCAGTTAGGAAGGCAAGTGGAATACTGGCAATCATGTCGAGAGGCCCCGCACCAGGTTCAGACCCACCCAGGTTCAGACAGAGACGCTGTTCAGATTCACACAAGGTTCGGACTCGGATCATGTTCAGATTCACACCGTGTACAGACTCACCTCAGCTTCACAATCATAGAAACATTGAAATATAGGAACAGCAGGAGCAGGCCATTCGGCCTTTCGACCCAGCTCCGACATTCAGTTTGATTATGGATCATCATCAACTTCAATATCCTGACCATCCCTTGCTCCCACATCCCGTGAGCACTTTAGCCCCAAGAGCGATACATAATTTCTTCCTGAAATCACGAAAGGTTTTGGCCTCAGCTACTTTCTGTGGTAGCGAAGTCCATAGATCATCAGAGTGGATAAATTTCTCCTCACCTCTGTTCTAAAAGGTTGATGCTTATCCTCAAACCATGAACCCTCGTCCTCAACTCCCTGAGCATCAGGAACATTCTTTCTGAATCTACCCTGTCTAAACATGGTCCAATATTATATGTTTCACTCGAATGAACTCCAATGAATAAAGCCCTAACCGACTTAGTCTCTCTTCATATCACAGACTTGCCATCCCAGGAATCAGCCTGGTAAACATTCGCTGTACTCCCTCTATAGCGAGGATATCCTTCCTCAGATAAGGACACCAAAACTGCACACAATACTCGAAGTGTGGCCTCAGCAATGCCCTGTACAACTGCAGTGACACATCTCTCTTCCTGTACTCCAATCTTATCCCTATGAAGGGCAGCATTACAGTTGTCTTCTTTACTGCCGGTTGTACATGCGCGCTGACTTTCACTTACTGATGCATACGGACACCAAGGCCTCGCTGAGTATCCACCTCTCTCAATTTACACCCATTCACATAATAATCTGTCTTCCTATTATTGCTGCTAAATTGGATAACTTCACATTTATCCACATTTTACTGCAACTGCTTTGCACATGCCCACACATTGAGCCTGTTCAAATCACACTGAAGCATGTCTGCATGTTTCTCATAGCTCACCCTCACACACCTTTTATCATCTGCAAATTTGGAGATGATACATCTAGTTCCATTTTCAAAATAATTAATATATAATGTGAGCAGTTGGGGTCCGTGCACAGATTCCTGCAGAACCCCACTAGACACTGACTGCTAATCAGAAAAAGGCCCATTTATTGCCAACCCTTTGCTTTCTATCAGTGAACCAGCTTTCTATCCGTCTCAAAACATTGCCTGTAATCCCATGTGCTTTCACTTTACATGGCAGTCTGCGATGTGAGACCTTGTCGAAAGCCTTCTGAAAGTCTCAATAAACACATCTGCTCACGTCACTTTCTGAACTGTAATGTCTGGGGGACACCTCCCCGCCCTGGACCTGGCCGTAAGGGACCGGGCAGTAAGGGACACAAGACACAGCAATACCTCTCCACCCACTTCCCTAAACTCCCACACTTAGCCCAGCTCTCAGTGCTTCACTCTCTGCAGCTTGCACTCTGTGGAGCTCCCTGAGTGGGCACAATTCACAGGCCTCAGTTTTGGTAGTTTATATTTGCCCGTGTCCAACTCATGAACCTGATTGAAGTCACTGCACCCCCTCCCCTCGAGGTCTGAGTAACTGCCGAGGGCTGACCACCTTGGAAGCCTTTTTTGGAGTTTCAATGCTGGGTCCGGTTCCTGCTGCTCAGCCTCGGAAGTGAGTGGGGTTCAGCAGACCGGAGCTCGCCTCTTCCACCATGAGCGTGTGGCCTGAGTTCCCTTTATCGGGTGACAATGTGATCGAGAGGCTAAACCCACTGTGTCCATTTCAGACTCCGAGGTTCCCACTGGCGGAAATGGGGAACAGGAGCCGGAGAGCCTGGAATTCTTTCCAAAGTTCCCGGTCTGCTGGGAATTGATTTTTCCTGCACGGCCTGGGACTTCATGGCTTGTAGATGATTGAAGCATTCCCATAGGATGGTATCTCCCAAGCGGACTTGATAGGAAACTGGCCCTGTTCCAGACTCGACCGTGCCTCATAACCACGTGGATCCATTGCCATGATTCTTTACTAATAACCTATCACCTGCCTTTAGGTGCCTCTCCCGGCTGGTGGGAACGGCACTAGGTGTTAGCTCCCACCCTCAGAAGGTCAGACTTAACATTGGGCGGAATGAACTTCTTATCAACCACTCTGCTGGGGCCATTCCAGTTGTTGAAGAGGGGAGGTCGGGGGGAGGTTGGAGGGTGTCATTCTGTAATTGAAGATGAAATCTGGATGGTTTGGTGTCCAAAGAGACTGAGGGATGGTATTTTGAACCTGCTTTTACTGTTTGAGCCACTCTTTCTGCCAGGCCGTTGGATGATGGGTAATATGACACTGCCCTAACGTGTCAGATTCTGTCCAACTTCATCTAATGCACAAATTCCTGGCTGATGAAGGGTGGTCCATTTTCAGAAACAAACACCTGCGGGATCCCGGGTGTCATGCAAGAGGTGTGAAGTTTCTCCACTCTTGTCCTTGTGTTTGAGAAACTCACCCTGTGTACGGCCATTCATTTTGAATCAGCATCTACCATTACCAGGAACATAGACCCCATGATCTCCGTGTGCAGCCACGTCTACGGATGTCCAGGCCATTCCCAAGTGTGAAGAATAGTAATTGGTGGTACTTCTGCCCTTGTTGATATTGTCAACACTGACCCACGGGCAAATATTCGTATCCATACCTGGCCACCAGACATAGCTACTTGGAGGATCTTCAGTTTGCCACTCCTGGGTGGCCATGGTAAAGTTCACCATGGGATGGTGACCCTGGCTCAGGATGACACTCTTGAACCCCAAAGGCGTGTGCCATCTTCCACAGTCAGCTGCTCTCTGCCATTCCAATATGGGTGTAATTCAGGCTGTAATGGCCATTTGGATTCCCCCATCAGCACTCGCTGCTTCAATTCATTCAGGAATGGGGAATCTTACGTCCACAGCCGAATATTATTGGCTGCCACTGGGAGAGTTTTGAGAAAGTTCATGATTACCGTCTCTTCCATTGGGAATATGACAAGTGTCTGTTAATCGTAGCCAACTCAAGGCACCTACCTGAACGACTCGGCCTCCTGGAAGGTGTTCCAATCAATAATGAGAGGCGGACAGAAATAAAGCCCACAGCTGGATATGGGTCAATATTATGGGCCGCACCGTCATGCAGGTCCTTCTGGAATTTCTTTGCCGAAACTATCACCAGAGACGAGGTGTCACAGTGGTTAGCGCTGCTGCCTCATAACGCCAGAGACCTGGGTTCAATTCCTGGCTTGGGTCATTGTCTGTGCGGAGTCTGCACATTCTCTCCGTATCTGCGTGGGTTTACGCTGGTTTCTCTGGTTTCCTCCCACTGTCTGAAAGACGTGCTGGTTAGGTGCAGTGTCCATGCTAAATTCTCCCTCAGTGTTACCCGAACAGGCACCAATGAGTGGCGACTAGGCGATTTTCGCATTAACTTCATTGCAGTGTTAATGTAAGCCTACATTTGACACTTTACAAATATTAAACTTCCTCTGAGTATGAATGGTTGAATATCGCTGGGAAACCTCATCTAGCTGTCAGCATAAGTGCATTTGAATAAGTTCAAAATTGGAAACAAGAATCCTCCTGCCAGCTTTGAGGTTCAGTCCTCGATCAGACGGATTGGGTATTTATCCAGCTGTGAGAAACAGTTTACCGTTTGTTTAAAATTTCCCAGTACAAAGTATTTGTATTCACTCTTGGGACTTGGGTGTCACTGGCCGGCCAGCATTTATTGCCCATCCCTCGTTGCCCATGTTCAGAGGACAATTAAGTGTCAACCACTTTGAGTCACATTTACTCCTGACCACATAAGGACGAGAGATTTCCTTCCCTGGGACATTGGTGAACCAGATGGGTTTTTCCGAAAATCGACACTGGTTTATGGTCACCAGCTGATTCTGAATTCCAGATATATTTATTCAACTTCCACCATCTGCTGTGACGGGATTCGAACCCGGGTGCACAGAACTTTAGCTGAGTTTCTGTATTAATAGTGTAGTGATAAAACCACCAGTCCATCACATCCACACCCAGAGTGTACACACCCTGAGTTCCGGTAACCGAGACACACCATATTATATACGTCTGCAGGGCTCCCGGATTGGACAGCATTAACTGTCTCAATCAGGGAGCTCATATTCCAATAACTCCACCTGATGGTTATCGTTAAAGTCATTAAGTCTGTCTCTCTCTCTGTCTCTTTCTGTCTTTCTGTGCATGCCTCTCTCTGTATCTCTCTCTCACTGTGTATATATATATATATATATATATATATATATATATATCTGCCTGTTTCTCTGTGTCTCTTACTGTCTCTCTGCATTTCCCACATTCACCTTCTCTCTACACTCTTCCTCTGTGTCTCCTCCCCCCTCAGTCTCACTCTCCTTGTCCCTCTCCTTCTCTGTCGCCCTTTTCTTTTTTCTCTGTCTTTCTCTCTCTCTCTACTTTGCTCTGTCTTTTGCTCTTGCTGTGTCCATTGTACTCATTCAGTCTCACTGTTTCAAATTCACTGACGCTCTCTGTCTCTGTCTCTGTTTCTCTCTGCCTCCCTTTCTGTCTCCCTTTCCGTCTTAGTCTCCCTCTCTCATTACATTCTGCGATCTGTCTCCCTCTGTCTCCCTTTCTCATTCCCTGTCCATCTCCCTCCCCATTTCCCCCAATCTCTACCCCTGTTTTTCTCGCTCTGAGAGTCCCTATCTGTCTCTGTCCTTTTTATTTCTCTCTCTCTGTTTCCTCCCTGTATCTGTTAGAAACTCTTTCAAACTGTGTCACGCTCCATGTATTTGTACCCTTCCCTCTCTCTGTCAACCTCCGTCTCTCTATCACTCCCAGTTTTGCACTCACTGCCCTCTCTCTCTTTTTATCTGTCACTCTCTCTGTCTCTGTGAGGCTGTTCGTTATTTATAGTTTGAAAGTCCATTAGAAAGAGTCAGGGGTCTTGTAGCTGTAGTTTCCTGTCAGGGTCTCATGATTTGAAGAATTGCAGTAAGGGGAGCTGTCAGCAGATTTTTCAGCTGCTCCCTGAAGTGAGTCTGTGTCACAGCATAAATGGCAGTGTTTGTACAACAACTTGTGAGTTGCAACATGAAACCAAATTCCATAACATAGTAATCTAACCATACCGAATCATAGCCCAAATAATACATCCGAGCCCATATAGAATAAACCATTAATGTCGACCATAAGAGGATGAAATTGGCTGAGATAACAAACAGTAAAATGATGGATTTCCTGCGACTCTCCATCTCAGGGTCTCTGGGATTCTCCCCACTACTGTGAGTCCGGAGTCTCCTGCGGGCTCTGCTGCTCATTAAAATGTGTCTGACGGTGAAAACGTTGAGCAGCAGAATCAGGACGAACGGGACAGTCGGGGTTAGAATGTGGTGGAGGAACTCGATTGTTACCCAGACCGGAGAGAACAGAACATCCATTCTGACCTCACAAAACCAGGGGACGTTCCCCAGCAGATATCTATTTGAGAACATAAAATACCAGAAGATGTTCTTTAAACAGCTCAGCACCGTCACTGTTCCCAGAACCACAGCCGCCGATTTCTCACTGCAATATTTACTCTTCAGCTTGGGGCAGCAAATTGCCACAAATCGATCAAAGGTGAAAGTGACGGTGAACCAGACAGAACAGTCAGTGGCTGCATAAAGCAGGACGGCGTGGATGTTACACACGGGGACCCATCGCAGGAAATCAAACTGTTCCCGATAAAGAATGGGAATGTTTCTGAATATCAGGTCGAGGATAACGACCAGCAGATCCCCCGCTGACATGGCCACCAGGTAACGAGTCACACATTTGGACAGACCACAGTTTCTGCTCGTCAGTGTCACAATTGTGATTATGTTCACTGTCAGGAAGGGAAATAAAGAATAAAATTAGACAGGATTCAGGGAAAGAAGTTACCATTTGGACTGAGGATGGGTTAAAATAAAAAAGAATGGACACACATAAAATCACTTAAATCTTTTTTTTTAAAATCCAGCACGTCTTTTGCAGTGTGAGGGGAAAGTGGAGCATCCGGAGGAAACCCACACAGACACGGGGAGAAGGTCCAAACTCCACACAGACAGTGACCCAAGCCTGGAATTGAACCCAGGTCCCTGACGCTGTGAGTCAGCAGTGTTAACCACTGTGTCACCGTGCTGCTCCATGGTAGCAACGCAATGGTATACATTTGGGAGAGAGCTTTCCGGAGAGTCCACAACATTGACCCTCACTCAGCAACAAAGATGAGGGAGTAAACCCTGACAGAAAATCCAGACTGGAGTCCTGTAGATGGTAATCTGTCGTCTCTCAGACAGTTTACTGACAACCCCTGCAACAGAGCTGGTACCAAAGAGGGCTGGTTTGACCCTTGCCTCTGGACAATACTAACAATTGGCAGAGGGAGACCCTGATGCCTTGACAGCACGGAATCTCTATTATATTTACACAGAACTGTAGACTGGAGAGGAGATCACAGCATTGTGGACACTGTTAGCACACCACAGGAAAAAATAGTAATCTAACACTCGATTGGCACAGAACACAACTTCCAGTGTTTGCTTTCAAGAGTGGGAGAAAGCTTCAGGGTTCAGCGAATCGCTATCGTCCATAATGCTCAGTGCGATTACTGCTATCCCACGTTGGTCTGCTGGACCAGTGCAGCTGCATCAGTCCTCTCTCGGCAGGAAGGTTGCCAATCTATGCACCAGGTAAAACTCAAACAAAGGCCAGTACCAAAGGAAAAGCCAAGCAGGCTGCCTTAATGCCTATCGTCCGGTGACTCTGATGTCCAATATTATGAAATGCATCAAAAGGTTAGTCATGGCATGAATCAGTTCCGGCTTCCCAGATTGCCTGGATCCACAACAGTTCACCGACATCCACCACAGGTCCACAATGGCATCTCCCTGGCCCGACAGTGAACCCTGGAACACAGACTCGTGTTTATCAACTACAGCTCAGCCTGCAACACCATTAGTCCTACGAAACTCATGTCCAAAGTCCGTGGCCCTGGGCTGGGCTCCTGCCTCTGCAATTCGATCCTCAACTTCCTAATCCATAGACAGCAAAATTAAGGACAGTTAACAACATCTCCTTCACAATCATCCTGAACAGCGGTGCGCTGTAAGGCTGCGTCCTCAGCCCCTTAATCGACTCCTGATACACTGGTGACTGTGTGGCCAAATTCCCCTGCAACTCGATTTCCAAGTTTGCTGATGACACCTGCAGTGGGTCGGAGGAAGAGACAGAGAATCTGGTGAACTGGGGCGACAACAATAATCTCTTCCTCAATGTCAACAAAGCAAATTGACTTCTGGAAGCCTAGTGGAGTACATGCCCCGATCTACATCAATGGGATGAAGTTGAAATAGTCGAGAGCTTCACGTTTGTGGGTCCACATCACGAAAAACCTTTCCTGGTTCCTCCATGACGTCCCTATAATTAAAAAAATCTCCGAACGCCTCTATTTTCTCAGAGGTTTACAGACATTTGGCATGTCAGCTGCGACTCTCACCAACTTTTACAGATGCACCATAAATAACATTCTAGCTCGGTGTGGCTCCTGCTCTGTCCAAGACTGCGAGAAACTTCAAAGCTTGATGAATGCAGACCAGTCCATCACTCAAACTAACCTCGCACTCATTAACTCTGTCTAAACTTCCCGTTGCCTCACAAAAGCAACCAGCCTAATTCAGGAATAGCGCACCACGGACATCAACTTTTCCCACTTGTTCCATCGGAGAAAAAGATAAAAAATGTGTGAGGACATGGACCAACCAACTCATAGAATCATAGAATCACTACAGTGGGGCCATTTGACCCATCGAGTCTACGCCGACAACAATCCCACCCAGGCCCGATCCCCAAAGTCCCACATATGTACCCTGCCAATCCCCCAAACATATATATCCCAGGACGCTAATGGGCAGTTAACATGGCCAATCAACCGAACCTGCACATTTTGGACTGTGGGTGAAAACCGCAGCATCCGGAGCAAACCCATGCAGACACGGGTAGAATGTGCAAATTCCACACAGACAGTGATCCAAGCCAGGAATCGAACTCGGGTTCCTGTGATACAGCAGCACTAACCATTGTGCCACCATGCTGCCGACTCAAGAACAGCTTCTCTGCTGCCACCAGACGTTTGAATGGACCCACATTGCATTAAGATGATCATTTACTACATCCTCGCTATGACTGCAACATTACATTCTGCACTCTCTCCTTCTCTATGTACAGTATGCTTTGTCTGTATGGCACTCAAGCAACAACACTTTTCACTGTGTATCCAATGTTATGAAATGCATCAAAAGGTTGGTCATGGCATGAATCAATTCCGGCCTCCCAGATTGCCTGGATACACTACAGTTCACCTACCTCCCCAACAGGTCCACAGACACCATCTCCCTGGCCCAACACTGAACTCTGTAACACTGTAACCCTGAACATAGAGAAGGAGAGAGCGCAGAATGTCATGTTGGACGCAGAGCTAGGGTGTAGAATAAGATCATCTTAAGGCGATGTGGGTCCATTAAAACGTCAGATGGCAGCAGAGAAGAAGCTGTTCCTGAGTTGGCAGCATGGTGGCACAATGGTTAGCACTGCTGTCTCACAGGGACCTGAGTTCGATTCCCGGCTTGGATCACATATTTATTATATGTGAAAATAATAAACCAAATCAATTCAAATCAAATCAGTCTTTCGCATCTCCAGCTGAAACATCAGCACGATGTGCCCTGACCTTACCAATGAACTTATGCAGTTTGATGATGTACACGGGACGGCTGTGATCGAGACTGAATTTACAAGGCTGAATTTGGACATTGGGGAGCTGCGAGAAACTGGACTTGCTCACAGTGGATTCTTTCCAGAGGAACAACACACGTTCTTGTAATAAGAGAAATCCCAACAGGCGAGATGTGAGAATGGAACAAAGTAAAAAAAAAGCTTCACTGGTGCTGATGGAATCCCAGGAATTGAAATGGGATCCCCGATGCTGTGAGGCAGCAGTGCTAACCACTGTGCCATACTGCCATCCTGCAAGGTGCCCTGGAGATATCCAAGATCACGGCCAGGACACCACCATCACCATATCCGTAGTAGGGAAATAATTGGAAAACAATTTGAAGGAAAGAATTAATCTCCACTTCGAGAGGTAAGGATTTATGAACAATAGTCAGCATTCCTTTGACAGGGGGAGATCATGTCGAACAATTCGCTGGATTACATTGAGGAGGTGACTGGATGAGGAGATGAGGGAAGTGCAGTCGATGTCGTCTACGTGTTCTTCAGAAAAGCTTTTGACAAATATGGGAGACTGAACAAGGAAGTGATTCCGACTGGAACCAGGTCAATTTGGTAAATTATATTCAAAATTGGCTGAGTGGCAGAGGGCAGAGGGTGATGGTGGCAGGTTGATTTTGTGACTGCAAGCCTGTGTTCTGTGGGGTTCCACAGCGATCGATGTTGGGTCCCTTGCTGTTTGTAGTGTACATTGATGGTCTAGACATGAAAGTCTGAGGTATGATCAGTAAGTTTGCAGATGATACAAAAATTGGTGGTGTGGTAAATATTGAGGAGGAAAGCCTTCGATTACAGGAATCATAGAATCCTACAGTGCAGAAGGAGGCCATTCAGCCCATCGAGTCTGCACTGAGCACAATCCCACCCAGGCGATATCCCCTGAACCCCATGCATTTACCCAAGCAATTATCCCTGACAGTAAGTCCAGTATATCCTGGCCAATCCATCTAACCCACAAGTCTTCCGACTGTGGGCGGAAACTGGAGCACCCAGAGGAAACCCATGCAGACACGGGGAGAATGTGCAAACTCCACACAGATGTGTTCCAAGCCAGAAATGGAACACACGTCCCTGCCGCTGTGGGGCAGCAGTGCTAACCACTGTGCCACCGTGCTGAGGAAACTGAAAGGCTGGGCAAATGGGCAAATGTAATTTACACCTGACGAATGTGAGGCCATGCATTTGGGACGACTATCCGGGCAAGGAAATGTACCATGTCCGGTCGAGTGTGAGGAAGTGCAGAGGACCAGAATGAATTTGGGCTGCAGATATGTGGATCCCTAAAAGCAGCAAGACAGGTAGATGAGGTGGTTAAGACGACAAGTAGGATACTTGCCTTTAGCAGCCGCAGCACAGAATATAAGAGCTGGGAGGTGACGATGGAAGTTTATAAAACGCTGGTTAGACCAGAGCAAGAGAACTGTGTGCAGCTCTGGTCATCACACTACAGGAAGGATGTGATTACACTGGAGACGGTGGAGAGGAGATTCACCAGGATGCTGCCTGGGCTGGAGAGTTTCAGCTATGAGGAGAGGCTGGTTAGGCTGGGTTTTTTACCTTAGAGCAGAGACGGCTGGAGGTGGAGTGGGTGTAGTGGGTGGTGGTGGGGAATGCTTTCAGGTGGGGGCGGGGGGAACTGAGTGATACGTAAAAAATTATGTGGCACATAGATAGGAAGAAACTTTTTGCCTTTAGTAGAGGTGTCAATAACCAGAGGGGCGTGGATTTAAGGTAAAGGGCAGATGTTTGTGTGGATTTGAGGGAAAATGTTTCCATCCACAGGGTGCTGGGATCTGCAGCTCACGGCCTGAAAGGATGGTAGAAGCGGGAACAACCACAAGAGGCATTTAGATCAGCAACTCAAACGCCAGAGCATATAATTATTAAACTAGAACGAGTGCAGAAAAGATTTACTCGGATGCTCTCGGGACTTGATGGATTGAGTTGTAAGGAGAGGCTGAATAGACTGGGACTTTTTCCCCTGGAGCGTAGGAGGCTGAGGGGTGATCTTATAGCGGTCTATAAAATAATGAAGGGCACAGATCAGCTCAATAGTCAATATCTTTTCCCAAAGGGAGGGGAGTCTAAAACTAGAGGGCACAGGTTTCAGGTGAGAGGGGAAAGATACAAAAGGGACCAGAGGGGCATTTTTTTCACACAGCGGGTGGTGAGTGTTGGATCGAGCTGCCAGAGGCAGAAGTAGCGACGGGTACAATTTTATTTTTTTAAAAGCGTTTAGATAGTTTAATGGGCACGATGGGTATAGAGGGATATGGGGCAAATGTGGGCAATTGGGATTAGTTTAGGGGTTTAAAAAGAAAGGGCAGCATGCACAAGATGGGCCGAAGGGCCTGTTTCCATTCTGTAAACTCTGTGACAAGGCTGTGGATCGAGTGCTGGAAAATCTGATTCGATTGGATAGGTGTTTGATGACCAGTTCAGACATAATGGCCGAATGGCCTCATTTCGTGCTGTTAAAACTCGATGGCTGTTAGGCCTCCCACAGCAGTGGCCCCATCACTTGCAGCTCTCACAGCGCTGGCTGGGATACCGATCACCTCCCAAACCGATCTGGTTGCAAATGCGCAATTGCAGCCAGCAGTGAGCTGGCTGGTCTGAGAGAGACATCTGTCAGCTCTCTGCTGCTGCAGCTCGCTTCAACACAGCAGCTGCCCCCAGGTAGTCCGGGGGTGCTCAGCTCTTTCTGAGCAGCCCCCGACCAGATATAGACCCAGCCCCCCCCCCGCCCCCCACCACCTGGACCAATCACCCACCATTCCCCCACACCAATTGCATGCAGAGTGTCAGCAGGGCACGTCTCCCTAACTCACTGTGCTTGCAGAGAGGCAGCGAGACCCCCTCCCTACCCTACTGTGCATGCAGAGAGGCAGCGAGAAACCCTCACTACCCCACTGTGCATGCAGAGAGGCAGCGAGACCCCCTCCCTATCCCACTGTGCATGCAGAGACGCAGCGAGACCCCTCCCTACCCCACTGTGCATGCAGAGACGCAGCGAGACCCCCACCCTACCCCACTGTCCGTGGAGAGAGGCAGCGAGACCCCTCCCTACCCAACTGTGCATGCAGAGAGACCCTCCCTACCCCCCTGTGCATGCAGAGAGGCAGCGAGACCCCCTCCCTACCCCAGTGTGCATGCAGAGAGGCAGCGAGACCCCCCCTACCCCACTGTGCATGCAGAGAGGCAGCGAGACCCCCCCTACCCCACTGTGCATGCAGAGAGGCAGCGAGACCCCCCCTACCCCACTGTGCATGCAGAGAGGCAGCGAGACCCCCTCCCTGTCCCACTGCCCATGCAGAGAGGCGGTGATGCCCCCCTTCCTGCCAACACCAATCACGTGCAGACTGGCAGCGGGGACCACCCCACCCCACAGACAGCGGGCAGAGTGGTAACGGGACCCTCTCCGACCCAGCAACTACGTTCAGAGTCGGCCCCGCTACCTTCAGGCTCCGCCCCTGTAGACCCCATCACCTCATGCCCCACTCCCTGGTACTGCCCGGTGGGCATTGCCCAAGGGGCACCTACCTTTGCCCTCGACCTTGCCCGGTGCCCTCAATGGCCTTCAGTTCTCCCGGCGAGGTCATCATGACTCGTCCTCATACATGTGGCCAGCTGTTTTCCTCACCGGACCCAACCTCTCCCGGTGAGGTTGCAAAGGCAAGTGTGGCGCACAATTCCATCCCAGGCTCGCTAATTTCATTTAAATATGTTTTAAAATAAATTGAAATAATTTATTCAGCCTCTTGCCGGAAATGGGCAGGAGACTGAATCCGCTGTTTATCCATTGCCGGTGAAGGTTGCAAGAGGTGAGAAATGGGACGTGGACCTGAGTTCCAGGCTGTCACGCGGTTTTACTTGATAACCCCACCATCAATGGACAGGGAGTAGCTGTTATCCTGCCGCCACCCCCCCCCCCCACCCCCCACCGTGTGTGTGTTGCGTGTGTCTATATTGTCTGTATCAGTATGCATGTGTGTGTGTGCGTGTTTGTGTGTGAGCAACAGAGTACCTGACGAGTGTTCCTAAGTGTGCGTTATTCTGGAGTGTTGCAGCAATTTTGGTTCTTGAATTTGTGTGTGAGTGGGAGTAAGTGTCTAAATCTGATTGCTTCTATCAACAAATGTGTGTATTAATGTATGTGCGTTTGGGTGTGTCTGTGTGTTTGTGTTCCTGTTGCTCTCGGAGAGCTTGTGGTGGCACAGGGGATAGCATTGCTGCCTCACAGCACCAGTAGGTCCTGGTTCAATTGCAGGCTTGGCCACTGTCTGTGCAGATTCTGCATGTTCTCCCCATGTCTGCGTGGGTTTCCTCCGGATGCTCCAGTTTCCTCCCACTATCTGAAAGTTGTGCTGGTTGGGTGCATTGGCCGTGCTAAATTCTCCCTCAGTGTACCTGAACAGGCGCTGGAGTGTGGTGACTCGGGGATTTTTATAGTAACTTCATTGCAATGTTAATGTTCGCATACTTGTGACACTGATGAATAAATTTCAAATTTCATGAAATATGTTTTCTCTCTGTGAGACCCTGCTGTGCAGATATGACCAATAAAATTGATTCTGCGGCCTGGTGATTGGGTGGGTGAACTGGTGTTATATGCAGAGGGTGAAAAGGATTCTGTCTCAATATTTTACGCACGAAGGAATAGTGTTTGAGGTCACATGTGTATGGAAAGTCACAGCACTCCGAAGACACCCCAGCCCATAGACCCTGAGACAATTGTCAGTGGCTGAAAGAATTAATAACTGGATACAGAGATTCATTAAGAGCAGCAAACACAGTACAGGAAATGACAAGAAAATCAATACAGTTAAACAGCCTTTCTAGAATTAGGAACTGGACACAGGGGACGGGACTTTCCAGCCTCACTCTTCCCCAAGCTGCAAAATCCCACCCGTGTTCAACAGACCTTCCCATTCTCCGCCCCTCGCCTTCTCCGATTCCTGTGGCGGTCGGGCCGGTCCAATTCCAGCCAGAGACTTACCCGGAACACCAACAATCGCCAGGAGGGGATAGTATAAACATTGAATCACCCTCAGTAGATATTGAATCCGATCAGCTGATGTCATCCACCAATAATCAGCAGTAAACAGAGAAATCCAATAGAATAAACTCCTGTCCTTGGTTGGAACATTCCGGTTCATTGCTCCCAGATTCTGATCCATTGTCGATACATTCCAATCCATTGTTCCCAGATTCTGATCCATTATCGAAACATTCCGGTTCATTGTTCCCAGATTCTGATCCATTGTGGGAAGACTCCAATCCATTGCTCCCAGATTCTGATCTCTCCTCTCCCCCCCTCTCTCTCCACAGCCGCTGATCTCTGTTGGTGTCGGAGTTGCCGCTCCCACTGACTAAATGGGACAACACATTGAACGGAATCCCTTATTAATAGAAGAGGGGAATCCCTCCAGGCACACTAATCGGATCCACGGTGACTCACATCAATTCCAGTCACTAAACAAACAGCTTCACTGAACTCCCTTCAATCCAACACTTTTTATCCCCAACGTAGAACAGTTACAGCCTCGATGGGGTGTTGAGGGTCAGGGAGGGATGGAAAGTTGGAAATAATGTAGGGTCAATATTAATTCGATATAGCAGAGATCACTCTGCTAGCGTTAATTTCGAGACGACGAGAATACAAAAGCAGGGGTGTACTGCTGAGGGTTTATAAGACACTGGTCTGACCGCATTCAGAATATTGTCAGCAATTTTGGTCCCCGTATCTAAGGAAGGATGTGCTGGCCTTGGAGAGGGTCCAGAGCAGGTTCACAAGAATGATCCGGGGAATGAAAGACTTGACGCATGAGGAGCGTCTGAGGACTGGGGGTCCACACTCGATGCAGTTTGGAAGTATGAGGAAGGGGATCACATTGAAACTTACAGAATCATGAAAGGCCTGGATCGAGTGCACTTGGGGAAGATGTTTCCATTAGTTGGGGAGACTTGGACCCGAGGGCACAGACTCAGAGGAAAGGGACGGCCCTTTAGAAATGTGATGTGGAGATGGCGGTGTTGGACTGGGGTGTGCGCAGTAATAAGTCTCCCAACACCAGTTTCCCACTCACCTGATGAAGGAGCAGCGTTCCGAAAGCTCGTGATTCCAAATAAACCTGTGGGACTTTAACCTGCTGTTGTGAGACTTCTTACTTCAGAACTGAGACGAGGAGGAATTTCTTCAGCCAGAGGGTGGTGAATCTGTGGAATTCATTGCCACACAAGGCTGTGGAGGCCAGATCATTGAATGTATTTAATAAAGAGATAAATAGGTTCTTGACTGGTCCAGCGATCAAGGGTTACGGGGAAAAAGCAGGAGAATGGGTTTGAGAAACTTATCAGCCAGAATTGAATGGTGGAGCCGGCACGACGGACCGAATGGCCTCATTCTGCTCTTATATCTTATTGTCTGATGGGTATCATGGTCGTGGTTTTTAGATGAAGTTAACGTCAATCAGGGTTGATATAGTCTGCTTAATCCAGGTTGTAGCAGATCTTATGTACAGTTCATGGACAGAACAATCTTAGTATAGGACTTCACACGGATCAATCTCTCAGCATTACGTACAGTACAGTCTTAGCTCGAGTCATCAGATAGAACTATCTCTCAGTGTTATGTACAGTACAATCTGAGGCTTCAGATAGAACTATCTCTCAGTGTTATGTACAGTACAATCTGAGGCTTCAGATAGAACTATCTCTCAGTGTTATGTACAGTACAATCTGAGGATTCAGATACAACAATCTCTCAGTGTTATGTACAGTACAATCTGAGGTTTCAGATAGAACTATCTCTCAGTGTTATGTACAGTACAATCTGAGGCTTCAGAGAGAACTATCTCTCAGTGTTATGTACAGTACAATCTGAGGCTTCAGATAGAACTATTTCTCAGTGTTATGTACAATACAACCTGAGGCTTCAGATAGAACTATCTCTCAGTGTTACGTACAGCACAATCTGAGGCTACAGATAGGACTATCTCTCAGTGTTATGTACAGTACAATGTGAGGCTTCAAATAGAACTATCTCTCAGTGTTATGTACAGTACAATCTGAGGCTTCAGATACAAGTATCTCTCAGTGTTATGAACAGTACAATCTGAGGCTTCAGATAGAACTATCTCTCACTGTTATGTACAGTACAATCTGAGGCTGCAGATAGAACTATATCTCAGTGTTATGTACAATGCAATCTGAGGCTTCAGATAGAACTATCTCTCAGTGTTACGTACAGTACAATCTGAGGCTTCAGACAGAACTCTCTCTGTGTTATGTACAGAAGAACCTGATCAAGAAGCTTCCCATCAATCTTTCTCAGCATTTTCTGTTGTGAGGTTGTAAGGAGGCAAGTGTGAGTTGAGGAGTGTGTGGTAGAAGGACACCGGGACACCTGAACAGGGTCAGCAGCACCTTGAGGTGAGTGTGAGAGGGGGACACTGGGACACCTAAACTGAGTCAGCAGCACCTTGAGGAGAGTATGAGAGGGGGACACTGGGACACCGGGACTGTCAGTCAGCACTTTGAGGAGAGTGTGAGAGGGACACTGGGACATCGGGACAGACAGCAACTGGAGGAGAGTGTGAGAGAGGGACACCGGGACAATCCGAGGCTTCAGGTCGAACTATCTCTCAGTGTTATGAACAGTACAATCTGAGGCTTCAGATAGAACTATCTCTCAGTGTTATGTACAGTACAATCTGAGGGTTCAGATAGAACTATCTCTCAGCGTTATGCACGATACAATCTGAGGCTTCAAATAGAACTATCTCTCAGTATTATGTACAGTACAATCTGAGGCTTCAGATAGAACTATCTCTCAGTGTTATGTACAGTACAATCTGAGGGTTCAGATAGAATTATCTCTCAGTGTTATGTACAGTACAATCTTTGGCTTCAGATAGAACTATCTCAGTGTGTTATGTACAGTACAATCTGAGGCTTCAGATAGAACTATCTCTCAGTGATATGTACAGTACAATATGAGGGTTCAGATAGAATTATCTCTCAGTGTTATGTACAGTACAATCTTTGGCTTCAGATAGAACTATCTCAGTGTGTTATGTACAGTACAATCTGAGGCTTCAGATAGAACTATCTCTCAGTGTTATGTACAGTACAATGTGAGGCTTCAGATAGAACTATCTCTCAGTGTTACGTACAGTACAATGTGAGGCTTCAGATAGAACTATCTCTGCGTATTACGTACAGTACAATCTGAGGCTTCAGATAGAACTATCTCTCAGTGTTATGTACATTGCAATCTGAGGCTTCAGATAGAACTATCTCTCAGTGTTATGTACAGTACAATCTGAGGCTTCAGATAGAACTATCTCTCAGTGTTATGTACAGTACAATCTGAGGCTTCAGATAGAACTATCTCTCAGCGTTACGTAATGTACAATCTGAGGCTTCAGATAGAACTATCTCTCAGTGTTATGTACAGTACTATCTGAGGCTTCAGATAGAACTATCTCTCTGTGTTACACAGAATACAATCTGAGGCTTCAGATCGAACTATCTCTCAGTGTTATGTACAGTACAATCTGAGGCTTTAGATAGAACTATCTCTCAGCGTTATGTACAGTACAATCTGAGGCTTCAGATGGAACTATCTCTCAGTGTTACGTAGAGTACAATCTGAGGCTTCAGATAGAACTATCTCTCAGCGTTTTGTACAGTACATTCTGAGGCTTCAGATAGAACTATCTCTCAGTGTTACGTACAGCACAATCTGAGGCTACAGATAGGACTATGTCTCAGTGTTATGTACAGTACAATGTGAGGCTTCAAATAGAACTATCTCTCAGTGTTATGTACAGTACAATCTGAGGCTTCAGATACAAGTATCTCTCAGTGTTATGAACAGTACAATCTGAGGCTTCAGATAGAACTATCTCTCACTGTTATGTACAGTACAATCTGAGGCTGCAGATAGAACTATATCTCAGTGTTATGTACAATGCAATCTGAGGCTTCAGATAGAACTATCTCTCAGTGTTACGTACAGTACAATCTGAGGCTTCAGACAGAACTATCTCTGTGTTATGTACAGAAGAACCTGATCAAGAAGCTTCCCATCAATCTTTCTCAGCATTTTCTGTTGTGAGGTTGTAAGGAGGCAAGTGTGAGTTGAGGAGTGTGTGGTAGAAGGACACCGGGACACCTGAACAGGGTCAGCAGCACCTTGAGGTGAGTGTGAGAGGGGGACACTGGGACACCTAAACTGAGTCAGCAGCACCTTGAGGAGAGTATGAGAGGGGGACACTGGGACACCGGGACTGTCAGTCAGCACTTTGAGGAGAGTGTGAGAGGGACACTGGGACATCGGGACAGACAGCAACTGGAGGAGAGTGTGAGAGAGGGACACCGGGACAATCCGAGGCTTCAGGTCGAACTATCTCTCAGTGTTATGAACAGTACAATCTGAGGCTTCAGATAGAACTATCTCTCAGTGTTATGTACAGTACAATCTGAGGGTTCAGATAGAACTATCTCTCAGCGTTATGCACGATACAATCTGAGGCTTCAAATAGAACTATCTCTCAGTATTATGTACAGTACAATCTGAGGCTTCAGATAGAACTATCTCTCAGTGTTATGTACAGTACAATCTGAGGGTTCAGATAGAATTATCTCTCAGTGTTATGTACAGTACAATCTTTGGCTTCAGATAGAACTATCTCAGTGTGTTATGTACAGTACAATCTGAGGCTTCAGATAGAACTATCTCTCAGTGATATGTACAGTACAATATGAGGGTTCAGATAGAATTATCTCTCAGTGTTATGTACAGTACAATCTTTGGCTTCAGATAGAACTATCTCAGTGTGTTATGTACAGTACAATCTGAGGCTTCAGATAGAACTATCTCTCAGTGTTATGTACAGTACAATGTGAGGCTTCAGATAGAACTATCTCTCAGTGTTACGTACAGTACAATGTGAGGCTTCAGATAGAACTATCTCTGCGTATTACGTACAGTACAATCTGAGGCTTCAGATAGAACTATCTCTCAGTGTTATGTACATTGCAATCTGAGGCTTCAGATAGAACTATCTCTCAGTGTTATGTACAGTACAATCTGAGGCTTCAGATAGAACTATCTCTCAGTGTTATGTACAGTACAATCTGAGGCTTCAGATAGAACTATCTCTCAGCGTTACGTAATGTACAATCTGAGGCTTCAGATAGAACTATCTCTCAGTGTTATGTACAGTACTATCTGAGGCTTCAGATAGAACTATCTCTCTGTGTTACACAGAATACAATCTGAGGCTTCAGATCGAACTATCTCTCAGTGTTATGTACAGTACAATCTGAGGCTTTAGATAGAACTATCTCTCAGCGTTATGTACAGTACAATCTGAGGCTTCAGATGGAACTATCTCTCAGTGTTACGTAGAGTACAATCTGAGGCTTCAGATAGAACTATCTCTCAGCGTTTTGTACAGTACATTCTGAGGCTTCAGATAGAACTATCTCTCAGTGTTACGTACAGTACAATCTGAGGCTTCAGAAAGAACTATCTCTCAGTGTTATGTATAGAACAATCTGAGGCTTCAGGTAGAACTATCTCTCAGCGGTACGTACAGTACAATCTGAGGTTTCAGATAGAACTATCTCTCAGTGTTACGTACAGTACAATGTGAGGCTTCAGATAGAACTATCTCTCAGCGTTATGTACAGTTCAATCTGAGGCTTCAGATAGAACTATCTCTCAGTGTAATGTACAGTTCAATCTGAGGCTTCAAATAGAACTATCTCTCAGTGTTATGTACAGTACAATCTTTGGCTTCAGATCGAACTATCTCTGTGTGTTATGTACGGTACAACCTGAGGCTTCAGATAGAACTATCTCTCAGTGTTACGTACAGTACAATCTGAGGCTTCAGATAGAACTATTTCTGTGTGTTACGTACAGTACAATCTGAGGCTTCAGATAGAACAATCTCTCAGTGTTATGTACAGTACAATCTGAGGCTTCAGATAGAATTATCTCTCAGTGTTATGTACAGTACAATCTTTGGCTTCAGATAGAACTATCTCAGTGTGTTATGTACAGTACAATCTGAGGCTTCAGAGAGAACTATCTCTCAGTGTTATGTACAGTACAATGTGAGGCTTCAGATAGAACTATCTCTCAGTGTTACGGACAGTACAATGTGAGGCTTCAGATATAACTATCTCTGCGTATTACGTACAGTACAATCTGAGGCTTCAGATAGAACTATCTCTCAGTGTTATGTACAGTGCAATCTGAGGCTTCAGATAGAACTATCTCTCAGTGTTATGTACAGTACAATCTGAGGCTTCAGATAGAACTATCTCTCAGTGTTATGTACAGTACAATCTGAGGCTTCAGATAGAACTATCTCTCAGCGTTACGTACTGTACAATCTGAGGCTTCAGATAGAACTATCTCTCAGCGTTACGTACAGTACAATCTGAGGCTTCAGATAGAACTATTTCTGTGTGTTACGTACAGTACAATCTGAGGCTTCAGATAGAACAATCTCTCAGTGTTATGTACAGTACAATCTGAGGCTTCAGATAGAATTATCTCTCAGTGTTATGTACAGTACAATCTTTGGCTTCAGATAGAACTATCTCAGTGTGTTATGTACAGTACAATCTGAGGCTTCAGAGAGAACTATCTCTCAGTGTTATGTACAGTACAATGTGAGGCTTCAGATAGAACTATCTCTCAGTGTTACGGACAGTACAATGTGAGGCTTCAGATATAACTATCTCTGCGTATTACGTACAGTACAATCTGAGGCTTCAGATAGAACTATCTCTCAGTGTTATGTACAGTGCAATCTGAGGCTTCAGATAGAACTATCTCTCAGTGTTATGTACAGTACAATCTGAGGCTTCAGATAGAACTATCTCTCAGTGTTATGTACAGTACAATCTGAGGCTTCAGATAGAACTATCTCTCAGCGTTACGTACTGTACAATCTGAGGCTTCAGATAGAACTATCTCTCAGTGTTATGTACAGTGCAATCTGAGGCTTCAGATAGAACTATCTCTCAGTGTTATGTACAGTACAATCTGAGGCTTCAGATAGAACTATCTATCAGTGTTATGTACAGTACAATCTGAGGCTTCAGATAGAACTATCTCTCAGCGTTACGTACTGTACAATCTGAGGCTTCAGATAGAACTATCTCTCAGTGTTATGTACAGTACAATCTGAGGCTTCAGATAGAACTATCTCTCTGTGTTACACACAATACAATCTGAGGCTTCAGATAGAACTATCTCTCAGCGTTATGTACGTACAATCTGAGGCTTCAGGTAGAACTATCTCTCAGTGTTATGTACAGTACAATCTGAGGCTTCAGATAGAACTATCTCTCTGTGTTAAATACAGTACAATCTGAGGCTTCAGATGGAACTATCTCTCAGTGTTACGTAGAGTACAATCTGAGGCTTCAGATAGAACTGTCTCTCAGCGTTATGTACAGTGCAATCTGAGGCTTCAGATAGAACTATCTCTCAGTGTTACGTACAGTACAATCTGAGGCTTCAGATAGAACTATCTCTCAGTGTTATCTATAGTACAATCTGAGGCTTCAGGTA
Source organism: Mustelus asterias (assembly GCF_964213995.1). Taxonomy (NCBI): domain Eukaryota; kingdom Metazoa; phylum Chordata; class Chondrichthyes; order Carcharhiniformes; family Triakidae; genus Mustelus; species Mustelus asterias. Next base: position 252,938 of record NW_027590394.1, on the reverse strand, counting down.
GAACTATCTCTCAGCGGCACGTACAGTACAATCTGAGGTTTCAGATAGAACTATCTCTCAGTGTTACGTACAGTACAATGTGAGGCTTCAGATAGAACTATCTCTCAGCGTTATGTGCAGTTCAATCTGAGGCTTCAGATAGAACTATCTCTCAGTGTAATGTACAGTTCAATCTGAGGCTTCAAATAGAACTATCTCTCAGTGTTATGTACAATACAATCTGAGGCTTCAGATAGAAATATCTCTCAGTGTTACGTACAGTACAATCTGAGGCTTCAGATAGAACTATCTCTCAGCGTTACGTACAGTAAAATCTGAGGCTTCAGATAGAACTATCTCTCAGTGTTATGAACAGTACAATCTGAGGCTTCAGGTTGAACTACCTCTCTGTGTTATGCACGATACAATCTGAGGCTTCATATAGAACTATCACTCAGTGTTACGTACAGTACAATCTGAGGCTTCAGATAGAACTATCTCTCAGTGTTATGTACAGTACAATCTGAGGCTTCAGATCGAACTATCTCTCAGTGTTATGTACAGTACAATCTGAGGCTTCAGATAGAACTATCTCTCTGTGTTATGTACAGTACAATCTGAGGCTTCAGATAGAACTATCTCTCAGTGTTACGTATTTTATTATTAAATTGATCATTTTATTGCCCAGAACTGAAGAGTCCCTTCTGCTGGATGAACATGGAATACCGAGGGGGAGGGTGTTTATTTGGGGTGGGAGGTGAGGGTAGGGCGTGTGGGGCTGTCCCATACGGGGCACCGTCTGCGCCTTTAAAATAAAATCCAAAGTTACAAGAGTTTTTTCCCCCTCCTAATGTTTTCAGTGTAACTATGATCTGATGTCAGTGATTGAAATCCGTTTGTCAGATGGTAGCAGGCACAGCACAATTCTCCAGTAGAATAGGCCTTCTGGACAATCGCCGGGTAAACCCTTAACTATCAGGGGCGCAACAAGTACGATAATACCCAGCCACCCCCCCCTTCCCATTACCAGACAGCACCAACGCCCCCCCCCCCCCACACCGCCCTCCAGCCCATGCTCCAATCCATTACTAATTAAAACTCTGTCTGTCTCCTCAAATTTACCATGTCCCAGCATCCACTGCACTCCGAGGTAATGAATTCCACAGATTCACCACCCATTGAGAGAAGTAATTTCTCCCCATGTCTGTTTTAAATCTGCTGCCCCTTTCCCGGAAGATGCCCGACATTGTTCTACACTGTGATTCCTGATAGGCTGCTTTATACCACTCCCACTACAGTGGCACAGTGGTTAGCACTGCTGCCTCACAGCGACAGGGACCTGGGTTCGATTCCCGGCTTGCCTCACTGTCTGTGTGGAGTCTGCACGTTCTCCCCGTGTCTGCATGAGTTTTCTCCGGGTGCTCCGGTTTCCTTCCAAAGTCCCATAGAAGTGCTCGTTAGGTACATTGGCCATGCTAAATACTCCCTCAGTGTTAACCAAACAGGCGCCGGAGTGTAGCAACTGTGGGATTTTCACAGTAACTTCATTGCAGTGTTGATATAAGCCTACTTGTGACACGAATAAATAACCTTTATACTTATTGACTGATGCGTGAGTGTTAAACCTCCCGATACAATCAGCAGTTGTTTACACAGCAAAAACAATCCCATTCCAAGAGATACATGGGAGAGTGAACATCGAAGGGCCTGTTCCTGTGCAGCACTTTTCTTTGTTCTTGAGGCATAAATATCTTTAAGCATGTTGATTTTGAAATAATTTTATCCAAGATTTAACATAAATCTGTCTTCTTCACATCAGGTTATGGATCTGATGTTTATGGTAAGAAAAACATCCTTCAGTTCAGTTCCTGTTATTCAACTCCTCCAAAACAGTCATGGGGGCGATGGGTTATTCACTCAGACATTTCCCTAAGATGCTTTAATGTGATAATCCTTGGAAATTTAAACAGCTAGTGAAAAAATCATGACAGTTCAATGAATCCGATCACATTGCAGAATGCCAAGACTAATATAACCTGCTGCCTGGCGAATTGGATTAGCTATGCTGCCTCACAGCACCAGGGACACAGGTTTGATTCCCGGCTTGGGTCACTGTCTGTGCGGAGTCTGTATGTTCTCCCCATGTCTGCATGGGTTTCCTCCGGCTGCTCCGGTTTCCTCCCACAGTCTGAAAAACGTGCTGTTAGGTGGATTGGCAATGCTAAAGTCTCCTTAGTGTCCACAGATGTACTGGATAGGTGGATTGGCCATTCTACATTGCCCCCTAGTGTCCACAGATGTACTGGGTAGGTGGATTGGCCATTCTTCATTGGCCCTTAAAGTCCACAGATGTACTGGATCGGTGGATTGGCCATTCTTCATTGCCCCTTAGTGTCCACAGATGTGCAGGTTAGGTGGATTGGCCATGCTAAATTGCCCCTTAGTGTCCACAGATGTGCGGGTTAGGTGGATTGGCCATGCGAATTGCCCCTTACTGTCCAAAGATTTGCAGGTTAGGTGAATTGGTCATGCTAAATGTAGCATTCATGCCACGATGAATCATAGAATTCTTGTGCAGTCAGAGGCCATTCAGCCCATCGAGTCTGCACAGGCCACAATCCCATCCAGGCCCTGTCCCTGTAACCCCATACATTTACCCTCGCTAGTCTCCCTGACACAAAGGGGCAATATAGCATGGCCAATCCACCTAACCTGCATATCTTTGGAGTGTGGGAGGAAACCGGAGCACCCGGAGGAAACCCACGCAGACACGGGGAGAACGTGCAAACTCCACACAGACAGTGACCCAAGGCCAGGAATCGAACCCGGGTCCCTGGCGTTGTGACACCCCACGAAGGATCAATCTATTTCTGAATATGAAGATTTATTAATGTTGGGGGTACAGTGTGTGAGCAGAATAAGAGGATTTTAGGGCACCATCGTGTTGAGCTGGGCCAGAGAACGGGGCTTTAAACATTTCAATTCAGTTTGTAAAATCTGGAAATAAGTCAGTGAAAATAACGGTGAAGTTGATGGGTTGTTGTAAAAACCTGGCCAGTTCTCTGATGTACTTCGGGAGAGGTCCTTACCCAGGCTCGGCTCTACGTGACTCCAGCCCCACACCAATGTGGTTGACTCAACTGTCCTCTGAAGTGACTGAGTCAGCCCTGTGGTTGTAAGAAAGCTCCAACGACGAATTTCCAAGGATGGACACTAAAGTCAGCAATGCCCACACACTGAGAATGAACAATACTGATTTTGGCACGACACGTCGGTTATATTACACCACACTAAGGGCCTCATGGTCTGATTTGCCAGCGGGATAAAGCCTCAGAACAGCAGGTTGCGCAGTGTCCAAAGATGTGCAGGTTGGGTGAATTGGCCATGCTGAATTGCCCCTTAGTGTCCAAAGATGAGAAGGATAGGTGGAATAACCATGCTAACTTGCGCCTTCATGTCCAAAGATATGGAGGATCGGTTGATTGGCCATGTTAAATTGCCTTAACGGCGCGGAAATTTGGTAAAGTCAGGTGTGAGGCGATTAGTACAATCCGTGCAGATGTCCACTTTACCAAGGCCCGAAAATGGCCGCGATCTGAACCGCGCCCGAAATGGGTGATGCATGTAAATTGACTTAATGAGCTGGATGCCCAATCTTACCTGCATTTCCCCACTTACCATCGCGTTCACCCGTCCAGATTCGGCGCGGAACAGATGTGCTCGGGAAAGGTCTGTATCGGGCAGTCCAGCTCTGAGGAGGTAAGATCAGAGCTTCTGGCGGCTCTCTGACTCAGATCAGTGGTGAGGGGAGAGGGGGTTGGGGGTGCGGGAGGCCGGAGGTGGATCAGATCATTCTCTGGTCATGGGGGGAGGGGAGGGAGGTGGATCAGATAATTCTCTGGTGAATGGGGCAGGGGTGGGAGGGTTGCCGTTGCCATTCTGCGGGTGATCGGTGGGGGGGGGGGTCGCGATCGGTCTGGGTAGTGGGGGAGGTGGGTGTAAAGGGGGATAGTTATGTTGTGGGGTGGGGCGATGTCTGTGGGGGCCATCACTCCCACTTTTCGCTCCCAGGTCACCTTATCCGCTTGTTGCTGCCCGGGAGCGATGTGACAGGGGCGCCCATTTCAGATGTATTTCTCAATGCGCACGTGCTGTTCAGAGCTCCGATCGGAGTTGCAGCGTTTCGAGAGCGAGAAGCACCGCCCACAGAGCGATTCACACTCACAATGTTTTTTCCAGGGTTAGTGCGTATGAGCCCCTGGGAGAACAGATTTCCAAGTCAGATCTGAATTGCATCCAGATTCAGCACTTGGAATCAAAATGGTAAAATCGGGCCCTCAGTGTACAAAGGTGTACAGGTTAGGGGGATTGGCCATGCTAAATTCTCCCCAACTGTCCAAAGACATGCTGGTCAGGTGCATTGGCCATGCTAAATTGCTCCTTAGTGTCCAAAGACATGCTGGTCAGGTGCATTGGCCATGCTAATTTGCCCCTTAGTGTCCAAAGACATGCTGGTCAGGTGCATTGGCCATGCTAAATTCTCCCTAAGTACATGCGAACAGGTGCCGGAGAGTGGGGACTCGGGGATTTTCACAGTCGATTCATAGAGATTTACAGCATGGAAATAGGCCTTTGGCCCAACTTGTCCACACATCGCAGTTTTCACCAATAAGCCAGTCCCAATTTCCCATATTTGGCCCATATCCCTTTATACCCATAGAAATCATGGAATCCCTAATGTGCAGAAGGAGGCCATTTGGCCCATCGTGTCTGCACCAATCACGATCCCACCAAGACCCGATCCCTGTAACCCCACCCATTTATCATGCTAGTCCACCTGACACGAAGGGGCAATTTGCTATGGCCAATCAACCTAACCTGCTCACCTTTGGACTGTGGAAGGGAACTGGAGCACCCGGGGGAAACCCACGCAGACACGGGGAGAATGTGCAGACTCCACACAGACAGAGACCTGAGGCTGGAAATGAACCCGGGTCCCTGCCGCTGTGAGGCAGCAGTGCTAACCACTGTGCCACTGTGCAGCCCATCTTACCCATGTAACTGTCTAAATGCTTTTTGAAAGGCAAAATTGTACCCGCCTCCACTACTGCCTCTGGCAGCTCGTTTGCAATAAGTGACTTTTCAACAAAATTAACTTAATTGCAGAGTTAATATAAGCCTACTTGTGACCAATAAATAAACTTTAATCTGTAAACGGTGCCATCTTTGATGAAGAGTAAGATAAAAGCAAAATAACGCGGATGCTGGAATCTGAAATAAAAACAGGAAATGCTGGAAAAACTCAGCAGATCCGACAGCATCTGTGGGGAGAGAATAGAGCAAAGGTTTGAACTCTGGATGACCCTTCGTCAGACTCAAAGCGTTGTCTCTATTCTCTCTTCTGTCTGTGTGGAGTTTGCACATTCCCTCCGTGTCTGTGTGGGTTTCCTCCGGGTGCTCCGGTTTCCTCCCGCAGTCCAAAGATCTGCAGGTTAGGTGGATCGACCATGATAAATCGCCACATAGTGTCAGGGGGACTAGCAGGGTAAATATGTGGGGTTACGGGGATAGGGCCTGGGTGGGATTGTTGTTGTTGTAGGCTCGATGGGCCAAATGGCCTCCTTCAGCACTATAGGGATTCTATGGTTCACAGATGCTGTCAGACCTGCTGGGATTTTCCAGTATTTTCTGTTTTTGATGAAGTTATACCTCCCAAAGTAAACAGACAGTGGAAACAGAAGGTCCCTTATTTCATAAAAAAATGGCGATTCTCGAACCACTGCCCAGAATCGACAGTCAGAAAAGGAACTTTGCTGTTAAATTAAAGTACTGTGTTCAGTGACGCACGTTAAAATAATCTGGGTCAAATACCTTCAATTCACAATTTTGATTACACAATAATGATTACACAATACTGATTACACAATACTGATTACACAATACTGATTACACAACATTGATTACACAATACTGATTACACAACATTGATTACACAATATTGATTACACAACATTGATTACACAACATTGATTACACAACATTGATTACACAGTATTGATTACACAATACTGATTACAAAACATTGATTACACAACATTGATTACACAGTATTGATCACACAGTAATGATTACACAACATTGATTACACAATATTACAAAGAACAAAACAGCACAGGAACAGATCCTTCGGCCCTCCAAGTCCGCGCCACTCCCTGGTCCAAACTAGACCATTCTTTTGTATCCCTCCATTCCCACTCCGTTCATGTGGCTAACCAGATAAGTCTTAATGGTTCCCAGTGTATCCGCCTCCACCACCTTGCCCGGCAGCGCATTCCAGGCTCCCACCACCCTCTGTGTAAAATACGTCCTTCTGATATCCGTGTTAAACCTTCCCCCCCGCTCACCTTGAACCTATGACCCCTCGTGAACGTCACCACCGGCCTGGGAAAAAGCTTCCCACCGTTCACCCTAACTATGCCTTTCATAATTTTATACACCTCGATTAGGTTACCCCTCATCCTCCGTCTTTCCAGTGAGAACAACCCCAGTTTACCCAATTTCTCCTCATAACTAAGCCCTTCCATACCAGGCAACATCATGGACAAGCTCCTCTGTACTCTCTCTAAAGCCTCCACGTCCTTCTGGTAGTGTGGCGACCAGAACTGGACGCAGTATCCCAAATGCGGCCGAACCAACGTTCTATACAATTGCAACATCAGACCCCAACGTTTATACTCTATGCCCCATCCAAAGAAAGGCAAGCAAGCCATATGCCTTATTCACTACCTTCTCCACCTGTGACGTCACCTTCAAGGATCTGTGGACTTGCACACCCAGGTCCCTCTGCGTATCCACACCCTTTATTGTTCTGCCATTTATCGTATAGCTCCTCCCTACGTTAGTTCTACCAAATTGCATCACTTCGGATTCATCTGGATTGAACTCCATCTACCATTTCTTTGCCCAAATTTCCAGCCTATCTATATCCTTCTGTAGCCTCTGACAATGTTCCTCACTATCTGCAAGTCCAGCCATTTTCGTGTTGTCCGCAAAGTTACTGATCACTCCAGTTACACCTTCTTCCAGATCGTTTATATATATCACAAATAGCAGAGGTCCCAATACAGAGCCCTGCGGAACACCACTAGTCTCAGGCATCCAGCCGGAAAAAGACCCTTCCACTACCACCCTCTGTCTTCTGTGACCAAGCCAGTTCTCCATCCATCTAGCCACCTCCCCCTTTATCCCATGAGATCCAACCTTTTGCACCAACCTACTATGAGGGACTTTGTCAAACGCTTTACTAAAGTCCATATAGACGACATCCACGGCCCTTCCCTCGTCAACCATTCTAGTCACTTCTTCAAAAAACTCCACCAGGTTAGTGAGGCATGACCTCCCTCTTACAAAACCATGCTGACTATCGTTAAGGAGTTCATTCCTTTCTAAATGCGCATACATCCTATCTCTAAGAATCCTCTCCAACACCTTCCCTACCACAGACGTCATGCTCACTGACCTATAATTTCCCGGGTTATCCTTCCTACCCTTATTAAATAACGGGACCACATCAGCTATCCTCCAATCCTCTGGGACCTCACCTGTGTCCAGTGACGAGACAAAGATTTGCGTCAGACGCCCAGCGATTTCATCTTTCGTCTCCATGAGCAGCCTTGGATAGATTCCATCAGGCCCTGGGGATTTGTCAGTCTTTATATTCCTCCCTTGTAATGGAGATTTTCTCTAATGGGTCAACACTCCCCTCCGAGACACTCCCAGTCAACACATCCCTCTGCTTTGCGAATGCCGATGCAAAGTATTCATTTAGGATCTCCACTACTTGTTTGGGCTCTGAAGCATAATTCCCCACTTTTGTCCCTGAGAGGTCCGATTTTTTTCCCTGACAACCCTTTTGCTCCTAACGTATGAATAAAATGCCTTGGGATTCTCCTTCATCCTGTCTGCCATGACATTTCGTGACCCGTTTTTGCCCTTCTAATTCCGCGTTTGAGTTCTTTCCGACTTTGTATTCCTCCGGAGCTCCCTCTGTTTTTAGCTGCCTGGACCTAACGTACGCCTCTCTTTTCTTTTTCACCAATCCCTCAATTTCCCTGGTTATCCATGGTTCTCGATTCCTACCTTTCCTATCCTTCTTTTTTACAGGCACATGCCTATCCTGCAGCCCTATCAAATGTTCCTTAAAAGACTCCCACATGCCAGATGTGGATTTACCCTCAAACAGCCTCTCCCAATCAACAGCTGCCAATTTCTGCCTAATCCCACTTAAGTTAGCCTTCCCCCAATCCAACACCTTACCCTTGGGACACCACTCATCCTTTTCCATCACTATCCGAAAGCTAACAGAATTGTGGTTATTTTTGCCACATGTTTCCCTACCGAAACTTTGAAGACCTGACCGGGCTCATTCCCCAGTACAAGGTCCAGTATAGCCCCCTCTCTAGTCGGGCTATTTTCATATTGTTCCAAAGAACCTTCCTGTACACATTATACGAATTCCTCCCCATTCAGACTCCCAGCCCTACGCGATTTCCAGTCTATACCAGGGAAATTGAAGTCTCCCACTACAACAACCCTATTTTTCCAGCACCTATCCATTATCTCCTGACATATCCGTTCTTCCACTTCCCTTGGGCTGTTGGGGGGCCTGTAGTATACCCCCAACATATTGACAGCTCCCTTCCTTTTTCTGAGCTCCACCCACAGTGACTCGTTACACGACCCCTCTGAATTGTCCTCCCTCTGCACCGCTGTAATATGCTCTCTAACTAACACTGCTACTCCCCCACCTCTTTTGGTCCCTCCTCTGTCTCGCCTAAAACACTTGTACCCCGGAATATTCAGAATATTGATGACACAACTTTGATTACACAATATTGATTACACAACATTGATTACACAACTTTGATTACACAGTATTGATTACACAACTTTGATTGCACAGTATTGATTACACAACATTGATTACACAATATTGATTACACAACATTGACCACACAACATTAATTACACAATACTGATTGTACAATATTTATTGCACAATATTGCTTACACAATACTGATTACACAATATTGATTATACAAGATTGATTACACAACATTAATTACACAATACTGATTGTACAATATTTATTGCACAATATTGCTTACACAATACTGATTACACAATATTGATTATACAAGATTGATCACACAACATTAATTACACAAGACTGATTGTACAATATTTATTGCACAATATTGATTACACAACATTGCTTACACAATACTGATTACACAATATTGATTATACAACATTCAGACGGACAGTGAAGAAATATAAACGGCATCATAATCTCTGTAAACTGCTCAGTTTCCTTTAATTGACTGGTACTGGAGTGTGAAAAGACTACAATGTGACCAGCACATATTCACTTAGCAAAAGCGAGTCACAATCTAAGAGATGTATCATAAAGAGTGCATTATACATGCTGAATTCCAAGATCACCATTCCCGTGAACCATCGAACCCACGGCAGTGCAGAAGGAGGCCCTACGGCCCATCGAGTCTGCACCGACTCTCTGACAGAGCATCTTATCTGCATTGGAATGATCCGGGTACATGTTTTCTTTTAAGACCAAAGTTAATATTTAAATGTGAAGACCTGAACGCCTCTCAATGCACAGATATTGTTCTTTTCAACATCATTTCCTGCAAACGTTAACATAAATCTGTTTGTTCTGTATCAGGATATGTCCCTAAATATTACAGTGAGGATAACAAACTTCATTGAACTTTTTGCCATTCATCTCCTCCAATAAATTCGTGAGGTGATTGATTAAGCGCTAAAATAATTCACTCAGTTGGTTTCAAGCTTGAGAATACTTGAAACAGAAAGTGCAAAATCACTGGGGACTTCATTGGGGCAGCACAGTGGTCAGCACTGCTACCTCACAGCGCCAAGGACCCAGGTTCGATTCCCGGCTTGGGTCACTGTGTGGAGTTTGCATGTTCTCCCCCATATCAGCGTGTGTTTTGTCCGGGTGCTCCGGTTTCCTCCCACAGTATGAAAGACGTGCCGATTGCAGTGCAGAAGGTGTCTATTCGGCCCTTCACGCCTGCACTGACCACAAACCCACCCAGCCCCCAGCCGGTAATCCCTATTTACCCTTGCTAGTGCCCCCTGGCACTGAGGGGGAATTTAGGCATGGCCAATCCACCTACCCGCACATCTTTGGACTGTGGGAGGAAGCTGGGGCACCCTGAGGAAACCCACGCAGACATCACACAGACAGTGACCCAAGTTGGGAATTGAACCCGGGTTCCTGCGCTGTGAGGCAGTAGTGCTAACCATTGTGTCACCGTGTGGCCCAGTCATTCACTGGCGCTTGAGACCTTGCAATGTCATCAGAACCTGTCTGATACAGTAAACAATAAATCACATTCTAAAAGATTTATCACAAACTGTGCATCAAATTCTGCTATCCCAGAGTGGTTAGCACTGCTGCGTCACAGCGCCAGGGACCTGGGTTTGATTCCTGGCTTGGGTCAATGTCTGTGCTGAATCTGCATGTTGATATAGAATAGTCATAGAATCCCTACACAGCAGAAGGAGGCCATGCAACCCATCACATCTGCACCGACCACAATCCCACACAGACCCTGTCCCCGCAACCCCACATATCTATTCTGCTAGTCCTCCTGACACTCAGGGGTAATTTAGCATGGCCAATCCACGTAACCCAGACATCTTTGGCGTGTGGGAGGAAAGCGGAACACCCAGAGGAAACCCATACAGACAGGCGGAGAACATGCAGACTCCGCACAGAGAGTGACCCAAGGCTGGAATTGAACACGGGTCCCTGGTGCTGTGAGACGGCACTGCTAACCACTGTGCCACCGTGCCGCGTTGTCCCCATGTCTGTGTCTCCATGGGTTTCCTCCGGGTGAACATAGAACATAGAAAGCCACAGCACAAACAGGCCCTTCGGCCCACAAGTTGCGCCGATCACATCCCCACCTCTACGCCTATCTATAGCCCTCAATCCCATTAAATCCCATGTACTCATCCAGAAGTCTCTTAAAAGACCCCAACGAGTTTGCCTTCACCACCACCGACGTCAGCCGATTCCACTCACCCACCACCCTCTGAGTGAAAAACTTACCCCTGACATCTCCTCTGTACCTACCCCCCAGCACCTTAAACCTGTGTCCTCTCGTAGCAACCATTTCAGCCCTTGGAAATAGCCTCTGAGAGTCTACCCTATCCAGACCTCTCAACATCTTGTAAACCTCTATCAGGTCACCTCTCATCCTTCGTCTCTCCAGGGAGAAGAGACCAAGCTCCCTCAACCTATCCTCATAAGGCATGCCCCCCAATCCAGGCAACATCCTTGTAAATCTCCTCTGCACCCTTTCAATGGCTTCAACATCTTTCGTGTAATGAGGTGACCAGAACTGCGCGCAGTACTCCAAGTGGGGTCTAACCAGGGTCCTATAAAGCTGCAGCATTATCTCCCGACTCCTAAACTCAATCCCTCGATTAATGAAGGCCAGTACGCCGTACGCCTTCTTGACCGCATCCTCCACCTGCGAGGCCGATTTAAGAGTCCTATGGACCCGGACCACAAGGTCCTTCTGATCCTCTACACTGCTAAGAATGGTACCCTTCATATTATACTGCTGCTTCATCCCATTGGATCTGCCAAAATGGATCACCACACACTTATCCGGGTTGAAGTCCATCTGCCACTTCTCCGCCCAGTCTTGCATTCTATCTATGTCTCGCTGCAACTTCTGACATCCCTCCAAACTATCCACAACACCACCGACCTTGGTGTCGTCAGCAAACTTACCAACCCATCCCTCCACTTCCTCATCCAGGTCATTTATGAAAATGACAAACAGCAAGGGTCCCAGAACAGATCCCTGGGGCACTCCACTGGTCACTGACCTCCATGCAGAGAAAGACCCCTCCACAGCCACTCTCTGCCTTCTGCAGGCAAGCCAGTTCTGGATCCACAAGGCAACAGCCCCTTGGATCCCATGCCCTCTCACTTTCTCAAGAAGTCTTGCATGGGGGACCTTATCGAACGCCTTGCTGAAGTCCATATAGACCACATCCACCGCTCTTCCTTCGTCAATGTGTTTGGTCACATTTTCAAAGAACTCAACCAGGCTCGTAAGGCACGACCTGCCCTTGACAAAGCCGTGCGGACTACTTTTGATCATACTAAACTTCTCTAGATGATCATAAATCCTGTCTCTCAGGATCCTCTCCATCAACTTACCAACCACTGAGGTTAGACTCACCGGTCGGTAATTTCCCGGGCTGTCCCTGTTCCCTTTCTTGAATATAGGGACCACATCTGCAATCCTCCAATCCTCCGGAACCTCTCCCGTCTCCATCGACGATGCAAAGATCATCGCCAAAGGCTCCGCAATCTCCTCCCTCGCCTCCCACAGTAACCTGGGGTACATCCCATCCGGTCCCGGCGACTTACCAACCTTGATGCCATTCAATAGTTCCAACACATCCTCTTTCTTTATGTCCACATGCTCGATCCTTTCTGTCCACCGCAAACCAGCAGTACAACCACCCAGATCCCTTTCCACCGTGAATACCGAGGTAAAGTATTCATTAAGCAACTCCGCCATTTCTAACGGTTCCGCACAAACTTTTCCCCCTTCACCTTTTAAGGGTCCTATGCCTTCACATCTCATCCTTTTACTCTTGACATATTTGTAGAAAGCCTTGGGATTCTCCTTAATCTTACCCGCCAAGGCCTTCTCATGACCCCTTCTCGCTCTCCTAATTTCCTTCTTAAGCTCCTTCCTACATCCCGTATACTCCTCTAAATCCTTAACACCTCCTAGCTCTCTGAACCTTCTGTACGCCTCTCTTTTCTTATTCACCAGGTTCATCACAACCTTCGTGCACCACGGTTCCCGTACCCTACCAACACCCCCCTGTCTCATCGGAACGTTGTCATGCAGAGCTCTGGTTTCCTCCCACAGTCCGACCGACGTGCTGGTTAGATGCATTGGCCGTGCAAAATTGTCCCTCAGTGGAAGAACAAATGTAGGAGGGATGTATACAATAAATGGCAGAGCCATCCAGAGTATACAAACACAGAGGGACCTCGGTGTGCAAGTCCATGAATCCTTGAAGGTGGCAGTCGAGGTGGAGAAGGTGGTGAAGAAGGAATATTGTGTGCTTTCCTTGATAGGATGGGGGATAGACTATAAAAGCTGGAGTCTGATGTTGCAGTTGTACAGAACGCTGGTTAGTCCACATTTGGAACACTGCATCCAGTTCTGGTCGCCGCACTGCCAGAAGGACGTGGAGGCTTTAGAGAGACTGCAGAGAAGGTTTGCCAGGATGTTGCCTGGTATGGAGGGTCTTAGCTATGAGGGGTGATTTGGTAAACCATAGAACCATAGAACCTTAGAAAATTACAGCTCAGAAACAGGCCTTTTGGCCCTTCTTGTCTGTGCCGAACCATTTTTTGCCAAGTCCCACTGATCTGCACTTGTACGATATTCCTCCACACACCTCGCATCCATGAACCCGTCCAAGTTTTTCTTAAATGTTAAAAGTTTACCACTTTATCCGGCAGCTCATTCCACACTCCCGCCACTCTCTGCGTGAAGAAGCTCCCCCTAATATTCCCTTTAAACTTTTCTCCTTTCACCCTTAACCCATGCCCTTTGGTTTTTTTCTCCCCTAGCCTCAACAGAAAAAGCCTGCTTGCATTCACTCTATCTATACCCATCAAAATCTTATGTACCTCTACCAAATCTCCCCCCAATCTTCTACGCTCCAGGGAATAAAGTCCCAACCTATTCGATCTCTCGGGCATGTTCTCCCTGGAAACACGGAGAATGAGGGGAGACCTAATAGAGGTGTACAAAATTATGAAGGGTATAGATAGGGTGAACAGTGGGAAGCTTTTTCCCAGGTCGGAGGTGACGATCACGAGAGGTCACGGGCTCAAGGTGAGAGCGGCGCGTGTTTCGTTGTCCAGAACACCAACAAACCTGTCCTGATCCCCACATGCCGACACTATAGTTCAGAAAGCCCACCAACGCCTCTTACTTTCTCAGAAGACTGAGGAAATTTGGCATGTCAGCTCCGAATCTCAGTAACCTCTACAGATGCATTCTTTCCGGTTGGGTCACAGCTTGGTATGTCTCCTGCTCTGCCCAAGACTGTAAGGAACTACAAAAGGTTTTGAATGTAGCCCAATCCATCACGCAAACCAGCCTCGCATCCATTGACTCTGTCTGTCCTTCCCGCTGTCTCGGCTACGCATCCAGCATTATTAAGGACCCCACGTACCCCGAACATTCTCTCTTCTACCTTCTTTCTTCGGGAAAAAGATACAAAAATCTGAGCTCACGTACCAATCGACGAAAGAACAGCTTCTTCTCTGCTGCCGTCAGACTTTTGAATTGACTTACCTCGCATTTAGTTGATCTTTCTCTGCACCCTAGCTATGACTGTGACATTACATTCTGCACTCTCTCCTTTCCTTCTCTATGTTTTGTCTGTATAGCGCGCAAGAAACAATATTTTTCGTTATATGTTAATAAATGTGACAATAATAAATCAAATCAAATCCAGATAAGCTGAAAATTAAGCTCACATCAATTTTGTGAAGCCCTTTCAGTCCCAGCAAGTCATTTGCAGTTGTCTTATTTACCAAACGGTCGCTACTTATCCGTTTGAGACATTAATATTCAAAAGAAAACAAGAATAAATGACCTTCTTGTTGCCAGGATCTGAGATTTAGTGTTGATCTAAAAGGTAACTAAGTAAAAAGAAAGGTAATTCGACAAGAAAACCAGATGAATGGGAAATCGAATAGCTTTTTCCATAATTCACACAGACCCATAATTTGCAAAATCGTGGTTACATGATGCAGTCATATAACAATGTGAATTTTAAATTGTATCTCTGCAAATCATCTTAATTTGGATTGCTCATCCACACAGACCACGATTCCAGCTGTGGAAACTCTTTTAATTGATATCATTCATTCTCTCTCTCTATATTTGTTTACCCAACAATAATAAGATCAGATAGTCTGAGACTCGGTGACACAGTGGTTAGTGCTGCTCCCTCACAGCGCCAGAGACCAGGATTCGCTTCCCGGCTTGGGTTACTGTCTGTGCGGAGTCTGACCGTTGTCCCCCATGTCATAGAGTCAGAGAGGTTTACAGCATGGAAACAGGCCCTTCAGCCCAACTGGTCCATGCCACCTTTTTTAACCACTTAGCTACTCCCAATTGACTGCATTTGGCCCATATCCCTCTATACCCATCTTACCCATGTAACTGTCCAAATGCTTCTTAAAAGACAAAATTGTATCCGCCTCTGCTACTGCCTCTGGCAGCTTCTTCCAGACATTCACCGCCCTCTGTGTGACAAAATGATCCCTCTGGGCCTTTTTGCATCTCTCCCCTCTCACCTTAAAGCTATGTCCTCTACTTTTGGAGTCCCCTACCTTCGGGAAAAGATGTGGACTATCTGGGGCGGCACGGTGGGACAGTGGTTAGCACTGCTGCTTCACAGCACCAGGGACCCGGGTTCAATTCTGGTCTCGCGTCACTGACTGTGTGGAGTTGGCACATTCTTCCTATGTCAGCTTGGGTTTCCTTCGGGTGCTCCGGTTTCCTCCCACAGACCAAAGATGTGTGGGTTAGGTTGATTGGCCATGCTAAATTGACCCTAGTGTCAGGGGAATTAGCAGGGATATGTGGGGTTGTGGGAATAGGGCCTGGGTGGGATTGTGGTCGGTGCAGACATGATGGGCCGAATAGCCTCCTTCTGCACTCCAGGGATTCTGTGATTTGATGTTTAACACAGAAGTGAATTTGAAACATTATTTCTGTTTTCCTCCCCAGACAAACACGTCCTTTCCTGGCTGGTCTTTCGGGACGTGGTTGTTGTTTGCGCTTAGAATCTGCTTCAGCACTTGATGTAACATTAATCCAGTCGTTACATAAGCAGTAACACCGAATATATCATTGTAGAGGACATCAACTCATTTCCTGCGAGCTTCATTGCAGCTGAATATCACATGAAGCAAATAGAGCAGCATCACCTTCTGAGAAATGAAGACCAGAGTGCGATTGTAAACTATCAACATTTTTTAAAATCTTAAGGAGACATTCGACCTCCGGCATTTGTTGAAACTTCTTTTTGTAAAAGTCTTTGAAGAACAATTAACCAAACTGTTGTGGAAACTGCATTTTATTTCAGGATTTGAATATTTCAAGCAGCCTCATTTTAAGGTATACTAGTTCCTCAACAGAAAACAGAAGATTCATTCCTGAAACATTGCACTGTGCATCACATCATTGAGTTGACAGCAAATTAGCATCATGACATTGCTCTTTTAACGGGGGAATCTGGCCGAAAAATCTCTCATTTATAATATCGTGCAGAATAAAAAAAGACATTCCTTCTCATTTTAAACATCGCCATTCTGTGAAACATGGGAGCTAAAAAAAACATAGCACGGGAGTTACTCATGACGATGCTTTGTCCGTCAGGCTCCCTTCTCATTTCTCATTCTGAAACCATCCAGTAAATCCCGGTGGCCACACGATGGTTTTGCCTTGTTAAATGTTGCATTATTTTGGGTTGAATGGAATCCAGTGGTTCAGTTCCTTTTTTGCATTGGCTTCAAGCGGATTGAGTTTATACAGCTTTACATTCCATGGCATGACTTGAGCTGAGCTCAAAGCAGGTTGGACGGTTGAGTTCAGTTGAACGCTAAGATGTCACAGTAATTTCATTGCAATGTTAATGTAAGCCTACTTGTGACACTAATAAATAAACTTTTAAACTAACATTTTTATCAAAGACAACCTTTCTTGATTAGTGCCCTGCACCCTAACAGCCTCTCCACCCACAGGGAAACATCTACACTCGAGATACAGAATTTCAGTGACTCCCTATTCACAGGATAATATATCGACATATCGATTGTCGTCCTTCAGTACTTTTCCATTCACAGAGATGGACATTCTAAATATGTCTCTTTGCGCATCTCTATCCACACCTCCCATCTCTACATCCTAGATATGACTGTAACATTCAGCACACTCTCCTTTCTCTGGAATCATAGAAACCCTACAGTGAAGAAAGAGGCCATTCAGCCCATCGAGTCTGCATTGACAACAATCCCACCCGGGTCCTATCCCCATAGTCCCAAATATTTACCCTGCTAATCCCTCTAACCTACATATCCCAGGACACGAAGGGGCAATTTATCATTGCCAATGCACCTAACCCGCACACCTTTGGATTTTGGGAGGAATCCAGATCCGGAGGAAACCCACGCAGACACGGGGAGAATGTGAAAACTCCACACAGACAGTGGCCCAAGCCGGGAATCAACCCCAGTTCTCTGGAGCTGTGATGCAGCAGTGCTCACCACCATGCCATTGTGCTGCTCACCACTGTGCAATATGCATTGTCTGTATAGCGTGCAAGAAACAATACCTTTCACTGTATACTAATACATGTGACAAGAATAAAATCAAATCAAACGAAATAATCACAAAATTAAATTAATTTATTCCTCCATCTGCCAACTTGTTCCCTATTCTGTTATTTTGTCTCTATCTCTGTGCAGCCCCTTTGAATCCTCCTCATAGCTTTAATTCACAATTAGTTCAGAATCATATTGGAAATCTGGTAGCTTACTCCCAGCATCTTCAGTTATTTTGTTGACATATATTGGCCGAGTGGTATTATCGCCAGACTATTAATCTGGAAACTCAGCTAATGTTCCAGGGACCCGGGTTCGAATCCCGCCACGACAGATGATGGAATTTAAATGCAATAAAAAATATCTGGAAGTAAGAATCTCCTGATGACCATGAAACCATTGCCGACTGTCGGAAAAGCCCATCTGGTTCACGAATGTCCTTCAGGGAAGGAAATCTGCCGTGCGGACCCGGTCTGGCTCACATGTGACTCCAGAGCAGCAGCAATGTGGTGAACTCTCAACTGCCCTCCAGCAAGTAGGGATGGGCAATAAATGTTGGCCCAGCCAGCGACGCCCATGTACCACGAACAAATAATTAAAAAAAACATAAACAGCTACATCCCCAACACAAATTTTTGCAATATTTCATAAGTTACAGCCAACCAGCCTGAATGTGCTTTAGTATCCCGACTCACTGTTCCGTGCCTGCTGATGAATTATCTATCCAATCCAGGCTGTCACCCTCAGCCACAGTCGGACACCTCGACTCTTTGTGCTGCGCGCTATGGGATTGTTGTAATCCAAATCAATGGCATCAACTGGCCCCATCGTGCAGGGCGGTGAACTCACTTGCCTACATGACAAGGGGGTCATTCAGTACACTACCAATGATGTGAGTTCAATCTCCCTACAGGCTGCAGTGATTTGTAAATATTGTCTCCACACCTTGTCCAAGAGTGGCATAGACAGAGTGGATAGTCAGAGGCTCTTTCCTAGGGTAGAAAAGTCAAGAACGAGGGACATAGGTTACAGGTGCGTGGGGAAAAGATCAGAGGAGATCTGTGAGGCAGGTTTTTTACACAGAGGGTGGTGAATGGCTGGAACGCGCTGCCCGAGGAGGTGGTGGGAGCAGGTACGATAGCGGCTTTAAGGGGCATCTCGATGAATACATGAATAGAATGGGAATGGAAGGATACGGATTCTGTAAGTGCATACGGTTTTAGTTTAGGCAGGCATTATGATCGGCGCAGGCTTGGAGGGCCGAAGGGCCTGTTCCTGTGCTGCACTGTTCTTTGTTCTTTGAGTGGTGAACTGAAATGGGCAGCACGGCAGTACAGTGGTTAGCACTACTGCCTCACAGTGCCAGGGACCCGGGTTCGATTCCTGGCTTGGATCACTGTCTGTGCGGAGTCTGCATGTTCTCTCCGTGTCTGCATGGGTTTCCTCCGGCTGTCCCCGTTTTCTCCCACAGTCTGAAAGACGTGCTGGTTAGGTGCATTGGCCATGTTAAATTCTCCCTCTGTGTACCCAAACAGTCACTGGAGTGTGGGGACTAGGGGATTTTCACAGTAACTACATTGCAGTGTTAATGTAAGCCGACTTGTGACACTAATAAAAACAGCACATTTACTATGTCAGCAGTTATCTATTTCAGAGCACGAAAGTCGGCTTTAAGTTTTGGCGATGTTATATGGTTTAAATCCCTCGACTTATACTTATACTTCCACCTCCAGATATTGAGAGCTCCTTGCTCTTATGAGTAAGTCCATTGGTTATCCTCTATTCCAGCTATGGAAATGATGTGTTCCACTGTGAAAACAGATGCAGAATACAGAAACCTCAAAATAAAGATTCAAAAGGGTCCAGAGAGGGAATTCTTTCATCGAACATAGAACAGTACAGCACAGAACAGGCCCTTCGGCCCACGATGTTGTGCCGAGCTTTATCTGAAACCAAGATCAAGCTATCCCACTCCCTATCATCCTGGTGTGCTCCATGTGCCCATCCAATAACCGCTTAAATGTTCCTAAAGTGTCTGACTCCACTATCACTGCAGGCAGTCCATTCCACACCCCAACCACTCTCTGCGTAAAAAACCTACCTCTGATATCCTTCCTGTATCTCCCACCACGAACCCTATAGTTATGCCCCCTTGTAATAGCTCCATCCACCCGAGGAAATTGTCTTTGAACGTTCACTCTATCTATCCCCTTCATCATTTTATAAACCTCTATTAAGTCTCCCCTCAGCCTCCTCCGCTCCAGAGAGAACAGCCCGAGCTCCCTCAACTTCCTACCCTCCAAACCAGGCAGCATCCTGGTAAATCTCCTCTGCACTCTTTCCAGCGCTTCCACATCTTTCTTATAGTGAGGTGACCAGAACGGCACACAATATTCCAAATGTAGTCTCACCAAGGTCCTGTACAGTTGCAGCATAACCCCACGGGGTTAAACTCCAACCCCCTGTTAATAAAAGCTAACACACTATAGGCCTTCTTCACAGCTCTATCCACTTGAGTGGCAACCTTTAGAGATCTGTGGATATGAACCCCAAGATCTCTCTGTTCCTCCACAGTCTTCAGAACCCTAAATTTGACCCTGTAATCAACATTTAAATTAGTCCTACCAAGATGAATCACCACACATTTATCAGGATTAAACTCCATTTGCCAATTTTCAGCCCAGCTTTGCATCCTATCTATGTCTCTTTGCAGCCTACAACAACCCTCCCCCTCATCCACTACTCCACCAATCTTGGTGTCATCAGCAAATTTACTGATCCACCCTTCAGCCCCCTCCTCTAAGTCATTAATAAAAATCACAAAGAGCAGAGGACCAAGCACTGATCCCTGCGGCATACCGCGAGCAACCTGCCTCCAGTCCGAAAATTTTACATCCACCACCACCCTCTGTCTTCGATCAGACAGCCAGTTACCTATCCCAACGGCCAACTTTCCCTCTATCCCACACCTCCTCATTTTCATCATAAGCCCACCATGGGGGACCTTATCAAACGCCTTACTAAAATCCATGTATATGACATCAACTGCCCTACCTTCATCAACACACTTAGTTACCTCCTCAAAAAATTCTATCAAATTTGTGAGGCAGGACTTGCCCTTCACGAATCCGTGCTGACTATCCCGGATTAATCCGCATCTTTCTAAATGGTCGTAAATCCCATCTCTTAGGACCTTTTCCATCAATTTACCAACCACCGAAGTAAGACTCACCGGTCTATAATTACCAGGGTCATTTATATTCCCTTTCTTAACCAGAGAAACAACATTCGACATTCTCCAGTCCTCTGGCACCATCCCCGTGGACAGCGAGGACCCAAAGATCCAAGCCAAAGGCTCTGCAATCTCATCCCTTGCCTCCCAAAGAATCCTAGGATACATTTCATCATGCCCAGGGGACTTATCGACGTTCAGTTTATTCAAAACTGCCAGGACATCCTCCCTCCGTCCATCTATTTCCTCCAGCCTATTAGCCTGTAACACCTTATCTTCCTCAAAAAACATGGCCCTTTCACATAGAGTGTGGTGAATGTCTGGAACAAGCTGCCAGAGGCAGTAGGAGAGGGGGGTACAATTTTCTATTTTAAAAAGCGTTTAGTCAGTTACGTGGGTACGATGGGTATAGAGAGACATGGGCCGAATGCGGGCAATTGGGACGAGCTTAAAGGTAAAAACTGGGCGGCACGGACACGTTGGGCCGAAGGGCCTGTTTCCATGCTGTAAACCTCAATGACTCGATAACATAGGAACAGGAATTAAGAGCAGAAGTCGGCAAATTCAGCCCTTCGAGCCTGATCCGTCATTCAATCAGATCATGGCTGATCTCTCCCTGGTCTCAAATCCACCTCCCCACCTGTTCCCCATATCCCCTTATCCCTTTTTTATTAGAAATATTTCCATCTCCTTCTTGAAACCATTCAATGATTCAGACTCCCCCGCGCGATGGGGCAGCGAGTGCCACAAACTCACCACCCTCTGCGAGAAGTAGTTCCTCCTCATCTCAGTGTTAAATCTATCGCCTCTCAACCTATACCCTGTGACCTCTTGTTCGAGATTGCCCCATAAGAGGAAACATTTGGTCTACATTTACTTTATCAATCCCTTTTCAAATTTTATATACCTCCATCCCTCTGAATTCCAGTGAGTAAAAGCCCAAAGTGATTAATCTCTCCTCAGACGTCAATCCTCTCACCCCCAGAATCAATCTGGTGAACCTCCTCTGAACTGCCTCCAATGCAGCAACATCCTTCCTCAAATAAAGAGACCAAAACTGGACACAATACTCCAGATACTCTGCGGGATTTTCATAGAATCATAGATAAAAATATTCTTATCACTTGGAAAGGTTTCATCAGTAATGAGGGAATCTTAGTACATTTTGTTTTACCCGAAGTGGGAGGCAGCCATTCCTGATCGAAACTGGACGATCTTAATATCTTGGAACAGTGGAGTTCAAAGATTTGCGAGAGACAATGAAATGGGGGATGGGAGGGAAGGAGGAAATGTAAGGAAAGTCACTGAGCTGAGTTATATGATTATATATATAGGTGAGAGGGGAAAGATTTCAAACGGACCTGAGGGGCAACTTCTTCACACAGAGGGTGGTGTGTGTATGGAATGAGCTGCCAGAGAAAGTGGTTGAGGCAAGTTCAATATCAACATTTAAAAAGCATTTGGATAGAGGGAAAGGATTAGAGGGATATGGACCGAACGCGGGCAATTGGGACCGACTGGGAGGGCACCATGGTCAGCATGGATTGTTTGGGCCGAAGGGCCTGTTTCCATGCTGTACTGCTCTGTGACTCGATATAGGCTGCGTGAGGAGATATTCTGTGACTAGCACTATGCTGAGTGATGTTGTAAAACTTGAAGTGTCCTTCCAGAAACCAAGAAAGATTTATGTTTCAAACTACACCCCTGTTTCTGAATATTTTGGATGTCCACAGTGCAGTGGAAGAGTGTCAGAATTCATGTGGTTTGCCTTGAATATTGTGATAGCAGTTTTGCCTTGAGTCTTATTTCTGGAATTTGATCGATCAACATCTGGAAGAGATTTTTGACAAGGAATTAGCAGGGGGGTAGCAGGGTAAATATGTGGGGTTATGGGGATAGGTCCTGGGTGGGAATGTGGTCAGTGCGGACTCGATGGGCCAAATAATCTCCTTCTGCATTGCAGGGATTCTATGATTCTATGATCTTGGTTTCAGATAAAGTTCGGCACAACATCGTGGGCCGAAGGGCCAGTTCTGTGCTGTCCTGTTCTATGTTCTATCTATGAAAGTGCTTATAAGACTATTCTCACCAACTGCAATTTTAATAAGACTGTCCATAATATACCACCTAAATCTCCCAAACCTCATTTTTAAATTTTGCCTCCTCGTAACTGACCCTTCAGCTCAGGGGAACAGCTGCTCCCTCTCCACCCTGTCCATGTCCTTCATAATCTTGTACACCTCGATCAGGTCACCCCTCAGTCTTCTCTGCTCCAGAGAAAACAAACCAAACAGATCCAACCTCTCTGCACAGCTTAAATGTTCCGTCCCAGGCAGCATCTTGGCGAATCTCCCCTGCATCACCTCCAGTGCAATCACATCCTTCCTATAATGTGTCGACCAGAACTGCACACAGTACCTCCAGCTGTGGCCAAACCAACGCTCTATAGAACTCCATCATGACCTCTACGTTTTTGTAATTTATACCCCGATTGACAAAGTTGGACAATAATATTCCAGCAAAGACGAATCGCTGGCAACCCCTCATCACACCTCAGCAGCTATAGACGCTGGTCGGGTCTGTGGTCCCGTGAGCCGTCCCTCTGGTCTGGAAGGAACCACTGCCGTTCCACCAGCCTAGGTATTCTGCTGCGGGGAAGCAACTTCACTCTCTCCAAAGGTAGGAGGTGGTGGGAGGAAGCCTCCTCATAGCAGACGTTATGTCCAATCTATTTAGGGTGTAGCGGTGACGGAGTGGTTAGCACTGCTGCCTCACAGAGCGAGGGACCCGAGTTCGGTTCCCGGCTTGTGTCACTGCCTGTGTGGAATCTGCATGTTCTCCCCATGTGTGCGTGGGTTTCCTCTGGTTTCTCCCACAGTCTGAAAGACGTGCTGGTTAGGTGCATTGGCCATGCTAAATTTTCCCTCAGTGTACCCGAAAAGGAACCGGAGTGTGGTGACGACGGGATTTTCACAGTAACTTCATTGTAGTTTTAATGTAAGCCCGCTTGTGACACGAATAAATATATTTTAATCGGTTGCAATCACCTACCAGGAACTCCAATGGCAGCGAGAATAGGATAGTAACTGGCTCCTGCTTGACCGATAGTGGATCAGTGTGTTTTCTGAGAGGAGCGATGTTGTCTGCCTATGACAGAAACCATGGCCATTTACTGAGGTCTCACACTGAAGGTCTTCTCTTTAATAAACAGCAGAAACACTCCTGAGACTCGGCAGAGCAACCTATCAGCGTAATCAATTACAGGTGAGAAAACAAACAACACACTGCAATGCTGGCACTGAGAAGGAGCAATGATTGGATTTGATTTGATTTATTATTGTCACATGTATTAGTATACAGTGAAAAACATTATTTCTTGCACGCGACACGGACAAAGCATACCGTTCATAGAGAAGGAAAGGAGAGAGTGCAGAATGTAGTGTTGCAGTCATGGCTCGGGTGTAGAGAAGGATCAACTTCACATAATAATAATTTATTAAAATATATATATTATATGTTGTATGCGGCTCCCTGAATATAAGGTAGGTTCATTTCAAAGTCTGACGGAAGCAGGGAAGAAGCTGTTCTTGAGTCGGTTGGTACGTGACCCCAGACTTTTGTATCTTTTTCCCGACGGAAGAAGGTGGAAGAGAGAATGTCCGGGGTGTGTGGGGTCCAAGATTATGCCGGCTGCTTTTCCCGAGGCAGTAGGAAGTGTAGACATTGGGTGGGAGGCTGGTTTGAGTGATGGACTAGGCTTCATTCACAACCCTTTATAGTTTCTTGCTGCCTTGGACAGAGCAGAAGCCATACCAAGCTGTGATACAACCAGAAAGAATGCTTTCTATGGTGCATCTCTAAAAGTTGGTGAGAGTCGGAGCCTACGTGCCAAATTTCGTTAGCCTCCTGAGACAGTTGAGGCACCGGTGGGTTTTCTTAACTTTTGCATCGCTGTGGGGGGATCAGGACAGGTTGTTGGTGATCTGGACACCTAGAAACCTGAAGCTCTCGATCATTTCCACTTCATCCCCAATTTTCAATGAAAATAGTGTTTCATTGTAATGAGAAATTCAGATCAGAAAAGTTTCATGTTTTTCATTACGATCTGTTTCATTACATTAAAGATACAACCTAATTGCAATTTATTCAGGCTGTCAGTGGGGTGAATTATAGGCTAAATTTCCCCTTCCCTGTCCTGGAATGTGTCGGTTCGAGGTGTTGGTGGGTTAAATATGTGGGGTTATGGGGACAGGGCGTGGGTGGGATTGTTGTTGGTGCCGACTCGATGGGCCGAATGGCCTCTTTCGCACTGTTGGGTTCCTGTGATACAATTTATGATGAGTCTGTACTGACCACAATCCCACTCAGGCCCTATTTCCGTAACCCCACGCATCCACCCTGATAGTCTCCCAGACAATAACGGGCAATTTTTAGCACGGCCAATGCACCTTACCTGCACACCTTTGGACTGTGGGAGGAAAGTGGAGCACCTGGAGGAAACCCATGCAGTCACGGGGAGAATGTGCAGTCTCCACACAGACAATGACCCGAGGTCGGAATCAGACCAGGATCCCTGGCGCTGTGAGGCAGCACTAACCCCATGGTGCAAAGCTCAATCCAGGAGCCTTTCTGACAAAGAATGCAGTTGTGTTCTGTCCTTTCGGCTTCCATGAATGATCGAGTCAGCTGTTGCTTGTTCCATGCCCTCTGAAGAAAGCAATAACAGCAACATCAGCACGAGAGTTGCTGAGGGAAGCCCTGTTGCCAATCTGTGCAGCAGTGTATGATGCCCCAGCTTAGTCACTGGACTGTTTCGTTTTGTGTAAAAGATGTACAATTTTTAGTAAAGCTCATACTTCATTTCATTATAAATGTAGTCCTGGTACGAGATGGTGACTGTGCCAAGGCTGCATTTCCTGCCCACAAGTTACTGTTTAGCATGAGGTGCTTGGATTTCCTTTTGAATGTGTGGCCCCTTTGAGAATGTGACTGATACAATGGTATAAGACAGGCATTTTCTGCTTTTCACACAGCGCTGGTCAAGTTTCTAAAGTTTATTTATTCATGTAACAAGTAGGCTCACATTCACATTGCAATGAAGTTACTGTAAAAATCCCCTAGTTGCCACACTCCGGCGCCTGTTCGGGTACACTGAGGGAGGATTTAGAATGGTCAGTGCAACTAAACAGCACGTCCTCTTATCTTTGGGAGGAAACCGGAGCACCTGGAGGAAACCCATGCAGACACGGGGAGAACGTGCACACTCCACACAGGCAGTGACCCAAACCGGGGATCAAACCCGGCTCTCTGGAGCTGTGGGGCAGCAGTGCTAACCACTGTGCCACCATGCCGCCCATACATACAAAGAACAAAGGAAAGTACAGCACCGGAACAGGCCCTTCGGCCCTCGAAGCCCCGACCCCGCCCCCCCCCCCCCATGACTGTATCCAGCAGTCCAAACAGAAGGATGATGCTCTGGAACATCCACATGATATTAAATTATCAACCTCAGCGTCTCCTGTACTGTGAATTCTCACTTTATAAACAAGTGTGCTGCTCCCAACTGGTTCTCTGGCTCTTGGCTTCATGCGGAGCTTGTGACCTGGCAGAGGAATGAGCCAAGGTGACGATACTCTTGGCGAGGATGAAGAAAGGGTTGTTGCAATGTATAGGAGAGATGTAAAGGATGGGGGAGCTGGCGCGAGATGGATTGAAGAATGATGCATTTTTCGGGGACTTGCCTTAATATTTCCCGGAATTAACCAGCAGTTTGCTGAACATTTCAACATTTACATGTCAACTGAACAGGAGAACGCTGCGTGGGAATGAAAGCAAATGGAGTCAGTAAATGAATACAAAAACAGAAAATGCTGGGAAATCTCAGCAGGTCTGACAGTATCTGTGGAGAGAGAATAGAGCCAATGTTTCACGTCTGTGTGACCCTTCCTCAGGGTCCATTCGTTTGACCATTTTGATGATAATGTAAGCAAAGTTGTCAGTAAAGGAGACTATATCCTGAGGGTGTCATCCAAGGTAATCAATGATCAACAAAGAACAAAGGAAAGTACAGCACAGGAACAGGCCCTTCTGCCCTCCAAACCTATGCCGATCATCATGCCCTAACTAAGCTGCAAAAAACAAAATCTGCCCTTACTCGGGACTGTCGGGGTGGGAACCTTAAAACGATCACTATTACAAAAGAGGTAGTGCTGGGCAGGCTAATCGACCTAAAAAATATAGAACATAGAACATAGAACATTACAGCGCAGAACAGGCCCTTCGGCCCACGATGTTGCACCGACCAGTTAAAAAATAAAAAAAATAAAAAAAAAGTAGACAAGTCCCCTGCTCCGGAAGGAATGCATCCTCGAGTACTAAAAGAAAAGGCAGAAGTAACAGCAAATTAATTAGATGTAATTTATCAAAATTCACTGGACTCTGGGGAGATGCCAGCTGATTGGAAAACAGCTAATGTAACGCCACTGTTTAAAAAAGGAGGTAGACAAAAGGCAGGTAACTACAGGCCGGTTAGCTTAACATCCGTAGTTGGGACATGCTGGAATCTATCATTAAGGAAGAAATAACAGGACACCTGGAAAAGAATGGTTCAATCAAGCAGACGCAGCATGGATTCTTGAAGGGAAAGCCATGTTTGAATAAGTTACTGGAATTTTTTGAGGATCCGACGAGTGCAGTTGACAGAGGGGAACCGGTGGATGTTGTGGAAATAGATTTCCAGAAGGCATTCGATAAGGTGCCTCGCAAAAGGTTGCTGCATAAGATAAAGGTACACGGAATTGGGGGTAAAGTGTTAGCGTGGATTGAGGATTGGCTATCTAACAGAAAGCAGAGAGTCGGGATAAATGGGTGCTTTTCTGGTTGGCAGTTGGTGACTAGTGGCGTGCCGCAGGGATCGGTGCTGGGGCCTCAACTAATTACCATATACATCGACGAACTGGAGGAGGGGAGCGAGTGTAGGGTAACAACGTTTGTGGATGACACAAAGATGAATGGGAAAGCAAATTGCGTGGAGGACAAAGAGAGTCTGCAGAGAGATTTGGATCGGCTACGTACGTGGGCAAGGATCTGGCAGATGGAGTATAACGTTGATAAGTGTGAGATTATCCACTTTGGAAGGAATAATAGTAAAATTGACTCTTATTTAAACGGTGAAAAATTACAATTTGCTACTGTGCAAAGGGTCCTTGTGCATGAATCACAAAAACTCAGTTTGCAGGTGCAGCAGGTAATCAAGAAGGCAAATAGAATGTTGGCCTTTATCGTGAGAGGGAAGGAGTATAAAAGCAGGGAGGTCATGCTGCAACTGTACAGGGTACTGGAGAGGCCGCACCGAGAGTACTGGGTACTGTTTTGGTCCCCTTATTTAAGAAAGGATATATTAGCTTTGGGGGGTGTACGGAGAAGGTTCACCAGGTCGATTCCGGAGATGAGGGGGTCAGCTTATGAGGAGAGATTGAGTGGACTGGGCCTGTACTCATTGGAGTTCAGAAGGTTGAGGCGAGATCGTATAGAGACATAAAAGATAATTAAGGGGCTAGACAGGGTAGAAGAAGCGAGGTTATTTCCACTTTCAATGGAAACAAGAACTAGGGGGCACAGCCTCAAAATATGGGGGAGTCAATTTAGAACAGAGTTGAGGAGGAACTTCTTCTCCCAGAGCGTATTCTCCCACATTGAATCTTTGGAATTCTCTGCCCAATGAAGCAGTCGAGGCTACCTCGTTAAATGTGTTAAAGTCACAGATAGATCGATTTTAACCATAAGGGAATTAAGGGTTATGGGGAGCGGGCGGGTAAGTGGAACTGAACCCACTGTCAGATCAGCCATGATCTTATTGAATGGCGGAGCAGGCTTGAGGGGCTAGATGGCCTACTCCTGCTCATATTTCTTATGTTCTTATGTTCTAACATTACAGTCTATTGTTGTCAGATTCTGATCCAGTATTGCAACATCCCGTTCTATTATTCCCAGATCCTGACCCAGTATTGGAACAATGCAGTCAATCGTTCTCAGATTCTGATCCAGTATTGTAACATCCCGTTCAATGATTCCCAACTCCTGATCCAGTATTGGAACGTTACAGTCTATCGTTCTCAGATTCTGATACATTATGGGAACATTGCAGTCTATTGTTCTCAGATTCTGATGCTTTATTGGAACATCCCAGTCCATTGTTCCCTGACTCTGATCCAGCATTGGAACATTACGCCTATTGTTCTCCGATTCTGATCCAGTATTGGAACATTGAAGTCTATTTTTCTCAGATTCAGAGCCAGTATTGGAACATTGTCTATTGCGCTCTGATTCTGATCAATTATTAGAACATCCCGGCCCACTGTTCACAGCTTCTGATCCATTACTGGAACATTGCAGTCTGTTGTTCTCAGCTTCTGATCCAGGATTGGGCATTACAATCTGTTGTTCTCAGATTCTGATCCATTATTGGACAATTGCAGTCTATTTTTCTCAGATTCTGAACCTGGATTGGAACATCCCGGTCTATTGTACCCAGATTCTGATCCCGCATTGGAAATTGACAGTGTATTGATCTCAGATTCTGATCCAGTATTGGAACATTGCAGCCTATCGTACTCTGGTTCTGAGCCAGTATTAGAACATCCAGGACCACTGTTCCCAGATTCTGCTCCATTATTGGAACATTTCATTCCATTGTTCTCAGATTCTGACCCATTATTGGAAAATTGCAGTCTGCTTTTCTCAGGTTCTGAACCATATCAGAACATTACAGTCTATTGTTCTCAGATTCTGATCCACTAATCGGACATCCCAGTGCATTGTTACCTGATTCTGATCCATTTTTGGAATATTAGTCTATTGTCCTCAGATACGGATTCATTTTTGGAACATTACAGTCTGCTGTTCTCAAATTCTGATCCTCTGCTGGAGCATTACAGAGTTCTGTTCTCAGATTATGATCCTTTAGTGCAACATTACAGTCTATTGTTCTCAGATTATGGTCCTATAATGCAACATTACAGTCTATTGTTCTCAGATTCTGATCCAGTATTAGAACATTACAGTCTATTGTTCTCAGATTCTGATCCAGTATTGGAACATTGCAGTCTATTGTTCAGATTCTGATCAAGGATTGGAGCATTACAGTCTATTGTTCTCCAATTCTGATCCTTTATTGGAACATTGTAATCTCTACTTCTCAGATTCTGATCCAGTATTGAATCTTTGCAGTCTATTGATCTCAGATTCATAGAACATAGAACATAGAACATTACAGCGCAGAACAGGCCCTTCGGCCCACGATGTTGCACCGACCAGTTAAAAAAAAAACTGTGACCCTCCAACCTAAACCAATTTCTTTTCGTCCATGAACCTATCTACGGATCTCTTAAACGCCCCCAAACTAGGCGCATTTACTACTGATGCTGGCAGGGCATTCCAATCCCTCACCACCCTCTGGGTAAAGAACCTACCCCTGACATCGGTTCTATAACTACCCCCCCTCAATTTAAAGCCATGCCCCCTCGTGCTGGATTTCTCCATCAGAGGAAAAAGGCTATCACTATCCACCCTATCTAAACCTCTAATCATCTTATATGTTTCAATAAGATCCCCTCTTAGCCGCCGCCTTTCCAGCGAAAACAATCCCAAATCCCTCAGCCTCTCCTCATAGGATCTCCCCTCCATACCAGGCAACATCCTGGTAAACCTCCTCTGCACCCTCTCCAAAGCCTCCACATCCTTCCTGTAATGTGGGGACCAGAACTGCACACAGTACTCCAAGTGCGGCCGCACCAGAGTTGTGTACAGTTGCAACATAACGCTACGACTCCTAAATTCAATCCCCCTACCAATAAACGCCAAGACACCATATGCCTTCTTAACAACCTTATCTACTTGATTCCCAACTTTCAGGGATCTATGCACACATACACCTAGATCCCTCTGCTCCTCCATACTATTCAAAGTCCTCCCGTTAGCCCTATACTCAACACATCTGTTATTCCTACCAAAGTGAATTACCTCACACTTCTCCGCATTAAACTCCATCCGCCACCTCTCGGCCCAACTTTGCAACCTGTCTAAGTCTTCCTGCAAACTACGACACCCTTCCTCACTGTCTACCACACCACCGACTTTGGTGTCATCAGCAAATTTGCTAATCCACCCAACTATACCCTCATCCAGATCATTAATAAATATTACAAACAGCAGTGGCCCCAAAACAGATCCCTGAGGTACACCACTTGTAACCGCACTCCATGATGAATATTTACTATCAACCACCACCCTCTGTTTCCTATCCGCTAGCCAATTCCTGATCCAATTTCCTAGATCACCCCCAATCCCATACATCTGCATTTTCTGCAGAAGCCTACCATGGTGAACCTTATCAAACGCCTTACTAAAATCCATATATACCACGTCCACTGCCTTGCCCCCATCCACCTCCTTGGTCACTTTCTCAAAAAACTCAATAAGGTTAGTAAGGCACGACCTACCTGCCACAAAACCATGCTGACTATCACCTATCAATTCATTACTCTCCAAATAACTATAAATCCTATCCCTTATATTTTTTTCCAACATCTTGCCGACAACAGAAGTGAGACTCACCGGTCTATAATTCCCGGGGAAGTCTCTGTTCCCCTTCTTAAACAATGGGACAACATTCGCTAACCACCAATCTTCTGGTACTATACCAGAGGCCAACGACGACCTGAAGATCAGAGCCAGAGGCTCTGCAATCACTTCTCTTGCCTCCCAGAGAATCCTTGGATAAATCCCATCCGGACCAGGGGATTTATCTATTTTCAGACCCTCCAGAATATCCTGCACATCCTCCTTATCAACTGTAATACTGTCTATTCTACTCCCTTGCAACCCAGTGTCCTCCTCAGCTATATTCATGTCCCCTTGCGTGAACACCGAAGAGAAATATTGGTTCAATGCTTCACCAATCTCCTCCGGTTCCACACATAACTTCCCTCTGCCATCTATAACTGCCCCTAAACTTGCCCTAACCAACCTTCTGTTCTTGACATACCTATAGAACGCCTTAGGATTCTCTTTAACCCTATCCGCCAAAGTCTTCTCATGTCCCCTTTTAGCCCTTCTAAGCTCGCTCTTCAACTCCCTCTTAGCCAATCTAAAGCTTTCTAGTGCACTACCCGAGTGCTCACGTCTCATCCGAACATAAGCCTCCTTTTTCTTTTTAACCAACAAATAAACTTTTTTGGTGCACCACGGTTCCCTAGCCCTACCAATTCCTCCTTGCCTGACAGGGACATACCTATCACAGACTCGCAGTAGCTGCTCCTTGAAAAAACTCCACATGTCGGACGTTCCCAGTCCCTGTAATCTCCTAGTCCAACCTATGTTTCCTAATTCTCTCCTAATAGCCTCATAATTACCCTTCCCCCAGCTAAAACCACTGGCCCGAGGTTCATGCCTATCCCTTTCCATCACTAAGGTGAACGTAACCGAATTGTGGTCACTATCACCAAAATGCACACCAACTTCCAAGTCTAGCACCTGGTCTGGCTCATTTCCCAGCACCAGATCCAATATAGCCTCACCTCTAGTTGGCCTGTCTACATACTGAGTCAAAAAACCTTCCTGCACGCTTTGAACAAAAACTGACCCCTCTAACGAGCTGGAGCTATAACAATTCCAGTCAATATTAGTCAAGTTAAAATCCCCCATAACAATTGCCCTATTACTATTCACTATTCGGATTATTCGGATTCACTATTTTAACATTACCGTCTATTGCTCTCAGATTCTGTTCAATAATTCTAAAATTGCAGACTATTGTTCTCAGAGTATGATCCTTTATTGGAACATTGCAGTCCATTGTTCTCAGATTCTGATCCAGTATTGGAACATTACAGCCTTTGGTTTTCAGATTCTGATCCATTATTGGAACATTGCAGCCTACTGTTCTCAGCTTCTGATCCAGTATTGTAATATCCCAGTCATTTGTTCCCAGATTCTGATAAAGTATTGGAACATTGCAGTCTGTTGTTCCCAGATTCTGATCCAGTACTGGAACAATTCTGTCTATTGTTCTCAGATTCTGATGCAGTTTTGGAATATTACATTCTATTGTTCTCAGATTCTGATCCAAGTATTGTAACATGCTAGTCATTTGTTCCCAGATTCGAATCCATATTGGAACATTACAGCGTACAGTTCTCAGATTCTGATCAATTATTGGAACATTGCAGTCTACTGTTCTCAGGTTCTGAACCAGTATTGGAACATTGCAGTGTATGGTTCTTAGAATCTTATACATTATTGGAACATCCCGGTCCATTGTTTCCAACTTCTGATCCATTATTGGAACATTCCAGTCTATTGTTCTCAGATTCTGATCCATTATTGGAAAATTGCAGTCTATTCTTCTCAGATTCTGCTCTATTATTGGAAAATTGCAGTCGATTTATTTCAGATTCTGAAACAGGATTGGAAAATTACAGTCTATTGTTTTCAGATTCTGATCCTGGATTTGACCATTGCAGTCTATTGTTCCCAGATTCTGATCCATAATGGAACATTGCAGTGTATTGTTCTCAGATTCTAAACCAGTCATTGGAACATTACAGTGTATTGTTCTCAGATTCTGATCCATTAATGGAACATCCATTTCTATTGTTCCCAGACTCTGATCCAGTAATGGAACATTACAGTCTTTTGTTCTCAGATTCTGATCCAGTATTGGAACATTACAGTCTATTGTTCTCAGATGCCGGTCCAGTATTGGAACATTGCAGTCTATTGCTCTCAGAGACTGAACCAGTCTTGGAACATTGCAGTGTTTTGATCTCAAATTCTGATCCAATATTGGAACATTACAATCTATTGTTCTCAGTTTCCGATCCAGTATTGGAACATTGCAGTCTATTGCATTCAGATTCTGATCCAGTATTGGAACATTACAGTCGATTGTTCTCAGATTCTGAACCAGGATTGGAACATTACAGCCTATTGTTCTCAGAGTCCGATCCATTATTCGAACATTGCAGTCTATTGTACTCAGATTATGATCCTTTAG
Organism: Mustelus asterias; assembly: GCF_964213995.1. Classification (NCBI taxonomy): domain Eukaryota; kingdom Metazoa; phylum Chordata; class Chondrichthyes; order Carcharhiniformes; family Triakidae; genus Mustelus; species Mustelus asterias. Next base: position 219,172 of record NW_027590394.1, on the reverse strand, counting down.
TGCAACATTACAGTCTATTGTTCTCAGATTCTGATTCAGTATTTGTAAGAGGGACGTCGTGCCTTACATATTTGGTCGAGTTTTTTGAGGAAATACCAAAAACGGTTGACGAAGGAAGGGCTGTGTATGACGTCTGTATGGATTTCAGTAAGGCATTTGACAAAGTCCCTCATGGCAGGTTGGTTAAGAAGGTGAAGTCTCATGGGATACAAGTAGAGGTGGCTGAATGGGTAGAGAACTGGCTTGGCCACAGGAGACAGAGGGTAGCAGTCGAAGGGTTCTTTTTCCGGCTGGAGGTCTGTGACCAGTGGTGTTCCGCAGGGCTCTGTACTGGGACCTCTGCTATTTGTGATATGTATAATGAATTGGAAGAAGGTGTAACTGGTGTTATCAGCAAGTTTGCAGATGACACAAAGATGGCTGGACTTGCGGATAGCGATGAACATTGTCAGACAATACAGCAGGATATAGATTGGCTGGAAAATTGGGCGGAGAGGTGGCAGATGGAAATTAATCCAGATAAATGCGAAGTGATGCATTTTGGAAAAACTAATGTAGGGGGGAGTAATACAATAAATGACAGAGCCACCAAGAGTATAGAAAAACAGAGGGACCTTGTTGTGCAAGTCCACAAATCCTTCAAAGTGGCAGCAGAGGTGGAGAAGGTGGTGAAGAAGGCATATGGTATGCTTGCCTTTATAGGACGTGGTATAGAGTATAAAAGCTGGAGTCTGATGATGCAGCTGTATAGAACGCTGGTTCGGCCAAATTTGGAGTACTACGTCCAGTTCTGGTCGCCGCATTACCAGATGGACGTGGAGGCTTTAGGGAGAGTGCAGAGAAGGTTTACTAGGATGTTGCCTGGTATGGAGGATCTTCGCTTTGAGGAGAGATTGGGTAAACTCGGCTTGTTCTCCCTGGAAAGACGGAGAATGAGGGGAGACCTAATAGAGGTGTACAAAATTATGAAGGGTATAGATAGGGTGAACAGTGGGATGTTTTTTCCCAGGTCGGAGGTGACGATCACGAGGGCTCAAGGGCTCAAGGTGAGGGGGGCGAGGAATAACTCAGATGTCAGAGGGACATTTTTTCCACAGAGAGTTGTGGGGGCCTGGAATGCGCTGCCAAGTCGGGTGGTGGAGGCAGACACGCTGGCATTCTTTAAGACTTACCTGGATAGTCACATGAGCAGTCTAGGAATTGAGGGATACAAACGAATGGTCTCGTTGGACCAATGAGCGGCATAGGCTTGTTGGGCCGAAGGGCCTGTTTCCTTTGCTGTACTGTTCTTTGTTCTTTGGATCATTGCAGTCTAATGTTCTGAGATTCTTATCCAGTAATCGAACATAGCAGTCGATTGTTCTCAGATTATGATCCAGTCTTGGAACATTGCAGTCTGTTGCTCTCAGATTATGATCCTTTAGTGCAACATTACAACCTATTGTTCTCAGAGTCCGATCCAGTATTCGAACTTTGCAGTGTATTGTTCTCAGATTCTGATCCAGTATTGGAACATTACAATCTCTTGTTCACAGAAACTGATCCATTATTCGAAATTTGCAGTCTGTTTTTTTCTCAGACTCTGAACCAGTATTGGAACGTTACAGCGTATTGTTCCCAGAGTCCGATCCAGTATTCGAACATTGCAGTCTATTGTTCTCAGACTCTGATCCAGTATTGGAACATTATAGTCTACTGTTCTCAGATTCTGATCCATCATTGTAACATCCCGGTCCATTGTTCTCAGATTCAGATCAAAGATTGGAACATCACAGTCTGTTGTTCTCAAATTCTGATCCTGTATTGGAACATTGCAGTCTATTTGTCTCAGATTCTGATGCAGTTTTGTAACATCCCGGTCATTTGTTCCCAGATTCTAATCTGTATTGGAACTTTATTCTGTATTAGAACATGATCGTGTATTGTTCTCAGATTCTAATCCGTGTTGGAACATAACAGCCGATAGTTCTCAAATTCGGATCAATTATTGAAACATTGCAGTCTGCTGTTCTCAGTTTCTGATCCAGTATTGGAACATTACAGTGTATTGTTCTTCGAATCCTATCCATTATTGGAACATCCCGGTCCATTGTTTCCAGACTCTGAACCAGGTTTGGAACATTACAGTCTATTGTTCTCAGAATCTGAGCCAGTATTGGAACGTTGCAGTCTATTGTTCTCAAATTATGATCTTTTAGTGCAACATGACACTCTATTGTTCTGAGTCTGAACCAGTATTGGAACATTAAAGCCGCTTGTTCCCAGAGTCCGATCCGGTATTCGAACATTGCAGTCTATTGTTCTCAGATTCTGATACAGGATTGGAATATTAAATTCTACTGTTCTCAGGTTCTGAACCTGTATTGGAACATTGCATTGTATTGTTCTTGGAATCTTATCCATTTTTTGGAACATCCCGGTCTGTTGTTCCCAACTTCTGATCTATTATTGGAACATTCCATCCCATTGTTCTCAGATTCTGATCAATTATTGAAACATTACCGTCTTTTGTTCTCAGATTATGATCCAGTATTGGAACATTGCAGTCTCTTGTTCTCAGATTTTGATCCAGTTTTGAAACATTGCCGTTCATTGATCAGAGATTCCGTTCATTATTGGAATGTAAGAGACTATTGTTCGAAGATTCTGATCCATTATTGAAGCATTGCAGTCTACTGTTCTCAGGTTCTGATCCAGTATTGGTACATTACAGTGTATTGTTCTTCGAATCCTATCCATTACTGCAACATCCCAGTGCATTGTTCTCAGATTCTGATCCATTATTGGAAAATTGCAGTCTATTTGTCTCAGATTTTGATCCAGTATTGGAAAATTACGGTCCACTGTTTTCAGATTCTGATCCAGTATTGGACCATTGCAGTCTGAAGGAGGGGGTTGGTGGGGGTGGTGGGGTGGTGGGGGGGGGGAATGGTGGGGGATGTGCGGTGTGGGGGGTGGGGGGGGGGGGATCCTAAAGAATAATAGTAACGCTACACTGTCCTTGTACATCTCTCCTGGAGTGGGTACAGCACCAATTGGACACAGAATACTGCCTCTGCACTCTTCCATCAACCTTTACGGAGTGGTTGTAGATTGGTCTTTTTCAGCATGTAGGTCGGTCATCATTGGAGTGCCCCAGAGATCTGTTCTGGGACCCTTGCTCTCTGTAATTTTTATAAATGACCTGGATGAGGAAGTGGAAGGATAGGTTGGCAAGTTGGCTGATGACACAAAGGTTGGTGGTGTTGTGGATAGTGTAGAGCGTTGTCACCTGTTGCAACGAGTCATAGATAAGATGCAAGACTGGGCGGAGAAGTGACAGATGGACTCCATCCCAGATAAGTGTGTGGTGGTTCATTTTGGCAGGTCGAATAGGATGGAAGAATATAATATTAAGGGTGAGACGCTTGGCAGTGTGGAAGATCAGAAGGATCTTGTGGTCCGGTTCATAGGACGTTCAAAGCAGCGTCGTAGGTGGAGGCTGTGGTTAAGAAAGTGTATGGAATACTGGCCTTCATCAATAGAGGAATTGAGTTTAGAAATCGGGAGATAATGCTGCATCTGTATAGGACACTGGTCAGACTCCACCTGGAGTACTGTGCCCAGTTCCGGTCGCGTCATTACAGAAAGGATGTGGAAGCCATAGAAAGGGTGCAGAGGAGATTTTCAAGGATGTTGCCTAGATTAGGTGGCATGCCTTATGAGGATAGGTTGAGAGAGCGATGTCCTTTCTCCTTGGAGAGGCGAAGGATGAGAGGTGACCTGATAGAGGTGTATAAGATGTTGAGAGGTATTGATAGAGTGGATTCTCAGAGGCTTTTACCCAGGGCTGAAATGATTGCCACGAGAGGCCACAGGTTTAGGGTGCTGGGGGGTATGTACAGAGGAGATGTTAGGCGTACGTTTTTCACTCAGAGGGTGGTGGGTGCGTGAAATCGGCTGCCGGTAGTGGTGGTGGAGGCGGATTCGATATGGTCTTTTAAGAGACTTTTGGATAAGTTCATGGAAGTTAGTAAGATAGAGGGTTATAGGTAAGCCTAGCAGGTAGGGACATGGTCGGCGCAACTTGTGGGCCGAAGGGCCTGTTTGTGCTGTAGCTTTTCTATGTTCTATGTTTATTGCGCAGAGACAAGATTAGATCTCTTTGTGTTCCCAAAAGGTACAAGACGGGGTTAGATACAGAGTAAAACTCCCTCTACATTGTCCCCCATCAAATGCCCCCAGGACAGATACAGCATGGGGTTAGATACAGAGTAAATCTACCTCTACACTGTCCCCATCACACACTCCCAGGACAGGTACAGCAAGGGGTTAGATACAGAGTCAAAAGTGCGCGGGGGCGTGGAGGAGGAGTGTGCGGGGGGGGGGGGGTGGAGGAGTGTGCGGGGGGGGTGGAGGAGTATGCGGGGGGGGGAAGGAGGAGGCGTGTGCGGGGGGGGGTGGAGGAGGAGTGTGCGGGGGGGTGGAGGAGGAGTGTGCGGGGGGGTGGAGGAGGAGTGTGCGTTGGGGGTGGAGGAGGAGTGTGCGGGGGGTTGGAGGAGGAGTGTGCGGGGGGGTGGAGGAGGAGTGTGCGGGGGGGGTGGCGGAGGAGTGTGCGGGGGGGGGGAGGAGGAGTGTGCGGGGGGGGGGGTGGAGGAGGAGTGTGCGGGGGGGAGGAGGAGTGTGCGGGGGGGTGGAGGAGGAGTGTGCGGGGGGGTGGAGGAGGAGTGTGCGGGGGGGGTGGAGGAGGAGTGTGCGGGTGGGGTAGAGGAGGAGGAGTGTACGGGGGGGGGCGAGAAGGAGTGTGTGGGGAGGTGGAGGAGGAGTGTGCGGGGGAGGAGGAGTGTGCGGGGGGGTGGTGGAGGAGGAATGTACGGGGGGGGCGCGGAGGAGTGTGTGGGGAGGTGGAGGAGGAGTGTGCGGGGGGAGGAGGAGTGTGCGGGGGGGTGGAGGAGGAGTGTGCGGGGGGGTGGAGGAGGAGTGTGCGGGGGGGTGGAGGAGGAGTGTGCGGGGGGGGGGGTGGAGGAGGAGTGAGCGCAGGGGCTGGAGGAGGAGTGTGCGGGGGGGTGGAGGAGGAGTGTGCGGGGGGGAGGAGTGTGCGGGGGGTTGGAGGAGGAGTGTGCGGGGGGTGTGTGGAGGTGGGATGTGCGGGGTGGGGTGGAGGAGGAATGTCAGGGGGGAGGAGGAGTGTGCGGGGCGGGGGAGTGGAGGAGGATTGTGCGGGGGGGTGGAGGAGGAGTGTGCCGGGGGGGGGGGGGGGGGGGGGGTTGGAGGAGGAGTGTGCGGGGTGTGGAAGAGGAGTGTGCGGGGGTGGGGGGAAGAGTGGGCAGATTGTGAGGTGAGATGGGGAGAGTGCAGGGTAGAGCGAGTGAGCTGGAACGGGGGTTGTTGAGGCCAGGGAGTTTGTTGAGGTTAGAGGGGGAATGTTGATGTGAGCGGGGGAGCATCATGAGGAGAGGGATATCTTGAGTGGAGTGTGAATGATGGGGTGAGGGTGGAAAATGCTGAGGAGTGGGTCAGTGTTGAGATGTGAGGAGACAGTTGAGATGAGAGGTGAGATTGTTGAGGTGTGAAGGAGGAGAGTGGGTCAGAGACAGACAGTGTTGATGCAGTTCTGGGAGTGTTGATGTGAGATGGAGACTGTTGAGGTGTGAAGGAGGAGAGTGGGTCAGAGACAGACAGTGTTGAGGGGATTCTGGGAGTGTTGAGATGAGAGGTGAGATTGTTGAGGTGTGAAGGAGGAGAGTGGGTCAGAGACAGACAGTGTTGAGTTGATTCTGGGAGTGTTGAGGTGAGATGGAGATTGTTGAGGTTTGAAGGAGGAGAGTGGGTCAGAGACAGACAGTGTTGAGGTGATTCTGGGAGTCTTGAGGTGAGATAGAGATTGTTGAGGGGTGAAGGAGGAGAGTGGGTCAGAGACGGACAGTGTTGAGGTGATTCTGGGAGTGTTGAGGCGAGACGGAGCTTGTTGAGTTCGAGGGGGTTAGGGGGGAGTGTGGATTTGAGAGCGAGACCGGTGAACAGGCGGGGGAATGTTAAGATGAGAGGAAATTGTTGATGTGAGAGAGAGAGAGAGATTGTTGAGGTGAAAGGGGCTTGTGGAAGTGAGAGGGAGAGTGATGACATGAGAGGGGGTGTATTGAGATGCGAAGGGGTTTGTTGAGGTGAGAGGGGGGAAAGTTAAGATGAGATGGTGGAAGCTGAGGTGAGAAGGGAGAGCTGACGTGTTTGGGGGAGAATGTTGCTGTGAGACAGAGGGTGGGGTTCGGCCCCTTGTGCTCACCCCTAAATCGGATAATCCCACCAGAGGTAATGGGAGCTTTACACGGTCTGTGCCCGTCTGCTCTGACTCCCATGTGGTGTGGGACGGGAGATTTGTCTCTTGGCGATGTTGAGGTGAGCGTGTGAAGCTGAGTGGGGAGTATAGAGATGAGATGGGTAGTGCTGTGAAGCGTGGGGTAATGTAGAGGTGAGCGGGAGGATTGATGTGAGGGGGTGAAAATGTTAAGGTGGGAGGGGGAGAGTTGTGTTGAGTGGGGGAGTGTTGAGCTGCGACGGGGTGTTCTGGTGAGAGGGCTGATGTTGACCTCAGTAGGGAGAATATAGAACTGAGAAGTTGAGTGTTGAGGTGACAATTGGTGATAATTGCGATGAGATGGGATGTGTTGAGGTGCGGAGATGTGTGATGAGGCGGGGGTTGTGTGTTGAGGTGCGGGGATGTGTGTTGAGGCGGGGGTTGTGTGTTGAGGTGCGGGGATGTGTGTTGAGGCGGGGGTTCTGTGTTGAGGTGCGGGGATGTGTGTTGAGGCGGGGGTTGTGTGTTTTGAGGTGCGGGGTGTTTGTTCAGGCGGGGGTGTGTATGTTGAGGTGCGGGGATGTGTGTTGAGGTGCGGGGATGTGTGTTGAGATGCGGGGATGTGTGTTGAGGCGCGGGGATGTGTGTTGAGGCGCGGGGATGTGTGTTGAGGCGCGGGGATGTGTTTTGAGGCGGGGGGAATGTGTATTGAGGTGCGGGATGTGTGTTGAGGCGGGGGGGGGTGTTGAAGCGGGGGCGGGATGTGTGTTGAGGTGCGGGGATGTGTGTTGAGGCGGGGGGGGGGGTGTGTTGAGGCGGGGGGGTGTGTGTTGAGGCGGGGGTGTATGTGTTGAGGCGGGGTGTGTGTGTTGAGGCGCGGGGATGTGTGTTGAGGCGCGGGGGGATGTGTGTTGAGGCGGGGGTGTATGTGTTGAGGCGGGGTGTGTGTGTTGAGGCGGGGGGGGGTGTGTGTTGAGGCGGGGGGGGGGGTGTGTTGAGGCGCGGGGATGTGTATTGAGGCGCGGGGGGATGTGTGTTGAGGAGGGGGGGGGATGTGTGTTGAGGTGCGGGGATGTGTGTTGAGGAGGGGGGTGTGTTGAGGCCGGGGGGGCGGGTGTGTTGAGGTGCGAGGATGTGTGTTGAGGCCCGGGGATGTGTGTTGAGGTGCGGGGGTTTCATCTGGTTTCTCCGGATTCTCCCGCAGTCTGAAAGACGTTGCTGGTTAGGTGCGTTGGCCATGCTCAATTCTCCCTCAGTGTATCCGGACAGGCACCAGTGTGCGGCGACTAGGCGATTTTCACATTAACTTCATTGCAGTGTTAATGTAAGACTACATTTGACACTTTATAAATGTTAAACTTCCTCTGAGTATGAATGGTTAAATATCGCTGGGAAACCTCATCTTGCTGTCAGTATAAGTGCACGTGAATAAGTTCACAATTGGAAACAAGAATCCTCCTGCCAGCTTTGTAGCTACGTCCTCGATCAGAGGGATTGGGTATTTATCCAGCTGTGAGAAACAGTTTACCGTTTGTTTAAAATTTCCCAGTACAAAGTATTTGTATTCACTCTTGGGACTTTGGGTGTCGCTGGCCGGCCAGCATTTATTGCCCATCCCCAGTTGCCCATGTTCAGAGGGCAATTCGGTGTCAACCACTTTGAGTCGCATTTAGTCCTGACCACATAAGGACGACAGATTTCCTTCCCTGGGACATTGGTGAACCAGATGGGTTTTTCTGAAAATCGACAATGGTTTTATGGTCACCAGCTGATTCTGAATTCCAGATATATTTGTTCAAATTCCACCATCTGCTGTGACGGGATTCGAACCCGGGTGCACAGAACTTTAACTGAGTTTCTGTATTAATATCCCAGTGATAAAACCACCAGTCCATCACATCCACACCCAGAGTGTACACACCCTGACTTCCGGTCAGCGAGACACACCATATTATACACCTCTGCAAGGCTCCCGGATTGGACAGCTTTAACTGTCTCAATCAGGGAGCTCATATTCCAATAACTCCACCTGATGTCTATCGTTAAAGTCATTAAGTATGTCCCTCTCTCTCTCTCTCTGTCTCTTTCTGTCTTTCTGTGCGTCCCTCTCTGTATCTCTCTCTCTCTCTCTCTGCCTGTTTCTCTGTGTCTCTCACGGTCTCTCTGCATCGCCCTCATTCACCTTCTCTCTACACTCCTCCTCCGTGTCTCCTCCTCCCTCTCAGTCTCACTCTCCTCCCCTCTCCTTCTCTGTCCCCCTTTTCTTATTTCTCTGTCTTTCTCTCTACCTCGCTCTGTCTTTTGCTCTTGCTGTGTTCATTGTACTCATTCAGCATCACTGTTCCAAATTCGCTGACGCTCTCTGTCTCTGTCTCTGTTGCTCTCTGCCTCCCTTTCTGTCACCCTTTCCGTCTTAGTCTCCCTCTCTCATTGCATCCTCCCATCTGTCTCCCTCTGTCTCCCTTTCTCATTCCCTATCCATCTCCCTCCCCATTTCCCCCAATCTCTGTCCCTGTTTTTCTCGCTCTGTGAGAGTCCCTATCTGTCTCTGTCCTTTCTCTCTCTCTCTCTCTCTCTCTCAAACACACTCTCACTCTCCCTGTTTCTTTCACTGTATCTGTTAGAAACTATTTCAAAATCTGTCACGCTGCATGTATTTATGCCCTCCCCTCTCTCTGTCAATCTCCGTCTCTCTATCACTCTCACTTTTGCTCTCACTCTTTATCTGTCACTGTTTCTGTCTCTGTGAGGCTGCTTGTTATTTATAGTTTGAAAGTCCAATAGGAAGATTCAGGGGTCTTGTAGTTGTAGTTTCCTCTCAGGGTCTAATGAGTTGAAGAATTGAAGTAAGGGGATATTTCAGAAGATTTATTAGCTGCTGCCTGAAGTGAGTCTGTGTCAAAGCATAAATGGCAGTGTTTGTACAACAACTTGTGAGTTGCAGCATGAAGCCGAATTCCAGAACAAAATAATGTAACCGTACCGACCGATAGCCCAAATCATACATCCGAGTCCATATTGAAAAAAACATTAATGTCGACCAGAAGAGGATGAAATTGGCTGAGATAACAAACAGTAAAATGATGGATTTTCTGCGACTCTCCATCTCAGGGTCTCTGGGATTCTCCCCACTGCTGTGAGTCCGGAGTCTCCTGCGGGCTCTGCTGCTCCTTAAAATGTGTCTGACGGTGAAAACGTTGAGCAGCAGAATCAGGACGAACGGGACAGTCGGGGTTAGAATGTGGTGGAGGAACTCGATTGTTACCCAGACCGGAGATTCCACAACATCCTTTGTGACATGAGGCACTCCTGATTGACAGGGGACACTCTTCATTGACAGGAGGCACTCTTAATTGACACGGGACACTACTCATTGACGGGGGGCACTACTAATTGGAAGGAGTCCTTTTTGACATGCGGCACTCCTAATTGGAATGGGGCATTTCTCATTGACAGGGGGCAATCCCCTGCCACAACTAGGAGCTCCCCCTGTCAATTAGGAGTGGCCCCGTTCAATTAGGAGTCACCCCTTTCAATTATTTTTGCCCCCTTTCAATGAGTAGTGTCCCGTGTCAATTAGGAGTGACCGCTGTTAATTACGAGTGCCCCCAGTCAATCAGCAGTGCCCCCTTCAATCAGGAATGCCGACTGTCAATGAGGAATGCCCCATGTCAATTAGGAGTGCCCCATGTCAATGAGGAGTGCCCCCTGTCAACTAGTAGTGCCACCTGTCAATGAGTGGTGCCCCCTGTCAATAAGGAGTGCTCCCTGTCAATAAGGAGTGCCACTGTCAATGAGGGGTGACCCCTGTTAAGGAGGAATGCCCCGTATTAAGTAGGAGTGTCCCATTTCAATTAGGAGTTTCCCATGCTAATGAGGAATGCTCCCAATCAATGAGGAGTGCCCCCTCTCAACGAGGCGTGCCCGCAGTCAGCAGGGAGTGACCCCGGTCAATTAGGAGTGCCCACTGCCAATAGGGACTTCCCCCTGTCAATAAGGAGTGACCCCTTTCACTAACGAGTGCCCCCTATCGATGAGGAGTGCCCCATTTCAATGCAGAGTGCCCCCTGTCAATGAGGAGTGGCCCCTGTCAATGAGTAGTGTTCCCCGACAATTAAGAATGCCCCCTGTCAATTAGGAGGCCCCTGTCAATGAGGAGTTCCTCTTATCAATGAGGAGTTCCCCTTGTTAATGAGGAGTGCCCCCCGTCAATGAGGAGTTCCCCTTGTTAATGAGGAGTGCCCCCCGTCAATGAGGAGTGCCCCATCGTCAATGAGGAGAGCCCCATCGTCAATGACGATTGCCCAACCGTCAATGAGGAGTTCCCCCTGTCAATGAGGAGAACCCCTGTCAATGAGGTGTGCCCCCTGTCAATGAGTAGTGCCCCATGTCAATGAGGAGCGACCACTGTTCATGAGAAGTCCCCCCTGTCGATGAGGAGTGCCCCCTGTCAATTAGGCGTCCCCCTTGTCAATTTGGATTGACCTCTTTCAATTAGGTGTGCCGCTTGTCAACGAGGAGCTCCCCGTGTCAATTAGGAGTGGACCCGGTCAAGTTGGAGTCACCCCGTTCAGGTAGTAGCGCCCCCTTTCAATGAGTCGTGTTCCGTGTCAATCAGGAGTGCCCCCTTCAATCTGGAGTGCCCCCTGTCAATGAGGAATGCCCCATGTCAATGATGAGTACCCCCTGTCAATTAGGAGTGCCCCCTGTCAATGAGTGGCGCCCCCTGTCAATAGGAGTGCCCCCTGTCAATAAGGAGTACCACTGTCAATGATGAGTACCCCCGTTAATGAGAAATGCCCCGTATCAATTAGGAGTGCCCCATGTCAATTAGGAGTCCCCCATGCTAATGAGGAGTGCCCCCTGTCAATGAGGCGTTCCCCCTGTCATTGAGTTGTGTCCCCCGACCACTGGGACTGTCCCCTGTCAATGAGGAGTGGCCCAAACATTTAGGAGTCACCCCTTACAATTAGTAGTGCCTCCTGTCAATGAGTAGTGTCCCGTGTCAATTAGGAGTGCCCCCTGTCAATCAGGAGTGCCCCCTTCAAGCTGGAATGCTCCCTGTCAATAAGGAATGCCGCATGTCAATTAGGAGTGCCCCATGTCAATTAGGAGTCCCCCATGTCAACGAGGAGGATCTCCTAATTGACAAGGGGGACTCCTAATTGAAAGGGGTTACTCCTACTTGACAGGGGGCGCTCTTAACTGGCAGGGTGCAGTCCTAATTGACAGGGGGCATTCCTCATTGACAGGGGAAATTCCTCATTGACAGGGGAAACTCCTCATTGACAGGGGGCGCTCCTAATTGACAGAGGGCAATCCTCATTGACAGGGGAAACTCCTCATTGACAGGGGCACTCCTCATTGGCATGGGGCACTCCTCATTGACAGGGGGCATTCCTCAGTGACAGGGGGCACTCCTAATTGAGAGGATGCACGCCTCATTGACAGGGGTAACTCCTAATTAACACGGGACACTACTCATTGACGGGGGCACTATTAATTGAAAGGAGCCACTTCGAATTGACCAGGGCCACTCCTCATTTGCCAAACATTCTCCCTAAAGCCAATGCTCCTTGAAGCAGCATGGTGCACGCTTAACTTTTAAAAACGTTTTTTTTTTCAGTTTTAAATTAATATCCCCCGGTCAGTTAGGAGTGTTCCGTCTCAATTAGTAATTCGCAACACCAATTAGGGTTGACCCCTGCCAATTAGGAGTGACCCCTGACAATTAGGAGTGCCCCCTGTCAATGAGGTGTGCCCCTGTCATGAGGATTGCCCTCTATCAATGTGGAATGCCCCATATCAATTAGGAGTGCCCCATGTCAATATTGAGTTCCCCATGCTAATGACGAGTGCCCCCCGTCAATGAGGACTGCCCCATGTCATTGAGTAGTATCCCCCGACAATTACGAGTGCCCCCTGTCAATAAGGAGTGCCCCCTGTCAATTTTGAGGCCCCTGTCAATGAGGAGTTCCATTTGTCAATGAGGAGCCCGCCATCAATGAGGAGTGCCCCACCCCTCGTCAATGAGGAGTGCCCCTTCCGTCAAAGAGGAGTGCCCCCTCTCAATGAGGCGTGCCCACTGTCACCGAGGAGTGACCCCAGTCAATTAGGAGTGCCCCCTGTCAATTAGGAGTGCCCCCTGTCAATGAGGAGTCCTCTGTCACTGAGGAGTTGCCCTTGACAATTAGGAGTGCCTCCTTTCAATTAGGAATGCCCGTTGTCAATTAGGTGCTCGCCCTCTGAATTAGGAGCGGCCCATGTCAATTAGGAGAGCCCCCTGCCAATAAGGAGCGTCCCCTGTCAATTCAGCTTGGCCCCGGTCAATTAGCAGTCGATAAGGAGTGCCCCTTTCAATGAGGAATGCCCCATGTCAATTAGGACTGCCCCATTTCAATTAGGAGTGCCCCATGTCAATGCGGAGTGACCCCTGTCAATGAGTAGTGTCCCCCGACAACTAGGAATGCCCCCTGTCAATTAGGAGTGCCCCCTGTCAATTAGGAGGCCCCTGTCAATGAGTAGTTCCCCTTGTCAAAGTGGTGTGCCTCCCGTCAATGAGGAGTGCCCCCACGCCCCCTTCAATGAGGAGTGCACCACCGTCAATGAGGACTGCCCCACCGTCAATGAGGAGTGCCCCACCGTCAGTGAGGAGTTCCCCCTGTCAATGAGGAGTGCCCACTGTCAATGAGGTGTGCCCCCTGTCAATGAGTAGTGCCCCCTGTCAATGAGGAGTGCCCACTGTCAATGAGGTGTGCCCCTTGTGAATGAGTAGTGCCCCATGTCAATGAGGAGTGTCCACTGTCCATGAGAAGTGCCCCCTGTCGATCAGGAGTGCCACCTGTCAATTAGGAGTAATCCCTATCAATTTGGAGTGCCCCCTTTCAATTAGGAGTGCCCCTTGTCAATTGTGAGCTACCCCTGTAAACTAGGATTGCCTCCTGTCAATTAGGATCGCCCACTGTCAATTAGGAGTGCCCCATGTCAATTAGGAGTGCCCCATATCAATTAGGATTGCCCCATGTCAATGAGGTGTGCGCCCTGACAATTAGGAGTCTTCCCTGTAAATTAGGTGTGCACACTTATAATTAGGAGAGCCCCTTGTCAATTCGGAGATCCCCCTGTAAACTGAGATTGGCCCCTGTCAATTAGGAGTGGCCCCTGTCACTTAGGGGTGACCCCTGTCAATTAGCAGTGCCCCCCATCAATGAATAGTGTCCTGTGCCAATTAGGAGTACCCCCTTTTCAATTAGGAGTGTCCATTCTCATTTTGATGCTCCCACTGGCAAATCCGAGTGGCCCCTGCCAATTGGAGTGCCCACTGTTAATGGAGTGCCCCTGTTAATTGGAGTGCACCCTGTCAATAAGGAGTGCCCACTGTCAATAAGTATTGCCCCCTGTCAATTAGGAGTGCCCCATGTCAAATAGGAGTGCCCCATATCAATGAGGATTGCCCCTGTCAATGAGGAGTGCCCACTGTCCACGAGGAGTGCCCCCTGTCGATTAAGGGTGCCCCCTGTCAATTAGGAGTGCCCCCTTTCAATTTGGAGTGCCCTCTTTCAATCAGGAGTGCCACTTGTGATTTAGGAACTCGCCGTATCAATTAGGAGTGGCCCCAGTCAATTCGGAGTGACCCCGTTCAATTAGTAGTGCCCCCCGTCAATGAGTAGTGTCCCGTGTCAATTAGCAGTGCCCCCTGTTAATGAAGAGTGCCCCTGTCAGTTCGGATTGCCCCCTGTCAATCAGGAATGCCCCCTGTCAATGAGGAGTATCCCCGTTCAATGACGAGTGCCCATGTCAATGAGGACTGCCCCATGCCAATGAGGAGTGCCCCTGTCGATGAGGAGTGCCCGCTGTCAATTAGGAGTACCCCCTGTCAATGAGGAGTGCCCACTGTCATTTAGGAGTGCCCCCTGTCAATTAGGAGTGCCCCCTCTCAGGTAGGAGTAACCCCTTTCAATTAGGAGATCCCCCTGTCAGTTGCGAGTGCTCCGTGTCAATTCGGAGTGAGCCCTGCCAATTAGGAGTGAGCCCTGCCAATTCGGAGTCCCTCCTGTCAATTAGGAGAGCCCGCTCTAAATCCGTGCCTCCTGTCAATGAAGAATGCCCCCTGTCAATGAGGAATGCCCCATGTCATTTAGGAGTGCCCCATGTCAATTAGGAGTGCCCCATGTCAATGAGTGCCCGCTGCCAATGAGGATTACCCTCTGTCAATAAGGAGGGCCCCCTGTCAATAAGGAGTTGCACTGGCAATGAGGAGTGCCCCCTGTCAATGAGGAATGCCGCATATCAATTAGGAGTGCCCCATGTGAATTAGGAGTGCCCCATGCTAATAAGGAGTGCCCCCTATCAATGAGGAGTGTCCGCTGTCATTGAGTAGTGTCCCCCGACAATTAGGAGTGCCCCCTGCCAAGGAGGACAGCCCCCTGTCAATTTGGAGGCCGCTGTCAATGAGGAGGTCCCCTTCCCGTCAATGAGGAGTGCCCCCACCACGTCAATGAGGAGTGCCACACCGTCAATGAGGAGTGACCCACCATCAATGAGGAGTGACCCCTCGCAATGAGGAGTGCCCACTGTCACCTAGGTGTGACCCCTGTCAATTAGGAATGCACCCTGTCGATGAAAAGTGCCCCCCTGACAAGGAGGAGTGTCCACTGTCACTTAGGAGTGTTTCCTGTTAATTAGGAGTGCCCCCTGTCAATTAGGAGGTCCCTGTCAATGAGGAGTGCCCCCTGTTAATGTGGAGCGCCCCCTACCAATGAGTCGTGCCCTCTGTCAATGAGGAGTTCCCACTGTCCATGAGGAGAGCCCCTGTCGTTTAGGAGTGCCCCCTGTCCATTAGGAGTCTCAACTGTAAATCTGGACTGCTCCCTTGCAATTAGGATTGCCCGTTGTCAACTAGGAGCTCCCTCTATAAATTATGAGAGCCCCCTACCAATTAGAAGTGACCCCTGCCAGTTAGTAGTGCCCCCCATCAATGAGTAGAGTCCCGGGTCAATTAGGAGTCAGTCCTGTCAAATAGGAATTCCCCTCTCAATCCGGAGTGCCCCATGTCAATGAGGAATGCCCCATGTCAATGAGCATTGCCCCATGTCAATGAGGATTGCCCCCTGTCAATGAGGAGTGCCCCCTGTCAATGAGGATTGCCCCCTGTCAATGAGGAGTGCCCGCTGTCCATGAGGAGTGCCCCTTGTCAATTAGGAGTCCCCCTGTCAATCAGCAGTGCCCCCTGTCAATGAGGAATGCCCCATGTCAATTAGGGGTGCCCCATGTCAATTGTGATTGCCCCCTGCCAATTAGGAGTGACCGCTGGCAATTAGGAGCGCCTCCTGTCATTGAGGAGTGCTCCCCTGTCACTGAGGAGTGTCCTATGCAAATGAGGAGTGCCCCTGTCAATGAGGAGTTCCCCACCGTCAATGAGCAGTGCCGCACCATCCATGAGGAGAGCCCCACCATCAATGCGCAGTGCCCCTGTCAATGAGGAGTGGCCCCTGTCAATGAGGAGTGGCCCCCGTCACCTGGGATTGATCCCTGTAAATTAGGAGTGCCCCCTGTCAATGAGGGGTGTACACTGTCAATTAGAAGAGCCCCTATCAAAGAGGAGTGCCCCCTGTCAATTGGGAGTGACCCCTGTCAATTAGCAGTGCCCCATGTCAATTAGGAGAACCTCCTTTCAGTTAGGATTGCCCCTTGTCAATTTGGAGCTCCCCCTGTCAGTCAGGAGTGTCCCCTGTCAATTAGGAGTGACACCTGTCAATTAGCTGTGCCCCACTGTCAATGAGGAGTGCCAACTGTCTATGAGGAGTGCCCCCCTGTCATTGAGGAGTGCCCCCTGTCAATGTGGAATGGCCCCTGTTAATGATGATTGCCCCCTGTCAATGATGAGTGCCGCCTGTCAATGAGGAGTTACCGCTGTCAGCTCGGAGTGACCCCTGTCAATTAGGACTGCCCCCCTGTGAATTAGGTGTGCCCCCTGTCAATGAGGAGTGCACCCTTCCAATGAGGCGTTCCCCCTGTCAATGCGGAGTGCCCCCTTTCAATGAGGAGTGCACCCTGCCAATGAGGAGTGCCCCCTGTCAATGCGCACTGTCCCCTTTCAATGAGGTGTGCTGCCTGTCAATGAGGAGTGCCCCCTGTCAATTAGGTCTGCCCCCTGTCAATTAGGACAGCGCCTTGTCAATTTGGAGCTCCCCCTGTCAATGAGGAGTGGCACCTATCAATTAGGAGTGATCCATGGCAATTTGGAGAGCCCCCTGTCAATGAAGACTTCACCCTGTCAATGTGGAGTGCCCCACCGTCAATGAGGAGTGACCCCCCCCCCCCCCCGTGAATGGGTAATGCCCGCCCCGTCAATGAGGATTCCCCCCACGTCAATGAGGAGTGCCCCCTGTCAATTAGGCCAGCCCCCGGTCAATTAGGATAGCGCCTTGTCAATTTGGAGCTCCCCCTGTCAATTAGGACTGGCACCTATCAATTAGGAGTGCCCCCTGTCAGCTAGGAGTGACCCCTGTCAATTAGGAGTGCCCCCCTGTGAATTAGGTGTGCCCCCTGTCAATGAGGAGTGCACCCTGCCAATGAGGCGTTCCCCCTGTCAATGTTGAGTGCCCCCTGTCAATGAGGAGTGCACCCTGCCAATGAGGAGTGCCCCCTGTCAATGAGGAGTGCACCCGACCAATGAGGAGTGCCCCCTGTCAATGAGCAGTGACCCCTTTCAATGAGGAGAGTCCCCTGTCAATGAGGAGTGCCCCCCTTTCAATGAGGACTGCCCATTGTCAATTAGGAGTGTCCCTTGTCAGTTTGGAGCTCTCCCTGTCTGTTAGAGTGCCCCCTGTCAAATAGGAGTGCCCCCTGTCATTTTGGATTGCCCCCTGCCAATTAGGAGTGACCCCTGACAATTAGGAGAACCCGCGATGAACTTCGAGATCCGCCTGTCAATTTGGAGTTCCACCTATCCATTTGGACTACCCCTGTCAATTAGTCGTGTCCCCAGTCAATTAGGACTGCCCCCTGCCAATTACGAGTGCCCCATGCTAATGATGAGTGCCCCCTGCCAATGATGAGTGCCCCGTGTCAATTATGAGTCACTCACATCAATTGGAGTCCCCCTGTCAATTCGCAGGCTCCTGTCAATGAGGAGTGTCCCCTGTCAATGAGGAGTGCCCCCCTGTCAATGCGCACTGTCCCCTTTCAATGAGGTGTGCTGACTGTCAATGAGGAGTGCCCCCTGTCAATTAGGTCTGCACCCTGTCAATTAGGATAGCGCCTTGTCAATTTGGAGCTCCCCCTGTCAATGAGGAGTGGCAACTATCAATTAGGAGTGATCCATGGCAATTTGGAGAGCCCCCTGTCAATGAAGACTTCACCCTGTCAATGTGGAGTGCCCCACCGTCAATGAGGAGTGACCCCTCCGTGAATGAGTAGTGCCCGCCCCGTCAATGAGGATTCCCCCCACGTCAATGAGGAGTGCCCCCTG
This sequence comes from Mustelus asterias, assembly GCF_964213995.1. Classification (NCBI taxonomy): domain Eukaryota; kingdom Metazoa; phylum Chordata; class Chondrichthyes; order Carcharhiniformes; family Triakidae; genus Mustelus; species Mustelus asterias. The sequence goes on along the minus strand of NW_027590394.1, from coordinate 201,425 downwards.
TCAATTAGGTCAGCCCCCTGTCAATTAGGATAGCGCCTTGTCAATTTGGAGCTCCCCCTGTCAATTAGGACTGGCACCAATCAATTAGGAGTGCCCCCTGTCAATGAGGAGTGCCCCCTGTCAATGAAGAGTGCCCCCTGTCAATGAGGAGTGCTACCTGTCAATAAGGAGTGCCCCCTGTCAATGAGGAGTGCTACCTGTCAATGAGGAGTGCCCCCTGTCAATTAGGTCAGCACCCTGTCAATTAGGATAGCGCCTTGTCAATTTGGAGCTCCCCCTGCCAATTAGGACTGGCACCTATCAATTAGGAGTGCCCCCTGTCAATGAGGAGTGCCCCCTGTCAATGAGGAGTGCCCCCTGTCAATGAGGAGTGCTACCTGTCAATAAGGAGTGCCCCCTGTCAATGAGGAGTGCTCCCTGTCAATGAGGAGTGCCCCACCGTCAATGAGGAGTGACCCCCCCCCCCCCGTGAATGAGTAGTGCCCGCCCTATCAATGAAGATTCCGTCCACGTCAATGAGCAGTCCCCCCCCCCCTCAATGAGGTGTGCCCCAACGTCAATTAGGAGTGCCGCACCATCCATGAGGAGAGCCCGACCATTAATGCGGAGTGCCCCTGTGAAAGAGGAGTGCACCCTGTCAATTAGGATTGCCCCCTGTCAATGAGTGGCGCCCCCTTTCAATAGGAGTGCCCCCTGTCAATAAGGAGTGCCACTGTCAATGATGAGTGCCCCCTGTTAATGAGAAATGCCCCGTATCAATTAGGAGTGCCCCCTGTCAATTAGGAGTCCCCCATGCTAATGAGGAATGCCCCCTGTCAATGATGCTTTCCCCCTTTTCATTGAGTAGTGTCCCCCGACAATTGGGACTGTCCCCTGTCAATGAGGCGTGGCACCAACAATTAGGAGTCACCCCTTACAATTAGTAGTGCCTCCTGTCAATGAGTAGTGTCCCGTGTCAATTAGGAGTGCCCCCTGTCAATCAGGAGTGCCCCCTTCAAGCTGCAATGCTCCCTGTCAATAAGGAATGCCCCAAGTCAATTAGGAGTGCCCCATGTCAATTAGGAGTCCCCCATGTCAACGAGGAGGATCTCCTAATTGACAAGGGGCACTCCTAGTTGAAAGGGGTTACTCCGACTTGACAGGGGGCGCTCTTAATTGACAGAGGGCACTCCTCATTGACATTGGAAGCTCCTCATTGACAGCGGCACTCCTCATTGGCATGGGGCACTCCTCATTGACAGGGGGCATTCCTCAGTGACAGGGGGCACTCCTAATTGACAGGGGGAACGCCTCATTGACAGGGGGCACTCCTAATTAACACGGGACACTACTCATTGACGGGGGGCACTATTAATTGAAAGGAGCCACTCCGAATTGACCTGGGCCACTCCTCATTTGCCAAACATTGTCCCTAAAGGTAATGCTCCTTGAAGCAGCATGGTGCATGCTTAACTTTAAAAAAAATGTTTTTTCAGTTTTTAATTAATATCCCCCGGTCAGTTAGGAGTGTTCCGTCTCAATTAGTAATTCGCCCCACCAATTAGGGGAGACCCCTGCCAATTAGGAGTGACCCCTGACAATTAGGAGTGCCCCCTGTCAATGAGCAGTGTCCCCTGTCAATGCGGAGTATCCCCTATCAATGAGTAGTGCCCTCTATTAATGACGAGTGCCCACTGTCCATGAGGAATGTCCCCTGTCAATTAAGAGTCTCCACTTATCAATTTGGAGTGCCCACATCCAATTAGGTGTGTCCTGTGTCAATCAGGAAGTCCCCCTGTCAATTAGGAGTGGCCCCGGTAGCATAGTGGTTAGCACTGCTGCTTCACAGCTCCAGGGTCCCGGGTTCGATTCCTGGCTCGGGTCACTGTCTGTGTGGAGTTTGCACATTCTCCTCGTGTCTGCGTGGGTTTCCTCCGGGTGCTCCGGTTTCCTCCCACAGTCCAAAGATGTGCGGGTTAGGTTGATTGGCCAGGTTAAAAAAAATTGCCCCTTAGAGTCCTGGGATGTGTAGGTTAGAGGGATTAGTGGATAAAATATGTGGGAGTAGGGCCTGGGTGGGATTGTGGTCGGTGCAGACTCGATGGGCCGAATGGCCTCCTTCTGCACTGTAGGGTTTCTATGATTCTATGATTCTATAAGGAGTGACCCCTTTCAATTAGTGGTGCTCCCCCGTCAATAAGGAGTGTCCCACGTCAATCAGAAGTTCCCCCTGACAATAAGGAGTGCCCCCTGTAAATCAGGAGTGCCCCCTCTCAATGAAGAGTCCCCGCTGTAAATGAGGAGTGCACCCCCCCCCCCCCCCCGCCGGCAATCAGCAGTGCCCCCTGTCAATTAGGACTCTCCCCTGTGTTTTAGGAGTGCTCCCTTTCAATTTGGAGTGTCCCTTGTCAATTAGGAGCTCCCCCTGTCAATTGAGCTCGGCCCCGGTCAATTAGGAGTGACCCCTTTCAATTAGGAGTGCCCCCTGTCAATGAGGAGGGCGCGCTGTCAATTAGGAGTGCCCCCTGTCAATAAGGAGGACCTTCTGTCAATGAGGAGTGCCACTGTCAATGAGGAGTGCCCCCTATCAATGTGGAATGCCCCATATCAATTAGGAGTGCCCCATGTCAATTATGAGTTCCCCATGCTAATGAGGAGTGCCCCCCGTCAATGAGGACTGCCCCCTGGCATTGAGTAGTATCCCCCGACAATTACGAATGCCCCCTGTCAATAATGAGTGCCCCCTGTCAATTTTGAGGCCCCTGTCAATGAGGAGTTCCACTTGTCAATGAGGAGGGCCCCGCCATCAATGATGAGTGCCCCCCCACTCGTCAATGAGTGCCCCTTCCGTCAAAGAGGAGTGCCCCCTCTCAATGAGGCGTGCCCCCTGTCACCTAGGAGTGACCCCAGTCAATTAGGAGTGCCCCCTGTCAATTAGGAGTGCCCCCTGTCAATGAGGAGTCCTCTGTCAATGAGGAGTTGCCCTTGACAATTAGGAGTACCTCCTTTCAATGAGGAATGCTCGTTGTCAATTAGTTGCTCGCCCTCTGAATTAGGAGCGGCCCATGTCAATTAGGAGAGCCCCCTGCCAATAAGGAGCGTCCCCTGTCAATTCAGCTTGGCCCCGGTCAATTAGCAGTCAATAAGGAGTGCCCCTTTCAATGAGGAATGGCCCATGTCAATTAGGACTGCACATTTCAACTAGGATTGCCCCATGTCAATGCGGAGTGCCCCCTGTCAATGCCGAGTGACCCCTGTCAATGAGTAGTGTCCCCCGACAACTAGGAATGCCCCCTGTCAATTAGGAGTGCCCCCTGTCAATAAGGAGGCCCCTGTCAATGAGTAGTTCCCCTTGTCAAAGAGGTGTGCCTCCCGTCAATGAGGAGTGCCACCCCCCGTCAATGAGGAGTGCACCACCGTCAATGAGGACTGCCCCACCGTCATTGAGGAGTGCCCCACCGTCAATGAGGAGTTCCCCCTGTCAATGAGGAGTGCCCAGCGTCAATGAGGTATGCCCCCTGTCCATGAGTAGTGCCCCATGTCAATGAGGAGTGCCCACTGTCCATGAGAAATGCCCCCTGTCGATCAGGAGTGCTCTCTGTCAATTAGGAGTCATCCCTGTCAATTTGGAGTGCCCCCTTTCAATTTGGAGTGCACCTTGTCAATTGGGAGCTCCCCCTGTAAACTAGGATTGGCCCCTGTCAATTAGGATCACCCCCTGTCAATTAGGAGTACCCCATGTCAATTAGGAGTGCCCCATGTCCATTAGGATTGCCCCATATCAATGAGGTTTGCGCCCTGACAATTAGGAGTCTCCCCTGTCAATTAGGTGTGCACCCATACAACTAGGAGAGCCCCTTGTCAATTCGGAGCTCGCCCTGTAAACTAGGATTGGCCCCAGTCAGTTAGGAGTGGCCCCTGTCACTTTGGAGTGACCCCTGTTAGTTAGTAGTGCCCCCCATCAATGAATAGTGTCCTGTGCCAATTAGGAGTACCCCTTTTCAATTAGGAGTGCCCATTCTCATTTTGATGCTCCCACAGGCAATTCGGAGTGGCCCCTGCCAATTGGAGTGCCCCCTGTAAATTGGAGTGCCCATGTCAATTGGAGTGCCCCTGTGAGTACGGAGTGCCCCCTGTCAATAAGGATTGCCCCCTGTCAATTAGGAGTTCCCCACGTCAATTAGGAGTGCCCCATGTCAATGTGGATTGCCCCCTGTCAATGAGGAGTGCCCACTGTCCACGAGGAGTGCCCCCTGTCGATTAAGGGTGCCCCCTGTTAATTAGGAGTGCCCCCTTTCAATTTGGAGTGCCCCCTTTCAATCAGGAGTGCCACTTGTGATTTAGGAACTCGCCGTATCAATTAGGATTGGCCCCAGTCAATTCGGTGTGACCCCGTTCAATTAGTAGTGCCCCCCGTCAATGAGTAGTTTCCCGTGTCAATTAGCAGTGCCCCCTGTTAATGAAGAGTGCCCCCTGTCAGTCCGGATTGCCCCCTGTCAATCAGGAATGCCCCCTGTCAATGAGGAGTATCCCCGTTCAATGACGAGTGCCCATGTCAATGAGGAGTGCTCCATGCCAATGAGGAGTGCCCCTGTCGATGAGGAGTGCCCGCTGTCAATTAGGAGTACCCCCTGTCAATGAGAAGTGCCCACTGACATTTAGGAGTGCCCCCTGTCAATTAGGAGTGCCCCCTCTCAGGTAGGAGTAACCCCTTTCAATTAGGAGATCCCCCTGTCAGTTGCGAGTGCTCCGTGTCAATTCGGAGTGAGCCCTGCCAATTAGGAGTGAGCCCTGCCAATTCGGAGTCCCTCCTGTCAATTAGGAGAGCCCGCTCTAAACCCGTGCCTCCTGTCAATGAAGAATGCCCCCTGTCAATGAGGAATGCCCCATGTCATTTAGGAGTGCCCCATGTCAATTAGGAGTGCCCCATGTCAATGAGTGCCCGCTGCCAATGAGGATTACCCTCTGTCAATAAGGAGGGCCCCCTGTCAATAAGGAGTTGCACTGTCAATGAGGAGTGCCCCCTGTCAATGAGGAATGCCGCATATCAATTAGGAGTGCCCCATGTGAATTAGGAGTGTCCCATGCTAATAAGGAGTGCCCCCTATCAATGAGGAGTGTCCGCTGTCATTGAGTAGTGTCCCCCGACAATTAGGAGTGCCCCCTGCCAAGGAGCAGAGCCCCCTGTCAATTTGGAGGCCGCTGTCAATGAGGAGGTCCCCTTCCCGTCAATGAGGACTGCCTCCACCCCGTCAATGAGGAGTGCCCCCACCCCGTCAATGAGGAGTGCCCCACCGTCAATGAGGAGTGACCCACAGTCAATGAGGAGTGCCCCCTCGCAATGAGGAATGCCCCCTGTCACCTATGAGTGACCCCTGTCAATTAGGAATTCACCCTGTCAATTAAGAGTGCTCCCCTGACAAGAAGGAGTGTCCACTGTCAATTAGGAGATTTTCCTGTCAATTAAGAGTGCCCCCCTGTCAATTAGGAGGTCCCTGTCAATGAGGAGTGCCCCCTGTTAATGAGGAGTGCCCCCTACCAATGAGTTGTGCCCTCTGTCAATGAGGAGTGCCCACTGTCCATGAGGAGTGCCCCTATCGTTTAGGAGTGCCCCCTGTCAATTAGGAGTCTCGACTGTAAATCTGGACTGCCCCCTTGCAATTAGGAGTGCCCCTTGTCAACTAGGAGCTCCCCCTATAAATTATGAGAGCCCCCTACCAATTTGAAGTGACCCCTGCCAGTTAGTAGTGCCCCCCCCCCCACCAATGAGTAGAGTCCCGGGTCAACTAGGAGTCCCTCCTGTCAAATAGGAATTCCCCTCTCAATCCGGAGTGCCCAATGTCAATGAGGGATGCCCCATGTCAATGAGGAATGCCCCATGTCAATGAGGATTGCCCCCTGTCAATGAGGAGTGCCCCCTGTCAATGAGGAGTGTCCCATGTCAATGAGGATTGCCCCCTGTCAATGAGGAGTGCCCGCTGGCCATGAGGAGTGCCCCTTGTCAATTAGGAGTCCTCCTCTCAATCAGGAGTGCCCCCTGTCAATGAGGAATGCCCCATGTCAATTAGGAGTGCCCCATGTCAATTAGAAGTGCCCCATGTCAATTGGGATTGCCCCCTGCCAATTAGGAGTGACCCCTGGCAATTAGGAGCGCCTCCTGTCATTGAGGAGTGCTCCCCTGTCACTGAGGAGTGTCCTATGCCAATAAGGAGTGCCCCTGTCAATGAGGAGTTCCCCACCGTCAATGAGGAGTACCACACCATCCATGAGGAGAGCCCCACCCTCAATGCGGAGTGCCCCTGTCAATGCAGAGTGCCCCCTGTCAATGAGGAGTGGCCCCTGTCAATGAGGAGTGGCCCCCGTCACCTGGGAGAGATCCCTGTAAATTAGGAGTGCCCTACTGTCAATAAGGGGTGTACACTGTCAATTAGGAGAACCCCTGTCAAAGAGGAGTGCCCCCTGTCAATTGGGAGTGACCCCTGTCAATTAGCAGTGCCCCATTTCAATTAGGAGAACCTCCTTTCAGTTAGGAGTGCCCATTGTCAATTAGGAGCTCCCACTGACAGTCAGGAGTGTCCCCTGTCAATTAGGAGTGACACCTGTCAATTAGCTGTGCCCCACTGTCAATGAGGAGTGTCCACTGTCTACGAGGAGTGCCCCCCTGTCATTGAGGAGTGCCCCCTGTCAATGTGGAATGGCCCCTGTTAATGATGATTGCCCCCTGTCAATGATGAGTGCCGCCTGTCAATGAGGAGTTACCGCTGTCAGCTCGGAGTGACCCCTGTCAATTAGGACTGCCCCCCTGTGAATTAGGTGTGCCCCCTGTCAATGAGGAGTGCACCCTTCCAATGAGGCGTTCCCCCTGTCAATGCGGAGTGCCCCCTGTCAATGAGGAGTGCACCCTGCCAATGAGGAGTGCCCCCTGTCAATGCGCACTGTCCCCTTTCAATGAGGTGTGCTGCCTGTCAATGAGGAGTGCCCCCTGTCAATTAGGTCTGCCCCCTGTCAATTAGGACAGCGCCTTGTCAATTTGGAGCTCCCCCTGTCAATGAGGAGTGGCACCTATCAATTAGGAGTGATCCATGGCAATTTGGAGAGCCCCCTGTCAATGAAGACTTCACCCTGTCAATGTGGAGTGCCCCACCGTCAATGAGGAGTGACCCCCCCCCCCCCGTGAATGGGTAATGCCCGCCCCGTCAATGAGGATTCCCCCCACGTCAATGAGGAGTGCCCCCTGTCAATTAGGCCAGCCCCCGGTCAATTAGGATAGCGCCTTGTCAATTTGGAGCTCCCCCTGTCAATTAGGACTGGCACCTATCAATTAGGAGTGCCCCCTGTCAATGAGGAGTGCCCCCTGTCAATGAGGAGTGCCCCCTGTCAATGAGGAGTGCTCCCTGTCAATGAGGAGTGCTCCCTGTCAATGAGGAGTGCCCCACCGTCAATGAGGAGTGACCCCCTCTTGAACGAGTCGTACCCGCCCTATCAATGAGAATTCCGTCCACGTCAATGAGCAGTCACCCCCGCCCCCCGTCAATGAGGTGTGCCCCAACGTCAATGAGGAGTGCCGCACCATCCATGAGGAGAGCCCGATGATTAATGCGGAGTGCCCCTGTGAAAGAGGAGTGCCCCCTGTCAATGAGGAGTTGCCCCTGTCGATTAAGAGTACACCCTGTCAATTAGGAGTGCCCCCTGTCAATGAGTGGCGCCCCCTGTCAATAGGAGTGCCCTCTGTCAATAAGGAGTACCACTGTCAATGATGAGTGCCCCCTGTTAATGAGAAATGCCCCGTATCAATTAGGAGCGCCCCATGTGAATTAGGAGTCCCCCATGCCAATGAGGAGTGCCCCCTGTCAATGAGGCGTTCCCGCTGTCATTGAGTAGTGTCCCCCGACCATTGGGACTGTCCCCTGTCAATGAGGAGTGGCCTCAACAATTAGGAGTGACCCCTTCCAATTAGTAGTGCCTCCTGTCAATGAGTAGTGTCCCGTGTTAATTAGGAGTGCTCCCTGTCAATCAGGAGTGCCCCCTTCAAGCTGGAATGCTCCCTGTCAATAAGGAATGCCTCATGTCAATTAGGAGTGCCCCATGTCAATTAGGAGTCCCTCATGTCAACGAGGAGGATCTCCTAATTGACAAGGGGCACTCCCAATTGAAAGGGGTTACTCCTACTTGACAGGGGGCGCTCTTAATTGGCAGGGTGCAGTCTTAATTGACAGGGGGCACTCCTCATTGACAGGGGAAACTCCTGATTGACAGGGTGCACTCCTAATTGACAGAGGGCACTCCTCATTGACAGGGGAAACTCCTCATTGACAGGGGCACTCCTCATTGGCATGGGGCACTCCTCATTGAAAGGGGGCATTCCTCAGTGACAGGGGGCACTCCTAATTGACAGGGGGAACGCCTCATTGACAGGGGGAACTCCTAATTAACACGGGACACTACTCATTGACGGGGGGCACTATTAATTAAAAGGAGCCACTCCGAATTGACCTGGGCCACTCCTCCTTTGCCAAACATTCTCCCTAAAGGTAATGCTCCTTGAAGCAGCATGGTGCATGCTTAACTTTTTAAAAAGTTTTTTTTTTCCGTTTTAAATTAATATCCCCCGGTCAGTTAGGAGTGTTCCGTCTCAATTAGTAATTCGCCCCACCAATTAGGGGTAACCCCTGCCAATTAGGAGTGACCACTGACAATTAGGAGTCCCCCCTGTCAATGAGGTGTGCCCCTGTCAATGAGGAGGGCCGGCTGTCAATGAGCAGTGTCCCCTGTCAATGCGGAGTGTCCCCTATCAATGAGTAGTGCCCTCTATCAATGACGAGTGCCCACTGTCCATGAGGAATGTCCCCTGTCAATTAAGAGTCTCCACTTATCAATTTAGAGTGCCCACTTCCAATTAGGTGTGTCCTGTGTCAATCAGGAAGTCCCCCTGTCAATTAGGAGTGGCCCCGGTCAATTAGGAGTGACCCCTTTCAATTAGTGGTGCTCCCCCGTCAATAAGGAGTGTCCCACGTCAATCAGAAGTGCCCCCTGACAATACGGAGTGCCCCTCTCAATGAGGAGTCCCCCCTGTAAATGAGGAGTGCCCCCCCGGCAATCAGCAGTGCCCCCTGTCAATTAGGAGTGCCCCCCTTTCGATTAGGAGTGCGCCCTGTCAATTTGGACTCTCCCCTGTCTTTTAGGAGTGCCCCCTTTCAATGTGGAGTGTCCCTTGTCAATTAGGAGCGCCCCCTGTCAATTCAGCTCGGCCCCGGTCAATTAGGAGTGACCCCTTTCAATTTGGAGTGCCCCCTGTCAATGAGGAGGGCCCGCTGTCAATTAGGAGTGCCCCCTGTCAATAAGAACATAAGAACATAAGAAATAGGAGCAGGAGTAGGCCATCTAGCCCCTCGAGCCTGCCCCGCCATTCAATAAGATCATGGCTGATCTGACGTGGATCAGTACCACTTACCCGCCTGATCCCCATAACCCTTAATTCCCTTACCGCTCAGGAATCCATCCATCCGCGCTTGAAACATATTCAGCGAGGTAGCCTCCACCACCTCAGTGGGCAGAGAATTCCAGAGATTCACCACCCTCTGGGAGAAGAAGTTCCTCCTCAACTCTGTCTTAAACCGACCCCCCTTTATTTTGAGGCTGTGTCCTCTAGTTTTAACTTCCTTACTAAGTGGAAAGAATCTCTCCGCCTCCACCCTATCCAGCCCCCGCATTATCTTATAAGTCTCCATAAGATCCCCCCTCATCCTTCTAAACTCCAACGAGTACAAACCCAATCTCCTCAGCCTCTCCTCATAATCCAAACCCCTCATCTCCGGTATCAACCTGGTGAACCTTCTCTGCACTCCCTCCAATGCCAATATATCCTTCCTCATATAAGGGGACCAATACTGCACACAGTATTCCAGCTGCGGCCTCACCAATGCCCTGTACAGGTGCATCAAGACATCCCTGCTTTTATATTCTATCCCCCTCGCAATATAGGCCAACATCCCATTTGCCTTCTTGATCACCTGTTGTACCTGCAGACTGGGCTTTTGCGTCTCATGCACAAGGACCCCCAGGTCCCTTTGCACGGTAGCATGTTTTAATTTGTTTCCATTGAGATAGTAATCCCATTTGTTATTATTTCCTCCAAAGTGTATAACCTCGCATTTCTCAACGTTATACTCCATTTGCCATATCCTCGCCCACTCACTCAGCCTGCCCAAATCTCTCTGCAGATCTTCTCCGTCCTCCACACGATTCACTTTTCCACTTATCTTTGTGTCGTCTGCAAACTTCGTTACCCTACACTCCGTCCCCTCCTCCAGATCATCTATATAAATGGTAAACAGTTGCGGCCCGAGTACCGATCCCTGCGGCACGCCACTAGTTACCTTCCTCCAACCGGAAAAACACCCATTTATTCCGACTCTTTGCTTCCTGTCGGATAGCCAGTCCCCAATCCACTTTAACACACTACCCCCAACTCCGTGTGCCCTAATCTTCTTCAGCAGCCTTTTATGGGGCACCTTATCAAAGGCCTTTTGGAAATCCAAAAACACCGCATCCACCGGTTCTCCTTCATCAACCGCCCTAGTCACATCTTCATAAAAATCCAACATGTTCGTCAAGCACGACTTTCCCCTCATGAATCCATGCTGCGTCTGATTGATCGAACCATTTCTATCCAGATGCCCTGCTATCTCCTCTTTAATAATGGATTCCAGCATTTTCCCTACTACAGACGTTAAGCTGACTGGCCTATAGTTACCCGCCTTTTGTCTCCTTCCTTTTTTAAACAGCGGCGTAACATTAGCCGTTTTCCAATCAACCGGCACTACCCCAGAATGCAACGAGTTTTGATAAATAATCACTAACGCATCCACTATTACCTCTGACATTTCTTTCAATACCCTGGGATGCATTCCATCCGGACCCGGGGACTTGTCCACCTTCAGTCCCATTAGTCTACCCAGCACAGCCTCTCTGGTAACATTAATCGTATTAATTATTTCTCCTGCTGCCAACCCTCTATCGTTAATATTTGGCAAACTCTTTGTGTCCTCCACCGTGAAGACCAACACAAAAAACTTATTTAAAGACTCAGCCATATCCTCATTTCCCACTATTAACTCCCCCCTCTCGTCCTCCAAGGGTCCAACATTCACTCTAGCCACTCTATTCCTTTTTATATATTTATAAAAACTTTTACTATCATTTTTTATTTTAATTGCTAGCCTAGCTTCATAGTCTATCCTTCCTTTCTTTATCGCTTTCTTAGTCTCTCTTTGTTGTTTCTTAAATTTTTCCCAATCACTTGTTTCTCCACTATTTTTGGCCACTCTGTACGCAGCTGTTTTTATTGTAATACTCTCCTTTATTTCCTTCGTTATCCACGGCTGGTTCTCCCTTTTCTTACAATCCTTGTTTTTTGCTGGAATATACTTTTGCTGAGAACTGAAAAGGATCTCCTTAAAAATCCTCCACTGTTCCTAAGCTATCCTACCTGCCAGCCTGCTCTCCCAGTCTACCTTAGCCAATTCATCCCTCATCCTATCATATTTCCCTCTGTTCAAACAGAGGACACTGGTTTGAGACCAAACTTTCTCCTCTTCCATCTGAATCAGAAATTCGACCATATTGTGGTCACTAGACCCAAGAGGGTCCTTCACAATAAGATCCTTAATTCTACCTACCTCGTTACACAATACCAGATCCAAAATAGCTCGTTCCCTCGTCGGTTCCGTAACATGCTGTTCAAGGAAACTATCCCGACAGCATTCTAAGAACTCTTCCTCCATTCCACCCTGACCGACTTGAGTCTGCCAGTCAATGTGCATGTTGAAGTCCCCCATGATTATTGCCGTTCCGTTTTTACACGCATCCCTTATCTGCTTGTTTACAGCCCTCCCTACCTCAACATTATTATTTGGGGGCCTATATACCACACCTACTAGTGTCTTTCTCCCTCTACTATTCCTCATCTCTACCCATAATGATTCCACGTTTTGTTCCTCAGAGCCTATGTCATCCCTCAGTACTACCCTGATATTATCTCTTATTAATAGCGCCACCCCACCACCTTTTCCTTCCTGTCTATTCTTCCTAAACGCCTGATACCCCTGGATATTCATCTGCCAGTCCTGGTCACCCTTCAGCCACGTTTCTGTAATGGCCACTAGATCGTACCCACTTGTGCTGATTTGCACCATCAACTCATTCACCTTGTTCCGAATGCTTCGTGCATTCAGGCAAAGTGCCCTTATTCCAGCTTTTATCTGAACCCGCTTTGATGAGTCGCGAACACCGTCTCCCTCTACTCCCTTATCTAAATTACCGCCTTCATTCACTTGCACCCTCTCCTCTACCATTAATTTTGTAATTCCCCTTACCCCTGCATCCTCCCCCCCCATCAATTAGTTCCTTGTTCCTAGTCAACTCTTCTAGCTCCCCTCCCCCCAACCTATCTAGTTTAAATTCTCCCCAGTAGCCTTAGCCAACCTACCGGCCAGGATATTGGTCCCCGTGTGATTGAAGTTCCACCCGTTTTTTGTATACAGATCACCCCTGCCCCTAAAGAGGTCCCAATGGTCCAGGAACCTGAATCCCTGCCCCCTGCACCAGTCCCTCAGCCACACATTCATCCTCCACCTCACTCCATTCCTGCCCTCACCTTCCCGTGGCACAGGCAGTAATCCTGAGATTACTACCTTTGCTTTCCTCTTTCTCAGCTGTCTCCCTAATTCCCTGTACTCCCTTTTCATGACCCCTTCTCCCTTCCTACCCACATCAGCGGTACCAATATGTACCGCTACCTCAGGCTCCTCTCCCTCCCACCTCAGGATTTCCGGGACGCGACTAGCGACATCCTGGATCCCGGCCCCAGGGAGGCAGACCACCATGCGAGAATCCCACCTACCTCCGCAGAAACGCCTGTCTGTCCCCTTCACCATCGAGTCCCCGATTAATACCGCCTTCCTCCTCTTTTCCTTAGGCCTCTGAGTTACAGGGCTGGACTCCACTGCGGAGACATGGCCACTGCTGCTTCCCCCAGGCGGGCTGTCCCCCCCAGCAGGACTCAAGCAGGAGTACTTGTTGTGCAGGGGCAAATCCACCGGGGTGCTCTCAACCACCCTAGCCTTACCCTTCCTGGCCGTCACCCACTTAGCCTCTTCCCGTGGCCCTGGTGTGACCACCTGATGATAGCTCTTGTCTATCACCTCCTCATTCTCCCTCATCAGCCTAAGATCCTCGAGTTGTCATTCCAGCTCCCTAACACGGTCTCTCAGGAACCGCAGCTCGACACACCCCTCACAGATGTGGATGTCCGGGAGGCCAGATGCCTCCAGGACCTCCCACATCCTACACTGGGAACAACACACTGGTTTTACACTCATATTGGACACTTTATGTCAAGTAAGACAGTGAAAAGTTAATAAGAGTGTAAAGAAACAAAAACTCACCCCTGCTCGTCCAAGCCCTGTGAGCCAAAGCCCTGACAGCTCACTCAACTTCCCACTCACGATGCTGCCCGCTACGATGCTGCCCGCTACTATGCTGCCCGCTACTATGCTGCCCGCTGTATACTTTGGTGCACTTTTAAACCCTCCAAAAACTTCCCCTGGCCACTCCTGGCCTGACTTCCGGTTTTGAAAAAAACCTCCGATTTTAAACCCAAAATTAACTGAAAAAATAAATAATTAATTACAGTCAGAAAACCCACTCTCTTACCCTCAGCCTGCTCCTGGGAACAATGAAGCTGAACCTCCAAGGTAAGCCCTTTTTAAACCCTCCAAAAACGTCCCCTGGCCACTCCTGGCCTGACTTCCAGTTTTGAAAACAACCTCCGATTTTAAACCCAAAATTAACTGAAAAAATAAATAATTAATTACAGTCAGAAAACCCACTCTCTTACCCTCAGCCTGCTCCTGGGAACAATGAAGCTGAACCTCCAAGGTAAGCCCTTTTTAAACCCTCCAAAAACTTCCCCTGGCCACTCCTGGCCTGACTTCCGGTTTTGAAAAAAACCTCCGATTTTAAACCCAAAATTAACTGAAAAAATAAATAATTAATTACAGTCAGAAAACCCACTCTCGTACCCTCAGCCTGCTCCTGGGAACAATAAGGAGGAACTTCTGTCAATGAGGAATGCCACTGTCAATGAGGAGTGCCCCCTATCAATGTGGAATGCCCCATATCAATTTGGAGTGCCCCATGTCAATTATGAGTTCCCCATGCTAATGAGGAGAGCCCCCCGTCAATGCGGACTGCCCCCTGTCATTGAGTAGTATCCCCCGACAATTAAGAGTGCCCCCTGTCAATAAGGAGTGCCCCCTGTCAATTCTGAGGCACCTGTCAATGAGGAGGTCCACTTGTCAATGAGGAGGGCCCCGCCATCAATGAGGAGTGCCCCCTCTCAATGAGGCGTGCCCCCTGTCACCGAGGAGTGACCCCAGTCAATTAGGAGTGCCCCAGTCAATTAGGTGTGCCCCCTGTCAATGAGGAGTCCGCTGTCAATGAGGAGTTGCCCTTGACAATTAGGAGTGCCTCCTTTCAATGAGGAATGCCCGTTGTCAATTAGTTGCTCGCCCTCTGAATTAGGAGCGGCCCATGTCAATTAGGAGAGCCCCCTGCCAATAAGGAGCGTCCCCTGTCAATTCAGCTTGGCCCCGGTCAAATAGCAGTCAATAAGGAGTGCCCCTTTCAATGAGGAATGCCCCATGTCAATTAGAACTGCCCCATTTCAATTAGGATTGCCCCATGTCAATGCGGAGTGACCCCTGTCAATGAGTAGTGTCACCCGACAACTAGGAATGCCCCATGTCAATTAGGAGTGCCCCCTGTCAATTAGGAGGCCCCTGTCAAACAGTAGTTCCCCTTGTCAAAGAGGTGTGCCTCCCGTCAATGAGGAGTGCCCCCCCCCGTCAATGAGGAGTGCACCACCGTCAATGAGGAGAGCCCGACCATTAATGCGGAGTGCCCCTGTGAAAGAGGACTGCCTCCTGTCAATGAGGAGTGCACCCTGTCAATGTGGAGTGCCCCCTGTCGATTAGGAGTACCCCCTGTCAAGGAGGAGTGCCCCCTGTCAATTAAGAGTACCCCCTTACAATTAGGAGAGCCGCTTGTTACTTAGGAGCTCCCACTGTCAGTTAGGGGTGCCCCCTGTCAATTAGGAGTGCTCCCAGTCATTTTGGAGTGACCGCTGCCCATTCGGAATGACTTTGCCAATTAGGAGTGCCCCCTGTCAATTTGGAGCAAACCCTGTCAATTTGGTGTGCCCCCTGTCAAATTAGAGAACCCTCTGTCAATTAGCAATGCCCCCCCGCAATTAGTAGTGCCCCCTGCCAATTAGTAGTGACCACTGCCAATTAGGAGTTGCCCCTGTCAATTAGGAGTCCCCCCTGTCGAGTGGAGGTCCCCCTGTCAATTGGAGTGCACCCTATCAATTGGAGTTCCCCCTGTCGATTGTCGTGCCCCCTGTTAATTCGGTCTGCCCTCTGTCAATTAGGATTGCGCCTTGTCAATTAGGAGTGGCCCCTATCAATTAGGAGTGACCACTGCCAATTAGGAGAGCCCCCTGTCAATGAGGACTTCACCCTGTCAATGAAGATTGCCCCACCGTCATTGAGGAGTGCCACCCTGTGAATGAGAAGTGCCTCCCCCACCCCCCCGCCCCCCGCCCCGTCTATGACGATTCCCCACACCTAAATGAGGAGTGCCCACCCGTCAATAAGGAGTGCCCGTTGTCAATGAGGAATGGCCCTGTCATTTAGGAGTGTCTCCCTTTCAATTAGGAATGGCCCTTATCAATTACAAGCTCCCCATGTCAATTCGGAGTCCCCCATGTCAGTGAGGAATTTCCGTTGTCAATGAGGAGTGCACCCCCGTCAATGAGGAGGGCCCCACCGTCAATGAGGAGTGCCCCATGTAAATTAGGACTGCCCCCAGTCAATTCGGAGTGCACCCTGTCAATGAGGAGTGTCCGCAGCCAATTAGGAGTGCCCCTGTCAGTTAGTAACCCCCATGTCAATTGGAGCGCACCATGTCAATTGGAGTGCCCCGTGTCATTTGGAGAGGCCCCCCGTCAATTAGAGTGCCCTCTGTCAATGAGGAGTAGCCCCCTGTCAATGAGGAGTGCCCCCTGTCAATGAGGAGTAGCCCCTGTCAATGAGGAGTGCCCCCTGTCAATGAGGAGTAGCCCCTGTCAATGAGGAGTGGCCCCCGTCACCTCGGAGTGACCCCTGTCAATTAGGAGTGCCACCCTGTCAATTAGGAGTGTCCCACTTTCAATTAGGAGTGGCCCTTATCAATTACAAGCTCCCCATGTCAATTCGGAGTCCCCCTGTCAATTCGGAGCGCCCCATGTCAATTACGAGTGCCCCCTAACTATTAGCAGTGCCCCACGTCAATTAGGAGTGACCCCTGTCAGTTAGGAGTGCCACCAGTCAATTGGGAGGCCCCTGTCAATGAGGAATTCCTGTTGTCAATGAGGAGTACCCAACCGTCAATGAGGTGTACCCCACCGTCAATGAAGAGTGCCCCATGTAAATTAGGAGTGCCCCCTGTCAATTAGGAGTGCCTCCTGTCAATTAGGAACCCCCATGTCAATTAGAGCGCACCCAGTCAATTGGAGTGTCCCGTGTCGATTGGAGTGTCCCCTGTCAATTGGAGTGCCCCCCCGTCAATTGGAGTGCCACCCGACAATGAGGAGTGCCCCCCGTCAATGAGGATTGCCCCCTGTCAATGAGGAGTGCTCACTGTCAATAAGGATTGTCAATGTCAATTACGAGTCTCCCCTGTCAATTAGGAGTGCCCCCTGTCGATAAGCACGCCCGTGTCAATGAGGAGTGATCCCTAGTCAATGACGAGTGCCCCACCAACAATGCGGAGTGACGCCTGCTCACTGGGAAGTGCCCCACCTTCAATGGGGAGTGTCCCCTGTCAATGAAGAGTGCCCCACTGTCAATGAGGAGTGTCCACTGTCAATTAGGAGTGCCCCCAGTCAATGAGGAGTGCCCCCTGTCAATGAGGAGTGCCCCCTGTCAATGGGGAGTGCCTTCTGTCAATTCGTAGTCCCCCATATCAATTGGAGAGGACCCTGTCAATTGAAGTGCTCCGTTTCGATTGGGGTGCCCCCTGTCAATTGGAGTGCCCCCCCCGACAATTGGAGTGCCCGCTGTCAATTAGGAGTGCCCCCTGTCAATGAGGAGTACCCCCTGTCAATGAGGAGTGCCCCCTGTCAATGAGGAGTGCCCCCTGTCAATGAAGATTGCGCACTGTCAATAAGGATTGCCTCCTGTCAATTACGAGTCTCGCCTGTCAAATAGGATTGCCCCCTTTCATATAGGAGTGCCCCTTGTCAGTTCGGAGCTCCCCCTGCCAATTAGGAGTTGCCCCTGTAAATTAGGAGTGCCCCATCTCAACTAGGAGTGCCCAATGTCAATTAGGACTTCCCTGTCAATGAGGAGTTCCTCTTGTCAATGAGCAATGCCCCCCCTCCCCCCGTCAATGACGAGTACTCCACCGTCAACGAGGAGTGACCTCTAGTCAATGAGCCGTGCCCCACCATCAAAGGGGAGTGCCCCATGTCACTGAAGAGTGCCCCCTGTCAAGGAGGAATGCCCCCTGTCAATGAGCTGTGCCGCCTGTCAATGAGGTGTATCCTCTGTCAATTAGGTCTGCCCTCTGTCAATTAGGACTGCGCCTTGTAAATTAGGCGCTCCCCCTGTCCACTAGGAGTGGCACTTATCAATTAGGAGTGCCCCCTGTCAGTGAGGAGTGCTCCCTGTCAATGAGGAGTGCCACCTATCAATGAGGAGTGTTCTCTGCCAATGGGGTGTGTCGCCTGTCAATCAGGAGTGCACCCTGTCAACTGGGATAGCGCCTTGTCAATTAGGAGCTCCCCCTCTCAATTAGGAATGCCCCGTGTCAATTAGGAGTACCCCCTGTCAATCAGGAGTGCCCCCTGTCAATGAGGGGTGGCCACTGTCACGGAGGAATGCCCGCTGTCAATGAGGAGTGACCCCTGTCAATGAGGAGTGTCCGCTGCCAATAAGGTGTGTCGCCTGACAATTAGGAGTGCCCCCTGTCAATTAGGAGTGCCCCCTGTCAATAAGGACACCCCTCTCAATGGGGAGGTCCCCTTGTCAATGTGCAGTACCCGGCCCCCCCTCAATGACGAGTGCCCCACCTTCAACGAGGAGTGAATCCAAGTCAATGAGGACAGCCCCCTGTCAATTAGGTCTGCCCCCTGTCAACTAGCATAGCGCCTTGTCAATTAGGAGCACCCCCTGTCATTTAGGAGTGGCACCTTTCAATAAGGAGTGCCCCCTGTCAATGAGGATTGCTCCCTGTCAATAAGGAGTGCCCCCTGTCAATGAGGATTGCTCCCTGTCAATGAGGAGTGCCCCCTGTCACCTAGGAGTGAACCATGACAATTAGGAGTGCCGCATGTCAATGAGAAGTGCCCCCTTTAAATGAGTAGTACCCCCTGTCAATGAGGAGTGCCCGCTGTCAATGAGGAGTGCCCATGTCTAGGAGGAGTGCCCTTGTCAGTGAGGAGTGCCCCCTGTCAATGAGGAATGCCCCATGTCAATTAGGAGTGCCCCATTTCAATTAGGAGTGCCCCATGTCAATGAGGAGTGCCCCCTTTCATTGAGTAGTGGCCTCTGTCAATGAGGAGAGCCCCACCTTCAAAGAGGAGTGCCCCCTGTAAATGAGGAGTGGCCCCTGTCAATTAAGAGTGCCCAACTGTCAATGAGGAGCGCCCCCTGTCAATGAGGAGAGACCCCTGTCAATGAAGAGTGTTCCCTGTGAATGAGAAGCGCCCCCGGTCAATGACGAAAGCCCAATGTCAATGAGGAGTGCCCCTGTCAATGAGGAGTGCCCCCTGTCAATGACGAAAGCCCAATGTCAAAGAGGAGTGCCCCTGTCAATGAGGAGTGCCCCCTGTCAATGTGGAGTGCCACCTGTCAATGAGGAGTACCCCTTATCAAGAAGGAGTGCCCCCTGTCAACTGGGATTGCCCCCTGCCAATTTGGAGTGCCCCCTGTCAATTAGGAGTACCCGCTTTCAATTAGGAGTGTCGCTTGTCAATTCGGAGCACCCCCTGTCAGTTCGGACTGCTCCGCGCCAATTAGGAGTGCCCCCTGTCAATCAGGAATGCCACAAACAGTGAATGACGAATGCCCCATGTCACTTTGGAGGGCCCCATGTCAATTAGGACTGCCCGATGTCAATAGGAGTGCCCCCTTTCAATTTCGATTGCCCCCTGTCAATTAGGAGTGGCCCGTGTCATTTAGGATTTCCCCCTACCAATTAGGAGCGACCCCTGACAATTTGGAGTGCATCCTGTCATTGAGGAGTACCCACTTTTAATTAGGAGTGCCCCCTGTCAATTCCGATTGCCCCCTGCCATTTGGAGTGGCCCCTGTCAAGTGGGAGTGCCCCCTGTCAATTCCGATTGCCCCCTGCTATTTGGAGTGGCCCCTGTCAAGCGGGAATACCCCCTTTCAATGAGGAGTGCCACTTGTCAATTAGTAGCTCCCACTGTAAGTTAGGAATGCCACCTGCCAATTAGGAGTCAAGCGGGAATACCCCCTTTCAATGAGGAGTGCCACTTGTCAATTAGTAGCTCCCACTGTAAGTTAGGAATGCCACCTGCCAATTAGGAGTATCCCTGCCAATTAGGAGTGACCGCTGCCAATTAGGAGTGCCCCCTCTAAATGAGGAGGGCCCCCTGTCAATGAGGAATGCCCCATGTCAATTAGGAGTGCCCCATGTCAATTAGGAGTTCCCCATGTCAATTAGGAGTGCCCCATTTCAATGAGGAGCGCACCCTGTCATTGAGGAGTGTCCATGTCAATGAGGAGTGACCATGTCAATGAGGAGTGTCCATGTCAGTGAGGAGTGTCCCCTGTCAATGAGGAATGCCCCATGTCAATTAGGAGTGCCCCATTTCAATTAGGAGTGCCCCATGTCAATGAGGAGTGCCCCCTTTCATAGAGTAGTGGCCCATGTCAATGAGGAGAGCCCCACCGTCAATGAGGAGTGCCCTTTGTAAATGAGGAGTGGCCCCTGTCAAGTAGGAGTGCCCACCTGTCAATGAGGAGCGCCCCTGTCAATGAGTAGTGCTCCCTGTGAATGAGAATCAATGACGAATGCCCAATGTCAATGAGGAGTGCCCCATTGCCAATGAGTAGCGCCCCTGTCAATGAGGAGTGCCCCCTGTCAATGAGGAGTGCCCCCTCTCAATGAGGAGTTCCCCCTATCAAGAAGTAGTGCCCTCTGTCAACTAGGAATGTCCCCTGTCAATTAGGAGTGCCCCTGTCGATTAGGAGTGCCCCTGTCAATTAGGAATACGCCCTTTCAATTAGGACTGTCCCTTGCAATCAGGAGCTCCCCCTGTCAGTTAGGACTGCTCCGTGCCAATTAGCATTGCCCACTGACAATTAGGAGTGATCCCTGCCAGTTCGGAGTGACCCCTGCTAATTAGGAGTATCCCCTGTCAATTTGGAGTCCCCCTTGTTAATTAGGAGCTCCCCTTGTCAATCAGGAGTGGCCCCTGTAAATTAGGATTAAACCCTGACAATTAGGAGTGCCCCCCGTCAATAAAGAGTGCCCACTGTCATTAGGGATTGCCCCCTGTCAATGACGAATGCCCCATGTCAATTAGGAGTGCCCCATGTCAATGAGGAGTGCCCTCTGTCAACGAGGAGTGCCCCCTGTCAATGGGTAGTGTCCCCCGGCACTTTGGAGTCCCCCCTATCAATTAGGAGAGCCCTCTGTCAGTTAGTGGTGCCCCCTGTCAATTAGGAGTGTCCCCTGTCAATTAGGAGTGCCTCCTCTCAAGCAGGAGTACGCCCTTTGAAGTGGACTGCCCCTTGTCTATTAGGAGCTCCCCCTGTCATTTAGGAGTGCTCTGTGTCAATTAGGAGGGCCTCCTGTCAAGGGGGAGTGCCCCTTGTCAATGAGGAGTGTCCCCTCTCAATCAGGAGTGCCCCCTGTCAGTGAGAAATGCCCACTGTCCATGAGAAGAGCCCCCTTTAAATTTGGAGTGCCCCTAGTAAACTAGGATCTCCCCCTGTCTATTAGGATTGCCCCCTGTCAATTTGGAGTGAGCCCTTTCATCTCGTAGTGCCCCCCGTCAATTAGTAGTGTCCCGTGTCAAT
Source organism: Mustelus asterias (assembly GCF_964213995.1). Classification (NCBI taxonomy): domain Eukaryota; kingdom Metazoa; phylum Chordata; class Chondrichthyes; order Carcharhiniformes; family Triakidae; genus Mustelus; species Mustelus asterias. The sequence goes on along the minus strand of NW_027590394.1, from coordinate 180,294 downwards.
TAGGAGTGCGCCCTGTCAATTAGGAGTTCCCCCTGTCAATTAGGAGTGCCCCCTGTCAATGAGGACTGCCCTCTGTCAATGAGTAGTTCCCCTTGACAATTAGGAGTGCCTCCTTTCAATTAGGAATGCCCCTTGTCAAGTAGGTGCTCCCCTTCTCAATTAGGAGTGCCCCCGCCAATAAGGAGAGCCCCCTGTCAATGAGGAGGGCCCCCTGTCAATGAGGGATGCCCCATCTCACCTAGGAGTGACCCATGTCAATTAGGAGTGCCCCATGTCAATGAGAAGTGCCCCCTTTCAATGAGTATTGCCCCCTGCCAATGAGGAGTGTCCCACCGTCAATGAGGAGAGCCCATGCCAATGAGGAGTGCCCCGAAAGTGAGGACTGCCCCCTGACAGTGAGGAGTGCCCCCTGACAGTGAGGAGTTCCCCCTATCAATAGGGAGTGCCCTCTGCAAACTAGGAGTGCCCCCTGTCAATTAGGAGTGCCCTCCGTCAATGAGAATTGCCCCCTATAAATGTCAATTAGGAGTGACCGCTGCCAATTAGAAGTGCCCCCTGTCAATGCCGAGTGCCACCTGTCAATGTGGAGCTCCCCCTGTCAATGAGGAGTGCCCCCTGTCAATTATGAGTGCCCCCTTTCAATTTGGATTGCCCCCTCTCAATTAGCAGTGTTCCCAGTCATATAGCAGTACCCCCTTTTAATTAGAAGTGCCCCTTGTCAACTAGGAGCTCCCCGTGGCAGTTGTGAATGCCTCCTGCCAATTAGGAGTGACCCCTGCCAATTAGGAGTGACCGCTGCCAATAGTGAATGCCCCCTGTCAAAGAGGACTGCTCTCTGTCAATGAGGAGTGCCCTATCTCAACTAGGAATGCCCCATGTCAATTGGAAGTGCCTCCTTTCATTGAGGAGTGCCCTCTGTCAATGAGGAGTGCCCCCTGTAAATGAGGAGTGGCCCCTGTCTATTAGGAGTGTCCCCTGTCAATTAGGATGTTCCCCCCAGTAAATGAGAGCACCCCCTGTCAATGAGGAACGCCCCCTGTCAATGAGGAGCACCCCCTGTCAATGAAGATTGCCCCTGTCAATGAGGAGTGCCCCCTGTCAATGAGAAGTGCCCACACTCCATGACGAGTGCCCCATACCAATGAGGAGTGTCCCTGTCAATGAGGACTGTCCTCTGTCAATGAAGAGTGCCCCCTGTCAATGAGGTGTGCCCCCTGTCAATGAGGAGTGACCCCTGTCAATGAGGAGTGACCCCTGTCAATCAGGAATGCCCCCTGTTAATCAGGAATACCCCCTGTGAATGAGGAATGCCCCATGTCAATTTGCAGGGCCCCATGTCAATTCGGAGTGCCCCATGTCAATTAGAATTGCCCCCTGCCAATTAAGAGTTCCTCCTGTCAATGACCAGTGTCCCCTTTCAATGTGGAGTGCCCCCTGCCAATAAGGCAGCCCCCTGTCAATGAGGAGGGGCCCATGTCAATGAGGAATGCCCCCTGTCAATGAGGAGCACCCCCTGTCAATGAAGATTGCCCCTGTCAATGAGGAGTGCCCCTTGTTAATGAGAAGTGCCCACACTCAATGACGAGTGCCCTATACCAATGAGGAGTGCCCCTGTCAATGAGGACTGCCCCCTGTCAATGAGGAGTGCCCCCTGTCAATGAGGAGTGCCCCCTGTCAATGAGGAGTGCCCCCTGTCAATGAGGGGTGCCCCCTGTCAATCAGGAATGCCCCCTGTATATCAGGAATGCCCCCTGTGAATGAGGAATGCCCCATGTCAATTTGCAGGGCCCCATGTCAATTCGGAGTGCCCCATGTCAATTAGAATTGCCCCCTGCCAATTAGGAGTGCCTCCTGTCAATGACCAGTGCCCCCTTTCAATGTGGAGTGCCCCCTGCCAATAAGGACAGCCCCCTGTCAATGAGGAGGGCCCCATGTCAATGAGGAATGCGCCATGTCAATTAGGAGTGACCCTGTCAATGACGAGTGCCCCACCGTTAATGACGAGAGCCCCATGCCAATGAGGAGTGCCCCTGTCAATGAAGAGTGCCCCCTGTCAGTGAGGAGTGCCCCCTGTCAATGAGGAGTTCCCCCTTTCAATAAGGAGTGCCCCCTGCAAACTAGGAGTGCCCCCTGTCAATTGGGAATGCCCCCTGCAAACTAGGAGTGCCCTCTGTCAATGAGGAGTGCCCCACCGTCAATGGGAATTGCCCCCTATAAATGAGGAGTGCCCCCTGTCAATTAGGAGTGATCGCTGCCAATTAGAAGTGGCCCCTGTCAATGCCGAGTGCGCCCTGTCAATGTGGAGTTCCCCTGTCAATGAGGAGCGCCCCCTGTCAATTAGGAGTGCCTCGTTTCAATTTGGATTGCCCCCTCTGAATTAGCAGTGACCCCAGTCATATAGGAGTACCCCCTTTTAATTAGGAGTGCCCCATGTCAACTAGGAGCTCCACGTGGCAGTTGTGAATGCCCCCTGCAAATTTGGAGTGCCCCCTGTCAAAGAGGAGTGCCCCCTGTCAATGAAGAATGCCCCATGCCAATTAGGATTGCTCCATGTCAATTAGGAGTGCCCGTTTTCAATGAGGAGTGCCCCCTGTCAATGAGGAGTGCCCGAACGTCAATGAGGAGTGCCCCCTGTAGATGAGGAGTGGACCTTCTCAATTAGGAGTGACCGCTGCCAATTAGGAGTGGTCCCTGTCAATGAGGAGTGCCCCCTTTCAATGTGGAGTGCCCCCTGTCAATGAGGAGTGATCCCTCTCAATGAGGAGTGCCGCCCTGTCAATTAGGAGCGCCCCCTGTCAATTAGGAGTGCCCCATGTTAATTAGGAGTGCCCTCTGTCAAATAGGAGTGTCCCTGCCAATTAGGAGTGACTCCTGTCATTGAGAAGTGCCCCCTGTCAATGAGGAATACCCCCTGTCAATGACGAGTGCCCCCTGTCAATGAGGAGTGCCCATGTCAAAGAGGAGTGCCCCTGTCAATGAGGAGTACCCCATTTCAATTAGGAGTGCCCATGTCAATGTGGACTGCCCCCTTTCAATGAATAGTGGCCCCTGTCAATTAGGTGTTCCCCCTGTCAATGAAAAGTGCCCCCGTCAATGCGGAGCGCCCCCTGTCAATGAGGAGTGCTCCTTGTGAATGAGAAGTGCCCCCTGTCAATGACGAATGCCCCATGTCAATGAAGAATACCTCATGCCAATGGGGAGTGCCCCTGTCAATGAGGAGTGCCCCCTGTCAGTGAGGGGTTCCCCCTGCCAATTAGGAGTTCCCCCTGTCAATTAGGAGTGCCCCCTGTCAATTAGGAGTGGCGCCTGTCAAGCAGGAGTTCGCCCTTTGACTTGGAGTGCCCCTTGTCAAATAGGGGCTCCCCCTTTCATTTAGGAGTGCTCTGTGTCAATTAGGAGTGCCCCCCGACAATTAGGAGTGACCCGTGCCAATGAGGAGTGATCCCTGCCAATTAGGAGTGCCTCCTGTCAATGGGAAGTGCCCCCTGTCAATGAGGAGTGCCCCCTCTCAATGAGGATTGCCCCCTGTCAGTGAGGAGTGCCCCATGCCAATTAGGATTGCTCCATGTCAATTAGAGTGCCCGTTTTCAATGAGGAGTGCCCCCTGTCAATGAGGAGTGCCCGAACGTCAATGAGGAGTGCCCCTGTAAATGAGGAGTGGACCTTCTCAATTAGGAGTGACCGCTGCCAATTCGGAGTGGTCTCTGTCAATGAGGAGTGCCCTATGTCAAATAGGAGTGCTCCATGTCAATGAGAAGTGTCCCCTTTCAATGAGGAGTGCCCCCTGCCAATGAGGAGTGCCCCCTGTAAATGAGGATTGGCCCCTGTCAACAAGGAGTGCCCCACTGTCAAAGAGAAATGCCCCATGTCAATTACGACTGCTCCATTTCAATTAGGAGTGCCCCATTTCAATGAGGAGCGCCCCCGTCAATGAGGATTGCCCCCTGTCAATGAGGACTGCCCCCTGTCAATTAGGAGGCCCCTGTCAATGAGGAGTTCCCCTTGTCAATGAGGAGTGCCCGCCGTCAATGAGGAGTGCCCCCCCCGTCAATAGGGAGTGCCCCACCGTCAATGAGGTGTGCCCCACCGTCAATGAGGAGTGCCCCACCGTCAATGAGGAGTTCCCCCTGTCAATGAGGAGTGCCCACTGTCACTGTGGTGTGCCCTCTGTCAATGAGGAGTACCCCATGTCAATGAGGAGTGCTCACTGTCCATGGGAAATGCCCCCTGTAGGTCAAGAGCGCGCCCTGTCAATTAGGAGAATCCCTTGTCAATTTGGAATGCACCATTCAATTAGCAGTGCCCTTGTCAAATCGGAGCTCCCGCTGTTAATTAGGAGTGGCGCCGGTCAATTAGGAGTGACCCTTTCAATTAGTAGCGCCCCCTTTCAATGTGTAGTGTTCCGTGTCAATTAGGAGTGCCCGCTGTCAATTACGAGTGCCCCCTGTCAATCAGGAGTGACCCCTTCAATCAGGAATGCCCCCTGTCGATGAGGAATGCCCCATGTCAATTAGGAGTGCCCCATGTCAATGAAGAGTGCCCACTGTCCATGAGGAGTACCCCTGTCAATTAGGAGTCTCCCCTGTTCAGTCGGAGTGCCCCCTTTCAATTAGGAGTGCCCCTTATCAATTAGGTGCTCACCTTGTCAATTGGGAGTGGCCATGGTCAGTTAGGGGTGACCCCTTTCAATTCGTAGTGCCCCCCGCCAATGAGTAGTGTCCCGTGTCAAATAGTAGTGCCCTCTCTCAATGTGGAGGCCGTTGTCAATTAGGAGTGCCCCTTGTCAATTAGGAGCTCCCCTGTCAATTAGGAGTGGCCCCTGTTAATTAGGGGTGAACCCTGTCCATTCGGAGTGCCCCGTGTCAATAAGGAGTGCCCCCTTTCAATAAGAAGTGCCCACTGTCATTAAGGATTACCCCCTAAAAATGAGGAATGTCCCATGTCAATTAGGAGTGCCCGATGTCAATTAGGGGTGCTCCATGTCATTGAGGAGGGCCCCCTGTGAACGAAGAGTGCCCCCTGTCAATGGGTAGTGTCCCCCGACAATTTGGAGTGCCCCCTGTCAATTTGGAGTGTCCCCTGTCAATTTGGAATGCCCCTTGTCGTTTCGGAGCCCTCTGTCAATGAGGAGTTCGCCTTGAAAATTAGGAGTGGCTCCTTTCAATCAGGAGTCCCCCCAGTCAATCAGGAGTGCCCCCTGCCAATGAGGAATGCCCCTGTCAATGGGAAACGCCTCATGTCAATTAGGAGTGCCCCATGTTAATTAGGACTGCCCCCTACCAATTAGGAGTGACCCCTGCTAATTCGGAGTGCCCCATGCCAATGAGGAGTGCCCATGCCAATGAGGAGTGCCCCTGTCAATAGGGTGTGCCCCCTGTCAATAAGGAGTGCCCCCTGCCAATTACGAGTGCCCGCTGTCAATTAGGAGCGCCCCCTGTAAAGTTGTAGTAACCCTTTCAATTAGGAGTTCCCCCTGTCGGTTAAAAATGTCCCCTGCCAATTAGGAGTGCCCCCAGTCAATCAGGAGTGGCTCCTGTCAATGAGGAGTGCCCCTTTCAATGAGGGGTGCCCACTGTCAATGAGGAGTGCCCCATGCCAATGAGGAGTGTCCAGGCCAATGAGGAGTGTCCCTGTCAATGAGGAGTGCCCCCTGTCAATGAGGAGTGCCCCCTGCCAATTATGACTGCCCCCTGTCAATTAGGAGTGCCCCCTGTCAAGTTTGAGGACCACTGTTAAATTAGGAGCTCCCCCTGTCGGTTAGGAATGTCTCCAGCCAATTAGGAGTGACCGCTGCCAATTAGAGTGACCGCTGAGTATTAGGAGTGCCCCCTCTCAATGAGGAGAGTCCCCTTTCAATAAGGAGACACCCCTATAAATGAGGAGTGCCCCCATCAATGAGGATTGCCGCTTGTCAAGGAGGAATGCCCACTGTCCATGAGGAGAGCCCCCTTTAGATTAGGAGTGCCCCCTGTCAATTAGGACCCTCCCCTGTCGGTTAGGAGTGCCCCACTTCAATTAGGAGTGTCCCTTATCAATTAGGAGCTCCCCCTGTCAACAATTAGGTGTGTCCTTATCAATTCGGAGCTCCCCTTGTCAATAAGGAATGCCCCCGGTCAATATGGAGTGCCCCCTGTCAATAAGGAGTGCCATTGTCAATGAGGAGGGCCCCTTGACATTGAGTAGTGTCCCCCGACAATTAGGACGGCCGCCTGTCAATTAGGAAGGCCCACTGTCAATTTGAAGGCCCCTGTCAATGAGGAGTTCACCTCGTCAATGAGGAGTGCCCCACCGTCAATGAGGAGTGCCCCCTCTCAATGAGGCTTGCCCCCTGTCGCCTAGGAGTGACCCGGGTCAATTAGGAGTGCCCCCTTTCAATAAGAAGTGCCCACTGTCATTAAGGATTACCCCCTAAAAATGAGGAATGTCCCATGTCAATTAGGAGTGCCCGATGTCAATTAGGGGTGCTCCATGTCATTGAGGAGGGCCCCCTGTGAACGAAGAGTGCCCCCTGTCAATGGGTAGTGTCCCCCGACAATTTGGAGTGCCCCCTGTCAATTTGGAGTGTCCCCTGTCAATTTGGAATGCCCCTTGTCGTTTCGGAGCCCTCTGTCAATGAGGAGTTCGCCTTGAAAATTAGGAGTGGCTCCTTTCAATCAGGAGTCCCCCCAGTCAATCAGGAGTGCCCCCTGCCAATGAGGAATGCCCCTGTCAATGGGAAACGCCTCATGTCAATTAGGAGTGCCCCATGTTAATTAGGACTGCCCCCTACCAATTAGGAGTGACCCCTGCTAATTCGGAGTGCCCCATGCCAATGAGGAGTGCCCATGCCAATGAGGAGTGCCCCTGTCAATGGGGTGTGCCCCCTGTCAATAAGGAGTGCCCCCTGCCAATTACGAGTGCCCGCTGTCAATTAGGAGCGCCCCCTGTAAAGTTGTAGTAACCCTTTCAATTAGGAGTGCCCCCTGTCAATGAGGAGTACCCCCTGTCAATGAGGAGTGCCCCCTGTCAATGAGGAGTGCCCCCTGTCAATGAAGATTGCGCACTGTCAATAAGGATTGCCTCCTGTCAATTACGAGTCTCGCCTGTCAAATAGGATTGCCCCCTTTCATATAGGAGTGCCCCTTGTCAGTTCGGAGCTCCCCCTGCCAATTAGGAGTTGCCCCTGTAAATTAGGAGTGCCCCATCTCAACTAGGAGTGCCCAATGTCAATTAGGACTTCCCTGTCAATGAGGAGTTCCTCTTGTCAATGAGCAATGCCCCCCCCTCCCCCCGTCAATGACGAGTACTCCACCGTCAACGAGGAGTGACCTCTAGTCAATGAGCCGTGCCCCACCATCAAAGGGGAGTGCCCCATGTCACTGAAGAGTGCCCCATGTCAAGGAGGAATGCCCCCTGTCAATGAGCTGTGCCGCCTGTCAATGAGGTGTATCCTCTGTCAATTAGGTCTGCCCTCTGTCAATTAGGACTGCGCCTTGTAAAGTAGGCGCTCCCCCTGTCCACTAGGAGTGGCACTTATCAATTAGGAGTGCCCCCTGTCAGTGAGGAGTGCTCCCTGTCAATGAGGAGTGCCACCTATCAATGAGGAGTGTTCTCTGCCAATGGGGTGTGCCGCCTGTCAATCAGGAGTGCACCCTGTCAACTGGGATAGCGCCTTGTCAATTAGGAGCTCCCCCTCTGAATTAGGAATGCCCCGTGTCAATTACGAGTACCCCCTGTCAATCAGGAGTGCCCCCTGTCAATGAGGGGTGGCCACTGTCACGGAGGAATGCCCGCTGTCAATGAGGAGTGACCCCTGTCAATGAGGAGTGTCCGCTGCCAATAAGGTGTGTCGCCTGACAATTAGGAGTGCCCCCTGTCAATTAGGACCCTCCCCTGTCGGTTAGGAGTGCCCCACTTCAATTAGGAGTGTCCCTTATCAATTAGGAGCTCCCCCTGTCAACAATTAGGTGTGTCCTTATCAATTCGGAGCTCCCCTTGTCAATAAGGAATGCCCCCGGTCAATATGGAGTGCCCCCTGTCAATAAGGAGTGCCATTGTCAATGAGGAGGGCCCCTTGACATTGAGTAGTGTCCCCCGACAATTAGGACGGCCGCCTGTCAATTAGGAAGGCCCACTGTCAATTTGAAGGCCCCTGTCAATGAGGAGTTCACCTCGTCAATGAGGAGTGCCCCACCGTCAATGAGGAGTGCCCCCTCTCAATGAGGCTTGCCCCCTGTCGCCTAGGAGTGACCCGGGTCAATTAGGAGTGCCCCCTTTCAATAAGAAGTTGCCACTGTCATTAAGGATTACCCCCTAAAAATGAGGAATGTCCCATGTCAATTAGGAGTGCCCGATGTCAATTAGGGGTGCTCCATGTCATTGAGGAGGGCCCCCTGTGAACGAAGAGTGCCCCCTGTCAATGGGTAGTGTCCCCCGACAATTTGGAGTGCCCCCTGTCAATTTGGAGTGTCCCCTGTCAATTTGGAATGCCCCTTGTCGTTTCGGAGCCCTCTGTCAATGAGGAGTTCGCCTTGAAAATTAGGAGTGGCTCCTTTCAATCAGGAGTCCCCCCAGTCAATCAGGAGTGCCCCCTGCCAATGAGGAATGCCCCTGTCAATGGGAAACGCCTCATGTCAATTAGGAGTGCCCCATGTTAATTAGGACTGCCCCCTACCAATTAGGAGTGACCCCTGCTAATTCGGAGTGCCCCATGCCAATGAGGAGTGCCCATGCCAATGAGGAGTGCCCCTGTCAATGGGGTGTGCCCCCTGTCAATAAGGAGTGCCCCCTGCCAATTACGAGTGCCCGCTGTCAATTAGGAGCGCCCCCTGTAAAGTTGTAGTAACCCTTTCAATTAGGAGTGCCCCCTGTCAATGAGGAGTACCCCCTGTCAATGAGGAGTGCCCCCTGTCAATGAGGAGTGCCCCCTGTCAATGAAGATTGCGCACTGTCAATAAGGATTGCCTCCTGTCAATTACGAGTCTCGCCTGTCAAATAGGATTGCCCCCTTTCATATAGGAGTGCCCCTTGTCAGTTCGGAGCTCCCCCTGCCAATTAGGAGTTGCCCCTGTAAATTAGGAGTGCCCCATCTCAACTAGGAGTGCCCAATGTCAATTAGGACTTCCCTGTCAATGAGGAGTTCCTCTTGTCAATGAGCAATGCCCCCCCCTCCCCCCGTCAATGACGAGTACTCCACCGTCAACGAGGAGTGACCTCTAGTCAATGAGCCGTGCCCCACCATCAAAGGGGAGTGCCCCATGTCACTGAAGAGTGCCCCCTGTCAAGGAGGAATGCCCCCTGTCAATGAGCTGTGCCGCCTGTCAATGAGGTGTATCCTCTGTCAATTAGGTCTGCCCTCTGTCAATTAGGACTGCGCCTTGTAAATTAGGCGCTCCCCCTGTCCACTAGGAGTGGCACTTATCAATTAGGAGTGCCCCCTGTCAGTGAGGAGTGCTCCCTGTCAATGAGGAGTGCCACCTATCAATGAGGAGTGTTCTCTGCCAATGGGGTGTGTCGCCTGTCAATCAGGAGTGCACCCTGTCAACTGGGATAGCGCCTTGTCAATTAGGAGCTCCCCCTCTGAATTAGGAATGCCCCGTGTCAATTACGAGTACCCCCTGTCAATCAGGAGTGCCCCCTGTCAATGAGGGGTGGCCACTGTCACGGAGGAATGCCCGCTGTCAATGAGGAGTGACCCCTGTCAATGAGGAGTGTCCGCTGCCAATAAGGTGTGTCGCCTGACAATTAGGAGTGCCCCCTGTCAATTAGGAGTGCCCCCTGTCAATAAGGACACCCCTCTCAATGGGGAGGTCCCCTTGTCAATGTGCAGTACCCGGCCCCCCCTCAATGACGAGTGCCCCACCTTCAACGAGGAGTGAATCCAAGTCAATGAGGACAGCCCCCTGTCAATTAGGTCTGCCCCCTGTCAACTAGCATAGCGCCTTGTCAATTAGGAGCACCCCCTGTCATTTAGGAGTGGCACCTTTCAATAAGGAGTGCCCCCTGTCAATGAGGATTGCTCCCTGTCAATAAGGAGTGCCCCCTGTCAATGAGGATTGCTCCCTGTCAATGAGGAGTGCCCCCTGTCACCTAGGAGTGAACCATGACAATTAGGAGTGCCGCATGTCAATGAGAAGTGCCCCCTTTAAATGAGTAGTACCCCCTGTCAATGAGGAGTGCCCGCTGTCAATGAGGAGTGCCCATGTCTAGGAGGAGTGCCCTTGTCAGTGAGGAGTGCCCCCTGTCAATGAGGAATGCCCCATGTCAATTAGGAGTGCCCCATTTCAATTAGGAGTGCCCCATGTCAATGAGGAGTGCCCCCTTTCATTGAGTAGTGGCCTCTGTCAATGAGGAGAGCCCCACCTTCAAAGAGGAGTGCCCCCTGTAAATGAGGAGTGGCCCCTGTCAATTAAGAGTGCCCAACTGTCAATGAGGAGCGCCCCCTGTCAATGAGGAGAGACCCCTGTCAATGAAGAGTGTTCCCTGTGAATGAGAAGCGCCCCCGGTCAATGACGAAAGCCCAATGTCAATGAGGAGTGCCCCTGTCAATGAGGAGTGCCCCCTGTCAATGACGAAAGCCCAATGTCAAAGAGGAGTGCCCCTGTCAATGAGGAGTGCCCCCTGTCAATGTGGAGTGCCACCTGTCAATGAGGAGTACCCCTTATCAAGAAGGAGTGCCCCCTGTCAACTGGGATTGCCCCCTGCCAATTTGGAGTGCCCCCTGTCAATTAGGAGTACCCGCTTTCAATTAGGAGTGTCGCTTGTCAATTCGGAGCACCCCCTGTCAGTTCGGACTGCTCCGCGCCAATTAGGAGTGCCCCCTGTCAATCAGGAATGCCACAAACAGTGAATGACGAATGCCCCATGTCACTTTGGAGGGCCCCATGTCAATTAGGACTGCCCGATGTCAATAGGAGTGCCCCCTTTCAATTTCGATTGCCCCCTGTCAATTAGGAGTGGCCCGTGTCATTTAGGATTTCCCCCTACCAATTAGGAGCGACCCCTGACAATTTGGAGTGCATCCTGTCATTGAGGAGTACCCACTTTTAATTAGGAGTGCCCCCTGTCAATTCCGATTGCCCCCTGCCATTTGGAGTGGCCCCTGTCAAGTGGGAATGCCCCCTGTCAATTCCGATTGCCCCCTGCTATTTGGAGTGGCCCCTGTCAAGCGGGAATACCCCCTTTCAATGAGGAGTGCCACTTGTCAATTAGTAGCTCCCACTGTAAGTTAGGAATGCCACCTGCCAATTAGGAGTATCCCTGCCAATTAGGAGTGACCGCTGCCAATTAGGAGTGCCCCCTCTAAATGAGGAGGGCCCCCTGTCAATGAGGAATGCCCCATGTCAATTAGGAGTGCCCCATGTCAATTAGGAGTTCCCCATGTCAATTAGGAGTGCCCCATTTCAATGAGGAGCGCACCCTGTCATTGAGGAGTGTCCATGTCAATGAGGAGTGACCATGTCAATGAGGAGTGTCCATGTCAGTGAGGAGTGTCCCCTGTCAATGAGGAATGCCCCATGTCAATTAGGAGTGCCCCATTTCAATTAGGAGTGCCCCATGTCAATGAGGAGTGCCCCCTTTCATAGAGTAGTGGCCCATGTCAATGAGGAGAGCCCCACCGTCAATGAGGAGTGCCCTTTGTAAATGAGGAGTGGCCCCTGTCAAGTAGGAGTGCCCACCTGTCAATGAGGAGCGCCCCTGTCAATGAGTAGTGCTCCCTGTGAATGAGAATCAATGACGAATGCCCAATGTCAATGAGGAGTGCCCCATTGCCAATGAGTAGCGCCCCTGTCAATGAGGAGTGCCCCCTGTCAATGAGGAGTGCCCCCTCTCAATGAGGAGTTCCCCCTATCAAGAAGTAGTGCCCTCTGTCAACTAGGAATGTCCCCTGTCAATTAGGAGTGCCCCTGTCGATTAGGAGTGCCCCTGTCAATTAGGAATACGCCCTTTCAATTAGGACTGTCCCTTGCAATCAGGAGCTCCCCCTGTCAGTTAGGACTGCTCCGTGCCAATTAGCATTGCCCACTGACAATTAGGAGTGATCCCTGCCAGTTCGGAGTGACCCCTGCTAATTAGGAGTATCCCCTGTCAATTTGGAGTCCCCCTTGTTAATTAGGAGCTCCCCTTGTCAATCAGGAGTGGCCCCTGTAAATTAGGATTAAACCCTGACAATTAGGAGTGCCCCCCGTCAATAAAGAGTGCCCACTGTCATTAGGGATTGCCCCCTGTCAATGACGAATGCCCCATGTCAATTAGGAGTGCCCCATGTCAATGAGGAGTGCCCTCTGTCAACGAGGAGTGCCCCCTGTCAATGGGTAGTGTCCCCCGGCACTTTGGAGTCCCCCCTATCAATTAGGAGAGCCCTCTGTCAGTTAGTGGTGCCCCCTGTCAATTAGGAGTGTCCCCTGTCAATTAGGAGTGCCTCCTCTCAAGCAGGAGTACGTCCTTTGAAGTGGACTGCCCCTTGTCTATTAGGAGCTCCCCCTGTCATTTAGGAGTGCTCTGTGTCAATTAGGAGGGCCTCCTGTCAAGGGGGAGTGCCCCTTGTCAATGAGGAGTGTCCCCTCTCAATCAGGAGTGCCCCCTGTCAGTGAGAAATGCCCACTGTCCATGAGAAGAGCCCCCTTTAAATTTGGAGTGCCCCTAGTAAACTAGGATCTCCCCCTGTCTATTAGGATTGCCCCCTGTCAATTTGGAGTGAGCCCTTTCATCTCGTAGTGCCCCCCGTCAATTAGTAGTGTCCCGTGTCAATTAGGAGTGCGCCCTGTCAATTAGGAGTTCCCCCTGTCAATTAGGAGTGCCCCCTGTCAATGAGGACTGCCCTCTGTCAATGAGTAGTTCCCCTTGACAATTAGGAGTGCCTCCTTTCAATTAGGAATGCCCCTTGTCAAGTAGGTGCTCCCCTTCTCAATTAGGAGAGCCCCCGCCAATAAGGAGAGCCCCCTGTCAATGAGGAGGGCCCCCTGTCAATGAGGGATGCCCCATCTCACCTAGGAGTGACCCATGTCAATTAGGAGTGCCCCATGTCAATGAGAAGTGCCCCCTTTCAATGAGTATTGCCCCCTGCCAATGAGGAGTGTCCCACCGTCAATGAGGAGAGCCCATGCCAATGAGGAGTGCCCCGACAGTGAGGACTGCCCCCTGACAGTGAGGAGTGCCCCCTGACAGTGAGGAGTTCCCCCTATCAATAGGGAGTGCCCTCTGCAAACTAGGAGTGCCCCCTGTCAATTAGGAGTGCCCTCCGTCAATGAGAATTGCCCCCTATAAATGTCAATTAGGAGTGACCGCTGCCAATTAGAAGTGCCCCCTGTCAATGCCGAGTGCCACCTGTCAATGTGGAGCTCCCCCTGTCAATGAGGAGTGCCCCCTGTCAATTATGAGTGCCCCCTTTCAATTTGGATTGCCCCCTCTCAATTAGCAGTGTTCCCAGTCATATAGCAGTACCCCCTTTTAATTAGAAGTGCCCCTTGTCAACTAGGAGCTCCCCGTGGCAGTTGTGAATGCCTCCTGCCAATTAGGAGTGACCCCTGCCAATTAGGAGTGACCGCTGCCAATAGTGAATGCCCCCTGTCAAAGAGGACTGCTCTCTGTCAATGAGGAGTGCCCTATCTCAACTAGGAATGCCCCATGTCAATTGGAAGTGCCTCCTTTCATTGAGGAGTGCCCTCTGTCAATGAGGAGTGCCCCCTGTAAATGAGGAGTGGCCCCTGTCTATTAGGAGTGTCCCCTGTCAATTAGGATGTTCCCCCCAGTAAATGAGAGCACCCCCTGTCAATGAGGAACGCCCCCTGTCAATGAGGAGCACCCCCTGTCAATGAAGATTGCCCCTGTCAATGAGGAGTGCCCCCTGTCAATGAGAAGTGCCCACACTCCATGACGAGTGCCCCATACCAATGAGGAGTGTCCCTGTCAATGAGGACTGTCCTCTGTCAATGAAGAGTGCCCCCTGTCAATGAGGTGTGCCCCCTGTCAATGAGGAGTGACCCCTGTCAATGAGGAGTGACCCCTGTCAATCAGGAATGCCCCCTGTTAATCAGGAATACCCCCTGTGAATGAGGAATGCCCCATGTCAATTTGCAGGGCCCCATGTCAATTCGGAGTGCCCCATGTCAATTAGAATTGCCCCCTGCCAATTAAGAGTTCCTCCTGTCAATGACCAGTGTCCCCTTTCAATGTGGAGTGCCCCCTGCCAATAAGGCAGCCCCCTGTCAATGAGGAGGGGCCCATGTCAATGAGGAATGCCCCCTGTCAATGAGGAGCACCCCCTGTCAATGAAGATTGCCCCTGTCAATGAGGAGTGCCCCTTGTTAATGAGAAGTGCCCACACTCAATGACGAGTGCCCTATACCAATGAGGAGTGCCCCTGTCAATGAGGACTGCCCCCTGTCAATGAGGAGTGCCCCCTGTCAATGAGGAGTGCCCCCTGTCAATGAGGAGTGCCCCCTGTCAATGAGGGGTGCCCCCTGTCAATCAGGAATGCCCCCTGTATATCAGGAATGCCCCCTGTGAATGAGGAATGCCCCATGTCAATTTGCAGGGCCCCATGTCAATTCGGAGTGCCCCATGTCAATTAGAATTGCCCCCTGCCAATTAGGAGTGCCTCCTGTCAATGACCAGTGCCCCCTTTCAATGTGGAGTGCCCCCTGCCAATAAGGACAGCCCCCTGTCAATGAGGAGGGCCCCATGTCAATGAGGAATGCGCCATGTCAATTAGGAGTGACCCTGTCAATGACGAGTGTCCCACCGTTAATGACGAGAGCCCCATGCCAATGAGGAGTGCCCCTGTCAATGAAGAGTGCCCCCTGTCAGTGAGGAGTGCCCCCTGTCAATGAGGAGTTCCCCCTTTCAATAAGGAGTGCCCCCTGCAAACTAGGAGTGCCCCCTGTCAATTGGGAATGCCCCCTGCAAACTAGGAGTGCCCTCTGTCAATGAGGAGTGCCCCACCGTCAATGGGAATTGCCCCCTATAAATGAGGAGTGCCCCCTGTCAATTAGGAGTGATCGCTGCCAATTAGAAGTGGCCCCTGTCAATGCCGAGTGCGCCCTGTCAATGTGGAGTTCCCCTGTCAATGTGGAGCGCCCCCTGTCAATTAGGAGTGCCTCGTTTCAATTTGGATTGCCCCCTCTGAATTAGCAGTGACCCCAGTCATATAGGAGTACCCCCTTTTAATTAGGAGTGCCCCATGTCAACTAGGAGCTCCACGTGGCAGTTGTGAATGCCCCCTGCAAATTTGGAGTGCCCCCTGTCAAAGAGGAGTGCCCCCTGTCAATGAGGAATGCCCCATGCCAATTAGGATTGCTCCATGTCAATTAGGAGTGCCCGTTTTCAATGAGGAGTGCCCCCTGTCAATGAGGAGTGCCCGAACGTCAATGAGGAGTGCCCCCTGTAGATGAGGAGTGGACCTTCTCAATTAGGAGTGACCGCTGCCAATTAGGAGTGGTCCCTGTCAATGAGGAGTGCCCCCTTTCAATGTGGAGTGCCCCCTGTCAATGAGGAGTGATCCCTGTCAATGAGGAGTGCCGCCCTGTCAATTAGGAGCGCCCCCTGTCAATTAGGAGTGCCCCATGTTAATTAGGAGTGCCCTCTGTCAAATAGGAGTGTCCCTGCCAATTAGGAGTGACTCCTGTCATTGAGAAGTGCCCCCTGTCAATGAGGAATACCCCCTGTCAATGACGAGTGCCCCCTGTCAATGAGGAGTGCCCATGTCAAAGAGGAGTGCCCCTGTCAATGAGGAGTACCCCATTTCAATTAGGAGTGCCCATGTCAATGTGGACTGCCCCCTTTCAATGAATAGTGGCCCCTGTCAATTAGGTGTTCCCCCTGTCAATGAGGAGTGCCCCCTGTCAATGAAAAGTGCCCCCGTCAATGCGGAGCGCCCCCTGTCAATGAGGAGTGCTCCTTGTGAATGAGAAGTGCCCCCTGTCAATGACGAATGCCCCATGTCAATGAAGAATACATCATGCCAATGGGGAGTGCCCCTGTCAATGAGGAGTGCCCCCTGTCAGTGAGGGGTTCCCCCTGCCAATTAGGAGTTCCCCCTGTCAATTAGGAGTGCCCCCTGTCAATTAGGAGTGGCGCCTGTCAAGCAGGAGTTCGCCCTTTGACTTGGAGTGCCCCTTGTCAAATAGGGGCTCCCCCTTTCATTTAGGAGTGCTCTGTGTCAATTAGGAGTGCCCCCCGACAATTAGGAGTGACCCGTGCCAATGAGGAGTGATCCCTGCCAATTAGGAGTGCCTCCTGTCAATGGGAAGTGCCCCCTGTCAATGAGGAGTGCCCCCTCTCAATGAGGATTGCCCCCTGTCAGTGAGGAGTGCCCCATGCCAATTAGGATTGCTCCATGTCAATTAGAGTGCCCGTTTTCAATGAGGAGTGCCCCCTGTCAATGAGGAGTGCCCGAACGTCAATGAGGAGTGCCCCTGTAAATGAGGAGTGGACCTTCTCAATTAGGAGTGACCGCTGCCAATTCGGAGTGGTCTCTGTCAATGAGGAGTGCCCTATGTCAAATAGGAGTGCTCCATGTCAATGAGAAGTGTCCCCTTTCAATGAGGAGTGCCCCCTGCCAATGAGGAGTGCCCCCTGTAAATGAGGATTGGCCCCTGTCAACAAGGAGTGCCCCACTGTCAAAGAGAAATGCCCCATGTCAATTACGACTGCTCCATTTCAATTAGGAGTGCCCCATTTCAATGAGGAGTGCCCCCGTCAATGAGGATTGCCCCCTGTCAATGAGGACTGCCCCCTGTCAATTAGGAGGCCCCTGTCAATGAGGAGTTCCCCTTGTCAATGAGGAGTGCCCGCCGTCAATGAGGAGTGCCCCCCCGTCAATAGGGAGTGCCCCACCGTCAATGAGGTGTGCCCCACCGTCAATGAGGAGTGCCCCACCGTCAATGAGGAGTTCCCCCTGTCAATGAGGAGTGCCCACTGTCACTGTGGTGTGCCCTCTGTCAATGAGGAGTACCCCATGTCAATGAGGAGTGCTCACTGTCCATGGGAAATGCCCCCTGTAGGTCAAGAGCGCGCCCTGTCAATTAGGAGAATCCCTTGTCAATTTGGAATGCACCATTCAATTAGCAGTGCCCTTGTCAAATCGGAGCTCCCGCTGTTAATTAGGAGTGGCGCCGGTCAATTAGGAGTGACCCTTTCAATTAGTAGCGCCCCCTTTCAATGTGTAGTGTTCCGTGTCAATTAGGAGTGCCCGCTGTCAATTACGAGTGCCCCCTGTCAATCAGGAGTGACCCCTTCAATCAGGAATGTCCCCTGTCGATGAGGAATGCCCCATGTCAATTAGGAGTGCCCCATGTCAATGAAGAGTGCCCACTGTCCATGAGGAGTACCCCTGTCAATTAGGAGTCTCCCCTGTTCAGTCGGAGTGCCCCCTTTCAATTAGGAGTGCCCCTTATCAATTAGGTGCTCACCTTGTCAATTGGGAGTGGCCATGGTCAGTTAGGGGTGACCCCTTTCAATTCGTAGTGCCCCCCGCCAATGAGTAGTGTCCCGTGTCAAATAGTAGTGCCCTCTCTCAATGTGGAGGCCGTTGTCAATTAGGAGTGCCCCTTGTCAATTAGGAGCTCCCCTGTCAATTAGGAGTGGCCCCTGTTAATTAGGGGTGAACCCTGTCCATTCGGAGTGCCCCGTGTCAATAAGGAGTGCCCCCTTTCAATAAGAAGTGCCCACTGTCATTAAGGATTACCCCCTAAAAATGAGGAATGTCCCATGTCAATTAGGAGTGCCCGATGTCAATTAGGGGTGCTCCATGTCATTGAGGAGGGCCCCCTGTGAACGAAGAGTGCCCCCTGTCAATGGGTAGTGTCCCCCGACAATTTGGAGTGCCCCCTGTCAATTTGGAGTGTCCCCTGTCAATTTGGAATGCCCCTTGTCGTTTCGGAGCCCTCTGTCAATGAGGAGTTCGCCTTGAAAATTAGGAGTGGCTCCTTTCAATCAGGAGTCCCCCCAGTCAATCAGGAGTGCCCCCTGCCAATGAGGAATGCCCCTGTCAATGGGAAACGCCTCATGTCAATTAGGAGTGCCCCATGTTAATTAGGACTGCCCCCTACCAATTAGGAGTGACCCCTGCTAATTCGGAGTGCCCCATGCCAATGAGGAGTGCCCATGCCAATGAGGAGTGCCCCTGTCAATGGGGTGTGCCCCCTGTCAATAAGGAGTGCCCCCTGCCAATTACGAGTGCCCGCTGTCAATTAGGAGCGCCCCCTGTAAAGTTGTAGTAACCCTTTCAATTAGGAGTTCCCCCTGTCGGTTAAAAATGTCCCCTGCCAATTAGGAGTGCCCCCAGTCAATCAGGAGTGGCTCCTGTCAATGAGGAGTGCCCCTTTCAATGAGGGGTGCCCACTGTCAATGAGGAGTGCCCCATGCCAATGAGGAGTGTCCAGGCCAATGAGGAGTGTCCCTGTCAATGAGGAGTGCCCCCTGTCAATGAGGAGTGCCCCCTGCCAATTATGACTGCCCCCTGTCAATTAGGAGTGCCCCCTGTCAAGTTTGAGGACCACTGTTAAATTAGGAGCTCCCCCTGTCGGTTAGGAATGTCTCCAGCCAATTAGGAGTGACCGCTGCCAATTAGAGTGACCGCTGAGTATTAGGAGTGCCCCCTCTCAATGAGGAGAGTCCCCTTTCAATAAGGAGACACCCCTGTAAATGAGGAGTGCCCCCATCAATGAGGATTGCCGCTTGTCAAGGAGGAATGCCCACTGTCCATGAGGAGAGCCCCCTTTAGATTAGGAGTGCCCCCTGTCAATTTGGACCCTCCCCTGTCGGTTAGGAGTGCCCCACTTCAATTAGGAGTGTCCCTTATCAATTAGGAGCTCCCCCTGTCAACAATTAGGTGTGTCCTTATCAATTCGGAGCTCCCCTTGTCAATAAGGAATGCCCCCGGTCAATATGGAGTGCCCCCTGTCAATAAGGAGTGCCATTGTCAATGAGGAGGGCCCCTTGACATTGAGTAGTGTCCCCCGACAATTAGGACGGCCGCCTGTCAATTAGGAAGGCCCACTGTCAATTTGAAGGCCCCTGTCAATGAGGAGTTCACCTCGTCAATGAGGAGTGCCCCACCGTCAATGAGGAGTGCCCCCTCTCAATGAGGCTTGCCCCCTGTCGCCTAGGAGTGACCCGGGTCAATTAGGAGTGCCCACTGTCAATTTGGAGGCCCCTGTCAATGAAGAGTCCCCCTTGTCAATGAAGAGACCCCTTGTCAATGAGGAGTGCCCCCCCATGAATGAGGAGTGCCCCCCCGTCAATTAGGAGTGCCCCCTGTCAATGAGGAGTCCTATGTCAATGAGACTTCCCCTTGACAATTAGGAGTGCCTCCTTTCAATTAGGAATGCCCCTTGTCAATTATGTGCCCACCCTCTCAATTAGGAGTGGCCCCTGTCAATAAGGCGTGCCCCCGTCAATAAGGAGTGCCCCCATTCCAATGCGGAGTGCCCACTGTCAATTAGGAGTGGCCCCGGTCAATGAGGGGTTCCCCTTGTCAATGAGGAGTGCCCCACCGTCAATGAGGAGTGCCCCACCGTCAATGAGGAGTGCCCCACCGTTCATGGGGAGTGCCCCACCGTCAATGAGGAGTTCTCCCTGTCAATGAGGACTGCCCCCTGTCAATGAGATGTGCCCCCTGTCAATGAGTAGTGTCCCATGTCAATGAGGAGTGCCCCATTTCAATGAGGAGTGCCCACTGTCCAGGAGAAGTGCCACCTGTCGATCAGACGTGCCCCTGTCAGTTAGGATTCTCCCTTGTCAACTTGGAGTGCCCCCTTTCAATTATGAGTGCCCCTTGTCAACTATGAGTTCCCACTGTCACTTAGGAGTGGCTCCTTTCAATTAGCAGTGCCCTCTTTCAATGAGTAGTGTCCCGTGTCAATTAGGAGTGCCCGCTGTCAATTACGAGAGCCCCCTGTCAATCAGGAGTGCCCCCTTCAATCAGGAATGCCCCCTGTCAATGAGGAATGCCCCATGTCAATGAGGAGTGCCCCCTGTCAATGAGGAGTGCCCCATATCAATTAGGAGTGCCCCATATCAATTAGGAGTTCCCCATGCTAATGAAGAGTTTCCCCAATCAATGACGAGTGCCCCCTGTCATTGAGTAGTTTCCCCCGACAAGTAGGACTGCCCCCTGTCATTTAGGAGTGCCCCCTGTCAATCGGGATGCCGCTGTCAATGAGGAGTTCCCCTTGCAATGAGGAGTGAACCCCCATCAATGAGGATTGCCCCCCTCGTCAATGAGGAGTGCCCACCGTCAATGAGGAGTGCCCCCTCTCAATGAGGCGTGTCCCCTGTCACCTAGAAGTGACCCCGGTCAATTAGGAGTGCCCACTGTCAATTTGGAGGCCCCTGTCAATGAGGAGTGCCCACTGTCCATGAGGAATACCCCCTGTCAATTAGGAGTCTCCCCTGTCCAGTCCGTGTGCCCCCTTTCAGTTAGGAGTGCCCCTTATCAATTAGGTACTCCCGTTATCAATTGGGAGTGGCCCCGGTCAGTTAGGGGTGACCCCTTTCAATTCGTAGTTCCCCCCGCCAATGAGTAGTGTCCCGTGTCAATTAGGAGTGCCCCTTGTCAATTAGGAGCTTCCCCTGTCAATTAGGAGTTGCCCCTGTTAATTTGGGGTGAACCCTGTCAATTAGGAGTACCCCGTGTCAATAAGGAGTGCCCACTGTCATTAAGGATTACCCCCTATCAATGAGGAATGCCCGATGTCAATTAGGAGTGCCCGATGTCAATTAGGAGTGCCCCATGTCATTGAGGAGGGCCCCCTGTCAACGCAGAGTGCCCCCTGTCAATGGGTTGTGTCCCCCGACAATTTGGAGTGCCCCCTTCAATTAGGAGTGGCCCCTGTTAATTAGGTGTGAACCCTGTCAATTAGGTGTGCCCCCTCTCAATTAGGAGTGACCCCTGTCAATTTGGAGTGTCCCCTGTCAATTTGGAGTGCTCCCTGTCAATGTGGAGCCCTCTGTCAATGAAGAGCTAGCCTTGACAAATAGGAGTGCCTCCTTTCAATTAGGAATGCCCCTTGTCAATTAGGTGCTCCACCTCTCAATTAGGAATGCCCCTTGTCAATTAGGAGCTCCCCCTGTCAATAAGGAGTCCCCCAAGCCAATCAGCAGTGCCCCCTGCCAATGAGGAATGCCCCCTGTCAATGGGAAACGCCCCATGTCAATTAGGAGTGCCCCATGTCAATTTAGACTTCCCCCTACCAATTAGGAGTGACCCCTGCTAATTCGGAATGCCCCATGCCAATGAGGAGTGCCCATGCCAATGAGGAGTGCCCCTGTCAATGGGGAGTGCCTCCTGTCAATGAGGAATGCCCCCTGCCAATTTCGAGTGCCCGCTGTCAATTAGGAGTGCCCCCTGTAAAGTTGGAATAACCCTTTCAATTAGGAGCTCCCAATGTCGGTTAAAAATGTCCCCTGCCAATTAGGAGTGCCCCCAGTCAATCAGGAGTGGCCCCTGTCAATGAGGATTGCCCCTGTCAATGAGGGGTGCCCACTGTCAATGAGGAGTGCCCCATGCCAATGAGGAGTGCCCATGCCAATGAGGAGTGTCCCTGTCAATGAGGAGTGCCCTCTGCCAATTATGAGTGCCCCCTGTCAATTAGGAGTGCCCCCTGTCAAGTTGGAGTACCCACTTTCAATTAGGAGCTCCCCCTGTCTGTTAGGAATGTCTCCAGCCAATTAGGAGTGACCGCTGCCAATTAGAGTGAGCGCTGAGTATTAGGAGTGCCCCCTCCCAATGAGGAGAGGCCCCTGTCAATAAGGAGTCACCCCTGTAAATGAGGAGTGCCCACATCAATGAGGATTGCCGCTTGTCAAGGAGGAATGCCCACTGTCCATGAGGAGTGCCTCCTTTAGAATAGGAGTGCCCCCTGTCAATTAGGACCCTCCCCTGTCGGTTAGGAGAGCCCCCCTTCAATTAGGAGTGTCCCTTATCAATTAGGAGCTCCCCCTGTGAACAATTAGGAGTGTCCCTTATCAATTCGGAGCTCCCCCTGTCAATCAGGAGTGCCCCCTGTCAATAAGGAGTGCCCCCTGTCAATAAGGAGTGCCATTGTCAATGAGGAGTGCCCCTTGACATTGAGTAGTGTCCCCCGACAATTAGGACGGCCGCCTGTCAATTAGGAGTGCCCACTGTCAATTTGAAGGCCCCTGTCAATGAGGAGTTCACCTCGTCAATGAGGAGTGCCCCACCATCAATGAGGAGTGCCCCACCGTCAATGAGGAGTGCCCCACCGTTAATGAGGAGTGCCCCCTCTCAATGAGGCGTTCCCCCTGTCGCCTAGGAGTGACCCCGGTCAATTAGGAGTGCCCACTGTCAATTTGGAGGCCCCTGTCAATGAAGAGTCCCCCTTGTCAATGAGGAGTGCCCCCCCCATGAATGAGGAGTGCCCCCCCGTCAATTAGGAGTGCCCCCTGTCAATTAGGAGTGCCCCCTGTCAATGAGGAGTCTTATGTCAATGAGGACTTCCCCTTGACAATTAGGAGTGCCTCGTTTCAATCAGGAATGCCCCTTGTGAATTATGTGCTCCCCCTCTCAATCAGGAGTGGCCACTGTCAATAAGGAGTGCCCCCGACAATAAGGAGGGCCCCATCCCAATGCGGAGTGCCCACTGTCAATTAGGAGAGGCCCCGGTCAATGAGGAGTTCCCCTTTTCAATGAGGAATGCCCCCCCGTCATTGAGGAGTGCCCCCCCGTCAATGAGGAGTGCCCCACCGTCAATGAGGGGTGCCCCACGTCAATGAGGAGTTCTCCCTTTCAATGAGGACTGCCCCCTGTCAATGAGATGTGGCCCCTGTCAATGAGTAGTGTCCCATGTCAATGAGGAGTGCCCGATGTCAATGAGGAATGCCCACTGTCCAGGAGAAGTGCCGCCTGTCGATCAGGAGTGACCCGTGTCAATTAGGAGTCTCCCTTGGCAACTTGGAGTGCCCCCTTTCAATTATGAGTGCCCCTTGTCAACTATGAGCTCCCGCTGTCACTTAGTAGCGCCCCCTTTCAATGAGTAGTGTGCCGTGTCAATTAAGAGTGCCCGCTGTCGATTACGAGAGCCCCCTGTCAATCAGGAGTGCCCCCTTCAATCAGGAATGCCCCCTGTCAATGAGGAATGCCCCATGTCAATGAGGAGAGCCCCCTTCAATCAGGAGTGCCCCATATCAATTAGGAGTTCCCCATGCTAATGAGGCGTTTCCCCAATCAATGAGGAGTGCCCCCTGTCATTGAGTAGTGCCCCCGACAAGTAGGACTGCCCCCTGTCAATTAGGAGTGCCCGCTGTCAATCTGGATGCCGCTGTCAATGAGGAGTTCCCCCCTCGTCAATGAGGAGTGCCCACCGTCAATGAGGAGTGCCCCCTCTCAATGAGGCGTGTCCCCTGTCACCTATGAGTGACCCCGGTCAATTAGGAGTGCCCACTGTCAATTTGGAGTCCCCTGTCAATGAGGAGTGCCCACTGTCCATGAGGAGTACCCTCTGTCAATTAGGAGTCTCCCCTGTCCAATCGAAGTGCCCCCTTTCAGATAGGAGTGCCCCTCTTCAATTAGGTGCTCCCCTTGTCAATTGGGAGTAGCCCCGGTCAGTTAGGGGTGACCCCTTTCAATTCGTAGTGCCCCCCGGCAATGAGTAGTGTCCCGTGTCAAATAGTCAATGTGGAGGCCTCTGTGAATTAGGAGTGCCCCTTGTCAATTAGGAGCTCCCCCTGTCAATTAGGAGTTGCCCCTGTTAATTAGGTGTGAACCCTGTCAATTAGCAGTGCCCCGTGTCAATAGGGAGTGCCCACTGTCATTAAGGATTACCCCCTATCAATGAGGAATGCCCCATGTCAATTAGGAGGGCCCCATGTCATTGAGGAGGGCCCCGTGTCAACGAAGAGTGCCCCCGTCAATGTGAAGCCCTCTGTCAATGAAGAGCTAGCCTTGACAAATAGGAGTGCCTCCTTTCAATTAGGAATGCCCCTTGTCAATTAGGAGCTCCCCTGTCAATAAGGAGACCCCCCAGTCAATCAGGAATGCCCCCTGTCAATGGGAAATGCCCCATGTCAATTAGGACTGCCCCCTTCCAATTAGGAGTGATCCCTGCTAATTCGGAGTGCCCCATGCCAATGAGGAGTGCCCGTGCCAATGAGTAGTGCCCCTGTCAATGGGGAGTGCACTGACCGGGGGCACTCCTGATTGACAGGGGGAGCTCCGAATTGTTAAGGGACCTAACCCCTGTCAATGAGGAGTGCCCCCTGCAAATTATGAGTGCCCGCTGTCAATTAGGAGTGCCCCCAGTAAAGTTGGAGTATCTCTTTCAACTAGGAGCTCCCAATGTCGGTTAAAAATGTCCCCTGCCAATTAGGAGTGCCCCCAGTCAATCAGGAGTGACCCCTGTCAAAGAGGAGTGCCCCGTCAATGAGGGGTGCCCACTGTCAATGAGGAGTGCCCCATGCCAATGAGGAGTGCCCAATCCAATGAGGAGTGTCCCTGTCAATGAGGAGTGCCCCCTGTCAATGACGAGTGCCCCCTGCTAATTATGAGTACCCCCTGTCAATTAGGAGTGCCCCCTGTCAAGTTGGAGTACCCCATTTAAGTTCGGAGCTCCCCTGTCCGTTAGGAATGTCTGCAGCCAATTAGGAGTGACCGCTGCCAATTAGGAGTGACCACTGAGTATTAGGAGTGCCCCCTCTCAATGAGGAGAGCCCCCAGTCAATAAAGAGTCACCCCTGTAAATGAGGAGTGCCCCCATCAATGAGGATTGCCGCTTGTCAAGGAGGAATGCCCACTGTCCATGAGGAGTGCCCCCTTTAGATTACGAGTGCCCCCTGTCAATTAGGACCCTGCCCTGTCGGTTAGGAGTGCCCCCCTTCAATTAGGAGTGTCCCTTATCAATTATGAGCTCCCCCTGTGAACAATTAGGAGTGTCCCTTAACAATTCGGAGCTCCCCCTGTCAATCAGGAGTGCCCCCGGTCAATAAGGAGGGCCCCCTGTCAATAAGGAGTGCCATTGTCAATGAGGAGTGCCCATTGACATTGAGTAGTGTCCCCCGACAATTAGGACGGCCGCCTGTCAATTAAGAGTGCCCACTGTCAATTTGAAGGCCCCTGTCAATGAGGAGTTCACCTCGTCAATGAGGAGTGCCCCACCGTCAATGAGGAGTGCCCCCTCTCAATGAGGCGTGCCCCCTGTCGCCTGGGAGTGACCCCAGTCAATTAGGAGTGCCCAATGTCAATTTGGAGGCCCCTGTCAATGAAGAGTCCCCCTTGTCAATGAGGAGCGCCCCCCCATGAATGAGGAGTGCCCCCCCCCCCCGTGAATTAGGGTGACCCCTGTCAATTAGGAGTGCCCGCTGTCAATGAGGAGTCCTATGTCAATGAGGACTTCCCCTTGACAATTAGGAGTGCCTCCTTTCAATTAGTAATGCCCCTTGTCAATTAGGTGCTCCCCTCTCAATTAGGAGGGCGCCCTGTCAATAAGGAGTGCCCCCGTCAATGAGGTGTGCCCCCGTCCCAATGCGGAGTGCCCACTGTCAATTAGGAGTGGCCCCGGTCAATGAGGAGTTCCCCTTGTCAATGAGGAGTGCCCCCCCGTCAATGAAGAGTGCCCCCCCGTCAATGAGGAGTGCCCCACCGTCAATGAGGAGTGCCCCACCGTCAATGAGGAGTGCCCCACCGTCAATGTGGAGTTCTCCCTGTCAATGAGTAGTGTCCCATGTCAATGAGGAGTGCCCCATGTCAATGAGGAGTTCCCACTGTCCAGGAGAATTTCCGCCTGTCGATCAGGAGTGACCCGTGTCAATTAGGAGTCTCCCTTGTCAACTTGGAGTGCCCCCTTTCAATTATGAGTGCCCCTTGTCAACTATGAGCTCCCGCTGTCACTTAGGAGTGGCCCCTTTCAATTAGCAGTGCCGTCTTTCAATGAGTAGTGTCCCGTGTCAATTAGGAGTGCCCGTTGTCAATTACGAGAGCCCCCTGTCAATCAGGAGTGCCCCCCTTCAATCAGGAATGCCCCCTGTCAATGAGGAATGCCCCATGTCAATGAGGAGTGCCCCCTGTCATTGAGGAGTGCCCCATATCAAGTAGGAGTGCCCCCTGTTAATGAAGAATGCCCCATGTCAAATAGGACTGCGCCATTTCAATTAGGAGTGCCCCATCCCAATGCGGAGTGCCCCCTTTCAATTAGGAGCTCCCCTGTCAATGAGGAGATCCCCTTGTCAATGAGGAGTGCCCCCGTCAATGAGGAGTGCCCCCCCCCGTCAATGAGGAGTGCCCTACCGTCAATGAGGAGTTCCCCACCGTCAATGAGGATTGCCCCAACGTCAATGAGGAGTTCCCCCTGTCAATGAGGATTGCCCCCTGTCAAGGAGGAGTGCCCACTGTCGATTAGGGGTGCTCCCTATCAATTTGGAGACACCCCTGTCAATTTGGAGTGCCCTTTTTCAATTAGGAGTGCCACTTGTGAATTAGGAGTTCCCCCTGTCAATTCGGAGTGGCCCAGATCAATTCGGAGTGACTACTTTCAATGCGGAGCGCCCCCATCAATGAGTAGTGTCCCGTGTCAATGAGTAGAGGGTTGTGGAGGGATATGGTCCAAGTGCAGGTCAGTGGGACTTGGCAAAAAATGGTTCGGCACAGACAAGAAGGGCCAAAAGGCATGTTTCTGAGCTCTTATTTTCTTTGGTTCTATGTAGTGCCCCCTTTAAATTAGGAGTGCCCCTTGTCAACCAGGAGCTCCCCCTGTCAATTAGGAGTGGCCCCGATCAATTAGGAGTGACACCTTGCAATTAGTACTGCCCCCCATCAATGAGTGGAGTCCCGGGTCAATTAGGAGTCCCTCCTGTCAAATAGGAATTCCCCTGTCAATCAGGAGTGCGCCATGTCAGTGAGGAATGCCCCCTGTCAATGAGGATTGTTCAATGTCAATGAGGAGTGTCCCCTGTCAATGAGGAATGCCCCATGTCAATGGGTATTGCCCCCTGTCAATGACGAATGCCCCAGGTCAATGACGATTGCCCCCTGTCAATGAGGATGGCCCTCTGTCAATGAGGATTGCCCCATGTCAATGAGGAATGCCCCAGGTCAATGAGGATTGCCCCCTGTCAATGAGAACATACAGAGAACATAGAACAGTACAGCACAGAACAGGCCCTTCGGCCCACGATGTTGTGCCGAGCTTTGTCTGAAACCAAGATCAAGCTATCCCACTCCCTATCATCCTGGTGTGCTCCATGTGCCTATCCAATAACCGCTTAAATGTTCCTAAAGTGTCTGACTCCACTATCACTGCAGGCAGTCCATTCCACACCCAAACCACTCACTGCGTAAAGAACCTACCTCTGATATCCTTCCTGTATCTCCCACCGCGAACCCTATAGTTATGCTCCCTTGTAATATCTCCATCCACCCGAGGAAATAGTCTTTGAACGTTCACTCCATCTATCCCCTTCATCATTTTATCAGCCTCTATTAAGTCTCCCCTCAGCCTCCTCCGAACCAGAGAGAAGAGCCCGAGCTCGCTCAACCTTTCCTCATAAGACCTACCCTTCAAACCAGGCAGAATCCTGGTAAATCTCCTCTGCACTCTTTCCAGCGCTTCCACATCCTTCTTATAGTGAGGTGACCAGAACTGCACACAATATTCCAAATGTGGTCTCACCAATGTCCTGTACAGTTGCAGCATAACCCCACGGCTCTTAAACTCCAACCCCCTGTTAATAAAAGCGAACACACTATAGGCCTTCTTCACAGCTCTATCCACTTGAGTGGCAACCTTTAGAGATCTGTGGATATGGACCCCAAGATCTCTCTGTTCCTCCACAGTCTTCAGAACCCTACCTTTGACCCTGTAATCCACATTTAAATTAGTCCTACCAAAATGAATCACCTCACATTTATCAGGGGTAAACTCCATTTGCCATTTTTCAGCCCAGCTTTGCATCCTATCTATGCCTCTTTGCAGCCTACAACAGCCCTCCACCTCATCCACTACTCCACCAATCTTGGTGTAATCAGCATATTTACTGATCCACCCTTCAGCCCCCTCCTCTGTCATTAATAAAAATCACAAAGAGCAGAGGACCAAGCACTGATCCCTGCGGCATTCCGCGAGCAACCTGCGTCCAATCCGAAAATTTTCCATCGAACACCACCCTCTGTCTTCGATCAGACAGCCAGTTACCTATCCAATCTGCCAACTTTCCCTCTATCCCACACCTCCTCACTTTCACCAGAAGCCGTCCATGGGGGACCTTATCAAACGCCTTACTAAACCCATGTATATGACGTCAACTGCCCTACCTTCATCAACACACTTTGTTGCCTCCTCAATAAATTATATCAAATTTGTGAGGCACGACTTGCCCTTCACGAATCCGTGCTGACTATCCCGGATTCATCCGCATCTTTCTAAATGTTCGTAAATCCCATCTCTAAGGACCTTTTCCATCAATTTACCAACCACCGAAGTAAGACTAACCGGTCTATAATAACCAGGGTCATTTATATTCCCTTTCTTAACCAGAGGAACAACATTCGCCATTCTCCAGTCCTCTGGCACCATCCCCGTGGACAGCGAGGACCCAAAGATCAAAGCCAAAGGCTCTGCAATCTCATCCCTTGCCTCCCAAAGAATCCTAGGATACATTTTATCAGGCCCAGGGGACTTATCGACCTTCAGTTTATTCAAAACTGCCAGTAATCCTCCCTCCGAACATCTATTTCCTCCAGTCTATTAGCCTGTAACACCTTCTCTTCCTCAAAAACAAGGCCCTTCTCCTTGGTGAACACTGAAGAAAAGTATTCATTCATCAGCTCGCCTGTCTCTACTGACTCCATACACAATTTTCCACTACTGTCCTTGACCGGCCCTAACCTCACCCTGATCATTCTTTTATTCCTCACATCATAGTAAAAAGCCTTGGGGTTTTCCTTGATCCGACCCGCCAACGACTTCTCGTGTCCCCTCCTCGCTCTCCGAAGCCCCTTTTTCAGCTCATTCCTTGCTAACTTGTAAACCTCAATCGAGCCATCTGAACCTTGTTTCCTCGCCCCGACATAAGCTTCCCTCTTCCTTTTCACAAGACATTCCACCTCTTTTGTGAACCATGGTTCCCTCACTCGGCCATTTCCTCCCTGCCTGATAGCGACATACCTATGAAGGACATCCAGTATTTGTTCCTTGAGAAAGTTCCACTTTTCATTACTACCTTTCTCTGACAGTTTCTGTTCCCAACTTATGCCCCCTAATTCTTGCCTAATCGCATCATAATTACCTCTCCCCCAATTGTAAACCTTGCCCTGCCGTATGGTCCTATCCCTCTCCATTCCAATAAGAAAAGACAACGACTTGTGGTCACTATCTCCTAAGTGCTCTCCCACAACCAAATCTAACACTTGGCCCGGTTCATTTCCCAGTACCAAATCCAGTGTGGCCTCACCTCTTGTCGGCGTATCCACATATTGTGTCAGGAAACCCTCCTGCACACACTGCACAAAAGCTGCCCCATCCGAACTATTTGACCTACAAAGGTTCCAATCAATATTTGGAAAGTTAAAGTCCCCCATGACAACTACCCTGGAACCCCCACACATATCCATAATCTGCTTAGCAATTTTTTCCTCCACATCTCTATTGCTATTTGGGGGCCTATAGTAAACTCCTAACAACGTCACCGCTCCTTTCATATTTCTAACCTCTGCCCATATTACCTCAGTGTGCAGATCCCCCTCGAAGTGCCTTTCCGCAGCCGTTAAACTATCCTTGATTAACAATGCCACTCCTCCACCTCTTTTACCAGCTTCCCTACACTGACTGAAACATCTATACCCCGGAATGTGCAACAACCATTCCTGTCCTTGTTCTACCCACGTCTCCGTAATGGCCACAACATCGTAGTGCCAAGTAGCAATCCACGACCCAAGTTCATCTACCTTGTTCCGGATGCTTCTTGCATTGAAGTAGACACACTTCAACCCACCTTCCTGTCTACCGGCACCCACCCTTGAACCTGATGCCTTCGCCAATACCTCACCACCCTCACTCACTTCTGGTCTATAACTCCTTTTCCCACTCCCCTGACAAATTAGTTTAAACCCCCCTGAAGCGCCGTAACAAATTTCCCTCCTGGGATATTGGCGCCCCTCTGGTTCAGGTGCACCCCGTCCTGTTTGTACAGGTCCCACCTTCCCCAGAATGTGTTCCAATTATCCACGTTTCTCAAACCCTCCCTCCTACGCCCTCCCTACAAACACATGTTTAACTGCACTCTCTCCCTGTTCCTCAACTCGCTATCACGTGGCACCGGCAACGTACCAGAGATGACCACATGTTTTGTCTTGGCTCTCAGCTTCCAGCCCAGCACCACAAATTCCTGCTTTAAATCCCCGTCCCTTCTCTTACCTATATCATTGGTACCAATGTATACCACGACTTGTGACTGTTTCCCCTCCCCCTTCAGAATCCGGAAAACACGGTCTGAGACGTCACGGACCTTGGCATCCGGTAGGGAAGATACCATCCGTGAGTCTCTTTTGCTGCCACATAACCTCCTGTCTATCCCTCTAACTAACGAGTCCCCAATAACTATTGCCCTCCCGCTCTGCCCCTTACCGTCCCGAGCCACAGAGACGGACACAGTGCTGGAGATCCTCTCGCTGCGGGTCACCACTGGTATGTCATTCCCCTCAACCGTATCCAAAGCGGAATACTTGTTGTTAAGCGGAACGACCACCGGGGATCCCTGCACGGACTGCTTCCTCCCAGCCCCTCTCACCGTCACCCATCTGTTTTCATTCCTCGGAGTAACTGTATTCCTAAGCTTCTGTCCATGGCCACCTCTGCGTCCCTAATGATCCTAAGTTCATTCAATTCCAGCTCCAGCTCCCTAACACGGTTTTTGAGGAGCTGCAGATGGGTGCACTTCCCACAGGTGTAATCAGTAGGGACACTGTCGTCGTCCCTCACCTCAAACATAGTGCAAGAGGAACATAGCACTGCCTGCACACCCATCCCCTTGAGATACCTTGCCAGTACCAGGTAGAAACAGCAAAAATGAATTAAACTCACCCCTGCTCGCCCTTTCTGCCTATGCCCTGTGAGCCAAAGCCTTATAGCTCTCACTCTGCTTCCCACTCACTCCATTGCCCGCTCGCGACGCTCCCCGCTCTATACTGCAGCCTACCTTTTATACTTTGCGCGCTTAAAAAACCCTTCCCAGACTCCTTAGCAGCCCACTTCCAGTTTTCACTTTGAACTTAAAATACTACTGCAAAAGTAAAGGCCAAAAAAAAACCACACACGAGCTGACTAATTCAATAAATAAACAATTCAATTAATCTCTCACCAGCACTGCTGCCCCCAATCACTCCCTCTCAGCTTGCTCCAGTGGAACAATGAGGGGAACCTCCCAGGTAACTGTCTATTAAAGTTATAATAAAAACCCTTCCCAGACTCCTTAGCAGCCCACTTCCAGTTTTAACTTTGAACTTAAAATACTACTGCATAAGTAAAGGCCAAGAAAAACACACACCAGCTGACTAATTAAATAAATAAACAATTCAATTAATCTCTCACCAGCACTGCTGCCTCCAATCACTCCCTCTCAGCTTGTTCCAGTGCAACAATGAGGGGGAACCACCCAGGTAACTGAACTTTAAAGTTAAAATAAAAACCCTTCCCAGATTCCTTAGCAGCCCACTTCCAGTTTTCACTTTAAACTTAATATACGACTGCAAAAGTAAAGACCACAAAAAACACACACGAGCTGACTAATTAAATAAATAAACAATTCAATTAATCTCTCACCAGCACTGCTGCCTCCAATCACGCCCTCTCAGCATGCTCCAGTGGAACAATGAGGAGTGCCACCTGTCAACGAGGAAAGCCCCATGTCAATGAGGATTGGCCGCTGTCAATGAGGAGTGCCCAATGTCCATGAGGAGTGCCCCCTGTTAATTAGGAGTGCCCCTGTCAATTAAGCGTCTCCCCTGTAAATGTGGAGGGCCCCCTTTCAATTAGGAGTGCCCCTTGTCAATTAGGTGGTCCCCCTGTCAATCAGGAGTGGCCCCTGTCAATGAGGATGCCCCCTGTCAATGGGAAATGCCCCATGTCAATGTGGAGTGCCCCATATCAATTAGGATTGTCCCCTGCCAATTAGGAGTGACACATGCCAATTAGGAGTGCCTCCTGTAATTGAGGAGTGCTCCCTGTCAATGAGGAGTACCCCCTGTCAATTACGAGTGCCCCTGTCAATGAGGAATGCCCGCTGTTAATGAGGAGTGCCCCCTGTCAATGAGGAGTACCCCCTTTCAATTTGGATTGCCTGTCAATTAGGAGTGCCTCCTGTCAATGACGAGTGCCCCCGGTCAATGAGGAGTGCCCCATGCCAATCAGGAGTGCCCCTGTCATTGAGGAGTGCCCGCTTTCAATGAGGAGTACCGCCTGTCAATGAGGAGTGCCCGCTGTCAATGACGAGTGCCCCCTGTCAATTAGGAGTGCCCCCTGTCAATTCGGAGTGCCCCCTGTCAATTAGGAGAGCCCCCTGTCAATTAGGAGTGCCCCATGTCAAATAGGAGTGCCGCTTTCAATATGGATTGCCTGTCAATGAGGAGTGCCCCCTGTAAATGAGAAGTGCCTACTGTCCATGACGAGTGCCCCCGGTCGATTCGGATTGCTTCCTGTCAATTCGGAGTCTCCCCTGTCAATTAAGTGTGCCCCCTTACAATTAGGAGAGCCCCTTGTCAATTAGGAACTTCCCCTGTAAACTAGGAGAGTCCTCTGTCAATTAGGAGTGACCCCTGTCAATTAGTAGTGCCCCCCATCAATGAGAGGTATCCCGTGCCAATTAGGAGTATTGCCTTTCAATTAGGAGTGCCCCTTGTCAATTTGGTGCTCCCACTGGCAATTCGGAGTGGCCGCTGTCAATTGGAGTGGCGCCTGTAAATTGGAGTGCCCCTTGTCAATGAAGACAGCCACTTGTCAATTAGGAGTGCCACCTGTCAATAAGGAGTGACTCCTGTCAATATGGAGTGCCCCATGTCAATAAGGATTGCCACGTGTCAATTAGGAGTGCCCCATGTCAAGTAGGAGTGCCCCATGTCAATTAGGAGCGCCCCATGTCAATGAGTAGAGCACCCTGTCAATTAAGAGTGCCCCCTGGTAATTAGCAGTGCCCCTGTCAATGAGTAGTGACCCCCGAGAATTTGGAGTGCCACTGGTCAACGAGGAGCTCCCCCTGACAATAGGGAGTGGCCCCGGTCAATTAGGAGTGACCCATTTCAATTCGTAGTCCCCCCCCCCCCCGTCAATGAGTAGTGACCCCTGTGAATCAGGAGTTCCCCCTGCCCATCGGGAATGCCCCCTGTCAATTAGGAGTGCCCCATGCCGATTAGGTGTGTCCCCTGTCAATTAGGAGTCTCCCCTGTCAATTGGGAGTGCCCCCTTTCAATTAGGAGTGCCACTTGTGAATTAGGAGCTCCCCCTGTCAATTAGGAGTGACCCCTTTCAATTAGTAGTGCCCCCCGTCAATGAGAAGTGTCCCGTGTCAATTAGGAGTGTCCCCTGTTAATGAAGAGTGCCCCGTCAATGTGGAGTGCCCCGGTCAATGAAGAGTGCCCCCTGTCGATGAGGAGTGCCCCATGCCAATGAGGAGTGCCCCTGTCAATGAAGCGTGCCCCCTGTCAATGAGAAATGCCCCCTGTCAATGAGGAGTGCTCCTTTCAATGAGGAGTGCCC
Organism: Mustelus asterias; assembly: GCF_964213995.1. NCBI lineage: Eukaryota > Metazoa > Chordata > Chondrichthyes > Carcharhiniformes > Triakidae > Mustelus > Mustelus asterias. The sequence goes on along the minus strand of NW_027590394.1, from coordinate 146,617 downwards.
GCGATCAATGAGGAGGGCCCTCTGTCAATGAGGAGGGCTCCCTTTCAATTTGGATTGAGGAGTGCACCCGTCAATGAGGAGTACCCCCTGTCAATGAGGAGTGTCCGCTGTCAATGACGAGTGCCCCCTGTCAATGAGGAGTGCCCCAAGCCAATGAGGAGTTCCCGCTGTTAATGACGAGTGACCCCTGTTAATGAGGAATGCCCCATGCCAATGAGGAGTGGCCCTGTCAATGAGGAGTGCCCGCTGCCAATTAGGAGTGCCCCCTGTCAACTAGGAGTGCCCCCTTTCAGTTTGAATTGCCACCTGTCAATTAGGTGTGCCCCCTGCCAAGTAGGAGTGCCCTTGTCAACTAGGAACTCTCCCTGCCAGTTAGGAATGCCCCCTGCCAATTCGCAGTGGCTCTGCCAATTAGGAATGCCCCCTGCCAATTAGGAATGAGCTCTGCCAGTTAGGAGTGCCTCCAGTCTTTGAGGAATACCCCCTTTAAGTGAGGAGTGCCCCCCTGTCAATGAGGAGTGCCCCGTGTCAATTAGGAGTGCCCCCTGTCAACTAGGAGTGCCCCCTTTCCATTTGAATTGCCCCCTGTCAATTAGGAGTGCCCCCTCTCAGGTAGGAGTGCCCCTTGTCAATTCGGAGCTCCCCCTGTCAGTTAGGAATGCCCCCTGCCAATTAGGAGTTACCCTGCCAATTAGGATTGCACCCTACCAATTAGGAGTGAGCTCTGCCAGTTAAAAGTGCCTCCTGTCAATGAGGACTACCCCCTCTAAATGAGGGGTGCCCCCTGTCAATGAGGAGTGCCCCCTGTCAATTAGGAGTTCCCGCTGTAAATTAGGAGGCGCCCCCTGTCAATGAGGAATGCCCCCTGTCAATGAGGAATGCCCAATATAAATCAGGAGTGCCCCATGCCAATTAGGAGTTCCCCATGCTAATGAGGAGTGCCCCATATGAATGAGTAGTGTCCCCCGACAATTCTGACTGCCCCATGTCAATTAGGAGTGCCCCCTGTCAATCTGGAGGCCCCATTCAATGAGGAGTACCCATTGTCTATGAGGAGTGCCCCCCCCAATCAATGAGGAGTACCCCCCTTAATGAGGAGTGACCCATCGTCAATGAGGAGCGCCCCCTCTCAAAGAGGATTGCCCCTTTCACCTAGGAGTGACCCCTGTCAATTAGGAGTACCCCCTGTCGAGTAAGAGTAACCCCTTTCCATTAGGAGTGCCCCCTTTCACCTAGTAGTGAGCCCTGTAAATTAGGAATGCCCCCTGTCGAGTAAGAGAAACCCCCTTAAATTAGGAGTGTCCCCTGTCAATTAGGAGATCCCCTGTCAGTTAGGAGTGCCCCCTGTCAATGCGGAGTGACCCGTATAAGTGAGTCGTGCCCTCTGTCGATGAGGAGCGCCCACCATCCATGAGGAGTGTCCACTGTCAATTAGGAGTCTCCCCTGTCAATTTGGAGTACCCACTGTCAATTAGGAGTGCCCCTTGTCAACTAGGAGCTCCCCCTGTCAATTAGGAGCGTCCCTGGTCAATTAGCAGTGACCCCTTTCAACTCGGACTGCCCCCCCATCAATGAATAGCTTCCCGTGTCAATTAGGAGACTCTGCTGTCAATTAGGAATGTCCCCTGTCAATCAGGAGTTTCCCCTGACAATGAGGAATGCCCCCTGTCAATGAGGAATGCCCCTTGTCACTTTGGAGGCCCCTGTCAATGAGGAGTTCCCCTTGTCAATGAGGAGGGCCCCCCCGTCAATGAGGACTGCCCCACTCCGTCAATGAGGACTGCCCCCACCCCGTCAATGAGGAGTGCCCCACCGTCAATGAGGAGTGACCCACCGTCATTGAGCAGTGCCCCCTCTCAATGAGGAGTGCCCCCGTCACCTAGGAGTAACCCCTGCCAATTTGGAATGCCCCGATGTCAATTAAGAGTGCCCCCCTGACAAGGCGGAATGTCCACTGTAAATTAGGAGTGCTCCCTGTCAATTAGGAGTGCCCACTGTCAACTAGGAGGCCCCTGTCAATGAGGAGTGCCCCCCAGAAATGCGGCGTGCCCCCTATCAATGGGTAGTGCCCTCTGTCAATGATGAGTGCCCACAGTCAACGAGGAGTGCCCCCTGTCGATTAGGATTGCCCCCTGTCAATTAGGAGTCTCGAATGTCAGTCTGGAGTGCCCCCTTTCAATTAGGAGTGCCGCTTGTCAACCAGGAGCTCCCCCTGTCAATTAGAACTGTGCCCGGTCAATTAGGAGCGACCCGTTTCATTTCCTTGTGCCCCCCATCAATGAGTAGAGTCCCGGGTCAATTAGGAGTCCCTCCTGTCAAATAAGAATTCCCCTGTCAATCGGGAGTGCCCCATGTCAATGAGGACTGCCCCATGTCAATGAGGAAACCCCATGTCAATGAGGATTTGCACGTGTCAATGAGGAGCGCCCACTGTCCATGAGGAGTGCCCGTGTCAATTAAGAGTCTCCCCTGTAAATGTGGAGTGCCCCCTGTCAATCAGGAGTGCCCCCTTTCAATTAGGGGCTTCCCGTGTCAATTAGGAGCTCCCCCTGTCAATTAGGAGTGGCCTGGGTCAATTAGGAGTGAGCCCTTTCAATTAGTGTCAGTTAGGAGTCCCTCCTGTCAATTAGGAATGTCACCTGTCAATCAGGACTGTCCCCTGTCAATGAGGAATGCCCCCCCCCCCATCAATGAGTAGTGTCCCGTGTCAATTTGGAGTGCCCCCTCTCAATTGGGAGGGCCCCATGTCAATTAGGATTGCCCCTGCCAATTAGGAGTGGCCCCTGTCAATGAGGAGTACCCCCTGTCAGTGAAGAGTGCCCCCTGTCAATGAGGAGTGCCCCCTTTCAAGTTGGATTGCCCCCTGTCAATTAGGAGTGCCCCTTGTCAAGTACGAGTGCCCCTTGTCAATTAGGAGCTCCCTCTGTCAGTTAGGAATGCCCCCTGCCATTTAGGAGTGACCCCTGCCAATTAGGAGTCATTGCTGCCAATTAGGAGTGTCCCTGTCAATTATGACTCTCCCCTGTCTATTAGGAGTGCCCCCTTTCAATTAGGAGTGTCCCTACTGAATTTGGAGCTCCTCCTGTCAATTAAGAGTGGCCCCAGTCAATAATGAGTGGCCCCTTTCAATTAGGAGTGTCCCCTGTCATGAGGAATGCCCCTGTCAATAAGGAGTGCTCCCTGTCAATAACGAGTGCCCCCTGTCAATGAGGAATGCCGCATATCAATTAAGAGTCCCGCATGCTAATAAGGAGTGCCCCCTATAAATGAGGAGTGTTCCCTGTGATTGAGTAGTGTCTCCCGACAATTAGGAGTGCCCACTGTCAATGAGGAGTGCCTCCTGTCAATGTGGATGCCCCATTCAATGAGGAATGCCACCTGTCAATGAGGAATGCCCCATGGCAATTAGGAGTGCCCCATGTCAATTAGGAGTGCCCCCTGTCAATGAGGAGTGCCCCCTGTCAATGAGGAGTGCCTCCTGACAATCAAGAGTGCCCCCTGTCCATGGGGAGTGCCGCATGTAAATTAGGAGTGCCCCATGTCAATTAGGACTGCCCCCTGCCAATTAGGAGTGTCCCCTGTCAATGAGGAGAACCCCCTGTCAATGAAGAGTGCCGCCTGTCAATGACGAGTGCCTCCCCATCAGTGAGGAGTGCCCCCCACTGTCAATGAGAAGTGCCCACCGTCAATGAGGAGTGAACCACCGTAAATTAGGAGCGCCCCCTCTCAATAAGGAATGCCCCCTGTCACCTAGGAGGACCGCCTGTCAATTAGATGCTCCTGCCAATTAGGAGTGACCCCTGCCAATTAGGAGTGCCCCCTGTCAATGTGGAGTGCCCCTGTCAATGAGGAGTGCCCCTGTCAATGAGGGGTGCCCCCTGTCAATGAGGAGTGCGCCCTGTAAATGAGGAATGCCCACTGTTCATGGAAAGTGCCCCCTGTCAATTAGGACTCTCCCCTGTCTGTTAGGAGTGCCCCCTTTCAATTAGGAGTGTCCCTTGTCAATTTAGAGCTCCCCGTGTCAATTCGGAGTGCCCCCTGTCAATGATAATGGCCCCATGTCTATTGGAATGCCCCCTGTCAATTTGATGTGCCCCCTGTCAACAAGGAGTGCCCACTCTCAATAAGGAGTGCCTCCTGTCAATTCGGGGTGCCCCATGTCAATTAGGAGTGCCCCATGCGAATTAGCGGTGCCCCATGTCATTGAGGAGTGTGCCCTGTCAATTCGGAGTGCCCCCTGTTAATTAGGAGTGTCACCGTCAATTAGTAGTGTCCCCCGAGAATTTGGAGTGCCTTCTGTGAATTAGGAGTGCCCCTTGTCAATTCGGAGCTCCCCCTGTCAGTTAGGAATGCCCCCTGCAAATTAGGAGTTCCCCCTGTAAATTAGGAGGTGCCCCCTGTCAATGAGGAATGCCACCTGTCAATGAGGAATGCCCAATATAAATTAGGAGTGCCCCATGTCAATGAGGAATGCCCAATATAAATTAGGAGTGCCCCATGTCAATTAGGAGTTCCCCATGCTAATGAGCAGTGCCCCATATCAATGAGTAGTGTCCCCCGACAATTCTGACTGCCCCATGTCAAGTAGGGGTGCCCCTTTACAATTAGGAGAGCCGCTTGTCAATTAAGAGCTCCAGCTGTAAATTAGGAGTGGCTCCTGTCAAATAGCAGTGACCACTGTCAATTAATTGTGCCCCCCATCAATGAGTAGTGTCCCGTGTCAATTTGGAGTGCCCCCTGTCAATGAGCAGGCCCCTGCCAATGAGCAGTTCCCCTTGTCAATTAGGAGTTCCCCTTTCAGTTAGGAGTGCCCCTTGTCCATTAGGTGCTCCCACTGTCAATTAGGAGTGGCCATTGTCAATTGGATTGCCCCCTGTAAATAGGAGTGTCCCCGGTCAATTCGAGTGTCCCCTGTCAATTCGAGTGCCCCCTGTCAATTCGAGTGCCCCCTGTCAATTCGAGTGCCCCCTGTCAATTCGAGTGCCCCCTGTCTTTTGGAGTGTCACCTGTTAATTAGAAGTGCCCCCTATTAATAAGGAGTCCCCCCAAGTCAATTGGGAGTGTCCCCTGTCAATTGTAGTGCCCCCTGTGAATGAGGAGTGCCCCCTGTCAATTCGCAGTGCCCCATGTCAATTAGAGTTCCCCTGTCAATTGGAGTGCCCCCTGTGAATTAGGAGTGCACCCTGTCAATTAGGAGTAGAACATAGAACAAAGAACAGTACAGCACAGAACAGGCCCTTCGGCCCACGATGTTGTGCCGACCTTCATCTGAAACCAAGATCAAGCTATCCCACTCCCTACCATCCTGGTGTGCTCCATGTGCCCATCCAATAACCGCTTAAATGTTCCGAAAGTGTCTGACTCCACTATCACTGCAGGCAGTCCATTCCACACCCCAACCACTCTCTGCGTGAAGAACCTACCTCTGATATCCTTCCTATATCTCCCACCACGAACCCTATAGTTATGCCCCCTTGTAATAGCTCCATCCACCCGAGGAAATAGTCTTTGAACGTTCACTCGATCTATCCCCTTCATCATTTTATAAACCTCTATTAAGTCTCCCCTCAATCTCCTCCGCTCCAGAGAGAACAGCCCCAGCTCCCTCAACCTTTCCTCAGAAGACCGACACTCCAAACCAGGCAGCATCCTGGTGAATCTCCTCTGCACTCTCTCCAGCGCTTCCACATCCTTCTTATAGTGAGGTGACCAGAACTGCACGCAATATTCCAAATGCGGTCTCACCAAGGTCCTGTACAGTTGCAGCATAACCCCACGGCTGTTAAACTCCAACCCCCTGTTAATAAAAGCTAACACACTATATGCCTTCTTCACAGCTCTATCCACTTGAGTGGCAACCTTTAGAGATCTGTGGATATGGACCCCAAGATCTCTCTGTTCCTCCACAGTCTTCAGAACCCTACCTTTGACCCTGTAATCCACATTTAAATTAGTCCGACCAAAATGAATCACCTCACATTTATCAGGGTTAAACTCCATTTGCCATTTTTCAGCCCAGCTTTGCATCCTATCTATGTCTCTTTGCAGCCTACAACAGCCCTCCACCTCATCCACTACTCCACCAATCTTGGTGTCATCAGCAAATTTACTGATCCACTCTTCAGCCCCCTCCTCTAAGTCATTAATAAAAATCACAAAGAGCAGAGGACCAAGCACCGATCCCTGCGGCACTCCGCTAGCAACCTGCCTCCAGTCCGAAAATTTTCCATCCACCACCACCCTCTGTCTTCGATCAGATAGCCAGTTACCTATCCAATCGGCCAACTTTCCCTCTATCCCACACCTCCTTACTTTCATCATAAGCCGACCATGGGGGACCTTATCAAACGCCTTACTAAAATCCATGTATATGACATCAACCGCCCTACCTTCATCAACACACCTAGTTACCTCCTCAAAAAATTCTATCAAATTTGTGAGGCACGATTTGCCCTTCACAAATCCGTGCTGACTATCCCGGATTAATCCCCATCTTTCTAAATGGTCGTAAATCCCATCCCTAAGGACCTTTTCCATCAATTTACCAACCACCGAAGTCAGACTAACCGGTCTATAATTACCAGGGTCATTTCTATTCCCTTTCTTAAACAGAGGAACAACATTTGCCACTCTCCAGTCCTCTGGCACCATCCCCGTGGACAGCGAGGACCCAAAGTTCAAAGCCAAAGGCTCTGCAATCTCATCCCTCGCCTCCCAAAGAATCCTAGGATACATTTCATCAGGCCCAGGGGACTTATCGACCTTCAGTTTATTCAAAACTGCCAATACATCCTCCCTCCGAACATCTATTTCCTCCAGCCTATTAGCCGGTAACACCTTCTCTTCCTGAAAAACATGGCCCCTCTCCTTGGTGAACACTGAAGAAAAGTATTCATTCATCACCTCGCCTATCTCTGCTGATTCCATACACAAGTTCCCACCACTGTCCTTGACCGGCCCTAACCTCACCCTGGTCATTCTTTTATTCCTCACATAAGAGTAAAAAGCCTTGGGGTTTTCCTTGATCCGACCCGACGCCCTTTCAAATAGGACTGCCCCTTGTCAATTAGGACCTCCCCGACAGTGCCCCCTACAAATTTGGAGTGAGCCCTGCCAATTAGGAGTGACCCCTGCCAATCGGGAGTACCCCTTGTCAATGAGGAGTGCCCCCTGTCAATAAATAGTGCCCCTTGTGAATTAGGAGTGCCGCTTGTCAATTAGGACCTCCCCGACAGTGGCCCCTACAAATTTGGAGTGAGCCCTGCCAATTAGGAGTGACCCCTGCCAATCGGGAGTACCCCTTGTCAATGAGGAGTGCCCCCTGTCAAAAAATAGTGCCCCTTGTGAATTAGGAGTGCCACCTGTCAATTTGGAGTTCCCCCTGTGAATTACGAGTGCCCTTTGTCAATCAGGAGTGCCCCCTGACAATAAGGATTGACCCCTATCAATGAGGAGCGCCCCCTATCAATGAGGAGTGCCCCCTGTCAATCAGAAGTGTCCCCTGTCACCTAGCGTTGACCCCTGTCAATTCGGAGTCCCCCCGTGTCAATTTGTATTGCCCCATTTCAAATAGGAGTGCCCCTTGTCAATTAGGAGCTCCCCCACAGTTCGGAGTGCCCCCTGTCAATTAGGTGTGCCCCCTACCAATTTGGAGTGAGCCCTGCCAATTAGGAGTGACCCCTGCCAATCGGGAGTACCCCTTGTCAATGAGGAGTGCCCCCTGTCAATGAAGAGTGCCCCTTGTGATTTAGGAGTGCCACCTGTCAATTAGGTGTGCCCCCTGTGAATTACGAGCGCCCTTTGTCAATCAGGAGTTCCCCCTGACAATGAGGATTGCCCCCTGTCAGTGAGGAGTGCCCCCTGTCAATCAGAAGTGCCCCCTGTCACCTAGCGGTGACCCCTGTCAATTCGGAGTCCCCCCATGTCAATTGGGAGTGCCCCCTGTCAATGAGGAGTGCCCCTGTCTATGAGGAATGCTGCCTGTCAATGAAGAGTGCAGTTGTCAATGAGGTGTGCCCCCTGTCAATTAGCACTGCCCCCTGTCAATTGGAGTTCCCCCTGTCAATTGGAGTGCCCCGTGTCAATTAGGATTGCCCCCTTTCAATTTGGAGTGCCCCTTATCAATTAGGATCACCCGCTGTCAGTTAGGTGTGCACTCTAACCATTAGGAGTGACCCCTGCCAATTAGGAGTGCTCCCATGTCAATGAGGAGTGCCCCCTGTCAATGAGCGGTGCCCCCTGTCAATTAGGATTGCCGCCTGTCAATTATGAGTCTGCCATGTCAATAAGGAGTGCCCCTTTTCAATTGGGAGCTCCTCCTGTCAGTTAGGAGTGCCGCCCTGTCAATTTGGAGTTCCCCCTGTCACTTTGGAGTGCCCACTGACAATCTGGAGTACCCCCTGTCAATTAGTACTGACCCCTGTCAATTACGAGACCCCCCTGACAATTAGGAGTGCCCCTTGCCAGTTACGAGTTCTCGTTGCCAATTTGGATTGCCCCCTGGTAATTATGAGTCTGTCATGTCAATTGGAGCCCCTTCTGGACATTGGAGTGCACCCTGGCAATAAAGAGTGCCCCCTGTTAATTGGAGTGCCCTCTGTCAATTGCAGTGCCCCCTGTCAATAAGCGTGCCCCCTGTTAATTGGAGTGCCCTCTGTCAATTGCAGTGCCCCCTTTTCAATTGGAGTGCCACCTGTCAATTAAGAGTGCCCCCTGTAAATTGGAGTTCCCCCAGTCAATTAGAAGAGCTCCCTGTCAGAAATGGGTGCCCCCTGTCAATGAGGAGTGCTCCCTGACAATGAGGATGGTCCCAATGTCAATTAGGAGTGCCTCCTATCAATTAGGAGTGCCCCCTGTCAATTAGGAGCCACCTGTCAATGAGGAGGTCCACTTGTCAATGAGGAGTGCCCTCCCGTCAATAAGGAGTGCCCCCTATCATTAAGGAGTGCCCCCTGTCAATAAGGTGTGACACTGTCAATAAGGAGTGCCCCCGCCAATGAGGAATGCCCCAAATCAATTAGGAGTGCCCCATGTCAATTAGGAGTCCCCCATGCTAATATGGAGTTTCCCCTATCAATGAGGAGTGCCCCCTGTCATTGTGTAGTGTCCCCCGACAATTAGGAGTGCCCCCAGTCAATTAGGAGGCCCCTGTCAATGAGGAGTACCCCCTGTCAATTCGGAGTGCCCCCACCACGCGTCAATGAGGAGTGCCCCACTGTCAATAAGGAGTGACCCAGCGTCAATGAGGACTGCCCCCTCTCAATGAGGAGGGACCCCTGTCACCCAAGAGTGACCCCTGTCAATTAGGATGCCCCCTGTCAGTTAAGGGTGCCCCCCAGACAATGAGGAGTGTCCACTGTCAATTAGGAGACGCCTGTCAATTAGGAGTGCCCCCTGTCAATTAGGAGTCTCACCTGTCAATTTGGAGTGCCCCGTTTCAATTTGGAGTGACCCTTGTCAACTAGGAGCTCCCCCCGTCAATGAGGAGTGGCCCCGGTCAATTCGCAGATATCCCTTTCAATCAGTCGTGCCCCCCATCAATGAGTAGCGTCCCGTGTCAATTAAGAGACCCTCCTGTGAATTACGAGTGCCCCTTGTCAATCAGGTGTGTCCCCTGCGAATGGGGATTGCCCCCTGTCAATGAGGAGTGCCGCCTGTCAATGAGGAATGCCCCATGTCAATTAGGAGAGCCCCATGACAATTAGGACTGCCCCCTGTCAATGAGGATTGCCTCGTGTCAATCAGGAATGCCCCCTGTGAATGAGGACTGCCCGCTGTCAATGAGGAATGCCCCATGTCAATTAGGAGTGCCCTATGTCAATCAGTAGTGGCCCCTGACAAGGAGGAGTGCCTCCTGTCAATGAGGAGTGTCCCCTGTCAATCAGAAGTGCCCCCTGTCACCTAGCGGTGACCCCTGTCAATTAGGAGTGCCCCCATGTCAATTGGGAGTGCCCTCAGTGAATGAGGAGTGCCCCTGTCAATGAGGAATGCTGCCTGACAATGAAGAGTGCACTTGTCAATGAGTTGAGCCCCCTGTCAATTAGCAGTGCCCTCTGTCAATTAGCAGTGCCCCCTGTCAATTGGAGTGCGCACTGTCGATTAGAAGTGCCCCCCGTCAATTAGGAACTCCCCCTGTCAGTTAGGAGTGCTCCGTGTCAATTAGGAGTGCCCCCTGCCAATCAGGAGTGACCCCTGCCAATTAGAAGTGCCCCCTGTCAATGACGAGTGCCCCCTGTCAATGACGAGTGGCCCCTGTCAAGGAGGAGTGCCCCCTGTCATTGAGTAGCGTCCCCCGACAATTAGGAGTGCCCCTGTTAATTAGAAGTTCCCCTGTCAATTAGGAGTGCTCCCTGTCAATTTGGATGTCCCATTCAATGAGTAGTTCCCCTTGTCAATGAGGAGTGCCCCGTGTCACTGAGGAGTGACCCACCGTCAATGAGAAATGCCCCCTCTCAAAGAGGATTGCCCCCTGTCACCTAGGAGTGACCACTGCCAATCGGAAGTATCCCCTGTCAATGAGGATTGCCCACTGTCAATGAGGGACGCCCCTGTCAATGAGGATTGCCCCCTGTCAATGAGGAGTGCCCCCTGTCAATGAAGACTGCCCCTTGGGAATTAGGAGTGCCACCTGTCAAACAGGAGGGACCCCTGTCAATTAGGAGTGCCCCCTGTGAATTAGTAGTACCCCCTCTCAATTAGGAGTGCCCCTTGTCAATTAGGATCTCCCCCTGTCAGTTAGGAGTGCCCCCCTATCAATTAGCCATGCCCCATGTCAATGAGGAGTGCCCCCTGTCAATGATGAGTGCCCCCTGTCAATGAGGAGTATCCCCTGTCAAAGAGGAGTGACCCCTGCCAATGAGGAGAGCTGCCTGTCTATTCGGATTCCCCCCTGTCAATTAGGATTCGCCCATTTCAATGTGGAGTGCCCCGCCAGTGAGAAGTGCACCCTGTCAATGAAGAGTGCCCCTTGTCAAATGGAGAGTCCCCTGTCAGTTAGGTGTGCTCCATGCCAAATAGGAGTGCCCCCCCCCACCAATTAGGATTGCCTCCAGTCAATTAGGAATTCCCCCCTGTCAATTGAAGTGCACCCTCTCAATTGGAGTGCACCCTGTCAGTTGGAGGGCCCCCTGTCAATTGGAGTACCCCTGTCAATTGGAGTGCCCGCTGTCAATTTGAAGTGCCACCTGCCAATAAGGAGTGCCCCCTGTCAATGAGGAGTGCCCCTGTCAATTTGGTGTGCCCCCTGAAAATCTGGAGTACTCCCTGTCAATTAGTAGTGACCTCTGCCAATTAGGAGTGCTCGCTGCCAATTAGGATTGCCCCTTGCCAATTAGGAGTGCTCGCTGCCAATTAGGAGTGCCGCCTGCCAATTAGGATTCCACAGGAAGAAGTCCTACAACACCAGGTTAATGTCCAACAGGTATATTTGGTAGCAAATACCATAAGCTTTCGGAGCGCTCCCCCTTCGTCAGATGGAGTGAAAATCTGTTCTCCAACAGTGCACAGAGACACAGAAATCAAGTTACAGAATACTAATTAGAATGCAAATCTCTACAGCCAGCCAGGTCTTAAAGGTACGGATAATCTTGGTGGAGGGAGCATTCAACACAGGTTAAAGAGATGTGTATTGTCTCCAGACAGAACAGCTGGTAAGATTCTGCAAGATCAGGAGGCAAGCTGTGGGGGTTACTGATAATGTGACATAAATCCAACATCCCCGTTAAGGCCGTCCTGCTGTGTGCGGAACTTGCCGATCAGTTTCTGCTCAGCGACTCTGCGCTGTCGTGTGTCGTGAAGGCCGCCTTGGAGAACGCTTACCTGAGCAATTTTACAACTCATTCGCTTCATCCTGGACCACAATATCTTCAGCTTCAACAACCAGTTCTTCATCGAGACACACGGAACAGCCATGGGGACAAAATCCGCTCCTCAATTTGCCAACATCTTCATGCACAGGTTCGAAGAAGACTTCTTCACCGCACAGGACATTCAAACGATGCTTTCCACTAGATACATCGATGACATTTTCTTCCTTTGGAGTCATGGTGAGCAATCACTGAAACAACGATATGATGACATCAACAAGTTCCATCCCACCATCAGACTCACCATGGACTACTCTCCAGAATCGGTTGCATTCTTGGACACACGCATCTCCATTAAGGACGGTCACCTCAGAACCTCACTGTACCGCTAGCCCACGGATAACCTCATGATGCTCCACTTCTCCAGCTTCCACCCTAAACACGTAAAAGAAGCCATCCCCTACGGACAAGCCCTCCGTATACACAGGATCTGCTCGGATGAGGAGGATCGTAACAGACACCTCCAGACGCTGAATGATGCCCTCATAAGCATAGGGTATGGCGCTCGACTCATCGATCAACAGTTCCGACGCGCCACAGCGAAAAACCGCACCGACCTCCTCAGAAGACAAACACGGGACACGGTGGACAGAGTACCCTTCGTCGTCCAGTACTTCCCCGGAGCGGAGAAGCTACGGCATCTCCTCCGGAGCCTTCAACATGTCATTGATAAAGACGAACATCTCGCCAAGGCCATCCCCACACCCCCACTTCTTGCCTTCAAACAACCACGCAACCTCAAACAGACCATTGTCCGCAGCAAACTACCCAGCCTTCAGGAGAACAGTGACAATGATACCACACAACCCTGCCACAGCAACATCTGTAAGACGTGCCGGATCATCGACACGGATGCCATCATCTCACGTGAGAACACCATCCACCAGGTACACGGTACATCCTCTTGCAACTCGGCCAACGTTGTCGACCTGATACGCTGCAGGAAAGGATGTCCCGAGGCATGGTACATTGGGGAAACCATGCAGACGCTACTCCAACGGATGAATGAACACCGCTCGACAATCACCAGGCAAGACTGTTGTCTTCCTCTGGGGGAGCACTTCAGCAGTCACGGGCATTCAGCCTTGGATCTTCAGGTAAGCGTTCTCCAAGGCGGCCTTCACGACACACGACAGCGCAGAGTCGCTGAGCAGAAACTGATACCCAAGTTCCGCACACATGAGGACGGCCTAAACCGGGATGTTGGATTTATATCACATTATCAGTAACCCCCACAGCTTTCCCCCTGATCTTGCAGAATCTTACGAGTTGTTCTGTCTGGAGACAATACACATCTCTTTAACCTGTGTTTAATGTTCCCTCCACCCACATTATATGTACCTTTAAGACCTGGCTGGCTGTAGAGATTTGCATTCTAATTAGTATTCTGTAACTTGATTTCTGTGTCTCCGTGCACTGTTGGAGAACAGATTTTCACTCCATCTGACGAAGGGGCAGAAAGCTTATGGTATTTGCTACCAAATAAAATTGTTGGACTTTAAACTGGTGTTGTGAGACTTCTTACTGTGCTTACCCCAGTCCAACGCCAGCATCGCCACATCACAATTAGGATTCCCCAATGTCAATTGGAGTGCCCCCCTGGAGATTGGAGTGCACTCTGTCAATTGGAGTGCCCCTGGTTAATTGGAGTCCCCCCTGTCAATTGCAGTGCCCCCTGTAAATTGGAGTGCCCCCTGTCAATTAGAAGTGCCATCTGTCAAAAATGCGTGCCCCCTGTCAATAAGGAGTGCCCCCTGACAGAAAGGAGTGCCCACTGACAATTAGGAGCACCCCCTTTCAGTTTGGAGTGCTGCTTGACAATTAGGATCTCCCCCTGTCAGGTAGGAGTGCCCCCTGCAAATTAGGAGTGACCCCTGCGAATTCGGAGTGTCCCCTTTCAATGAGGACTGCCCCCTGTTCATGTGGAGTGCCCACTGTCAATTAGGATTGCCCCCTGACTATTAGGAGTATCCCCTGTCATTTAGGAGCTCCCCCTGTCAATAAGGAGTGCCCTCTGACAATAAGGAGAGCCCACTGTCAATGAGCAGTTCCCCTTGTCAATGAGGAGTGCTCCCCATCAATGAGGAGTGCCCCACCGTCAATGAGGAGTGCCCCCCTGCCACTTAGGATTGACCACTGTCAAGTAGGAATGCCCCACTGTCAATTCAGAGTGCCCCCCTGACAATGAGGAGTGACCCATGTGTATTAGGTGTGCCCACTGTCAATTTGGAGTGACCCGTGTCAATGTGGTGTGTCCCCCGACAACTAGGAGTACCCCCTGTCAATTAGGAGTGCCCCCAGTCAATTAGGAGGCCCCTCTCAATGACGAGTTCCCCTTGTCCATGAGGAGTACCACCCCCCCCCCCCCCCGTCAATGAGGAGTGCCCCACCGTCAATGACGAGTGCACCCGGTGAATGACGAGTGCCTCCTGCCAATGACGAGTTCCCCCTGACAATGAGGAGTCCCCCTGTCAATGAGGAGTGCCCCCTGCCATGGAAGAGTGCCATTGTCAATGATGAGTGCCCCCTGTCAATAAGGAGTGCCCCCTTTCAATTAGGAGTGCCCGCTGTCAATTAGGAGCACCCCCTTTCAATTAGAAGTGCCCCTTGTCAATTATGAGCTCCCCCTGTCAGTTCGGAGTGCCCCCTGTCAATTAGGCGTGCCCCTATTAATTAGGAGTGAATCGTGCCAATTAGGAATGCCCCCTGTCAATTAGGAGTGCCCCCGTCAATGAGGACTGTCCACTGTGAATGTGGAGCGCCCCCTCTATATGGAGTGCCCCCTTTCAATTAGGAGCTCCCCCTGTCAATGAGGAAAGCCCCCTGTCAATGAGGAGTGTCCCCGTCCATGAGGAGTACCCCCTGTCAATTAGGATTTCCCGCTGTCAATTAGGAGTGCCCCCTGTCAAGTAGGAGTCCCCACTTACAAATAGGAGTGCCACTTGTCAATTAGGAGCTCCGCCTGTCAATTAGGAGTGGCCCCTTTAAATTAGGAGGGCCCCCTGTCAATAAGGAGGCACCCTGTCTATATGGAGTGCCCCCTTTCAATTAGGAGCTCCCCCTGTCAATTAAGAGTGCCCCCTGTCAATTAGGAGGGACCCTTGTGAGTGAGGAGTGTCCCCTGTTAATTAGGATTGCCCCCTGTCAATTACGAATCTCCCCTGTCATTTAGGAGTGCCCTCTTTCATATAGGAGTGCCCCTTGTTCATTAGGAGCTCCCCCTGTCAGTGACGAGTGGCCCCTGTAAATTAGGAGTGCCCTCTGTCAATGATGAGCGCCCCCTGTCAACAAGGAGTGCGCTCCTGTCAATAAGGAGTCCGCTGTCAATTTGGAGTGCCTCCTTGTCACTGAGGTGTGCCCCCAGTCAATTAGGAGGCCCCTGTCAATGACGAGTGCCCAATTTCAATGAGGAGTACCACCCCCCCCCCCGCCCCCCCGTCAATGAGGAGTGTCCACTTTAAATTAGGAGTACCCCTGTCAATGGGGAATGCCCCCTGTCAATGAGGAGTCCCCCCTGTCAATGACGAGTGCCCCCTGTGAATGACGAGTGCCTCCTGCCAATGACGAGTGCCCCCTGTCAATGGGGAGTGCCCCTGTCAATGAGGAGTGCGCGCTGTCAAGGAAGAGTGCACCCTGTCAATGAGCAGTGCCCCCTGTCAATTTAGGAGTGCCCCCTTTCAATTAGGAGTGCCCCCTGACAATTAGGAGTACCCCCTTTCAATTAGGAGTGCCCCTTGTCAATTAGGAGCTCCCCCTGTCAGTTAGGAGTGCCCCTATGAATTAGGAGTTCCACTACTAATTAGGAGTGACCCCTGCCAATGAGGAGTGCCCCCTGTCAATGCGGACTGCCCGCTGTGAATGAGGAGCGCCCCTTTCAAAGAGGGATGCCCCCTGTCAGTGGGGAATGCCCCCTGTCAATGAGGAGTGCCCCCTGTCAATTACGAATCTGCCCTGTCAATTAGGAATGCCCCATGTCAATTACGAGCTCTCCCTGTCAGTTAGGAGTGCCCCCTGGCAATTAGGAGCGCCCCCTATCTATGAGGATTGCCCCGTGCAAATGAGGAGTTCCCCATGACAATTTGGAGTACCCGCTTTCAATTAGCTGTGCCCGTTATCAATTAGGAGCTCCCCCTGTCAGTTATGAGTGCCCCCTGTCAATTCGGAGCGCCCCCGGCAATGGGGAGTGCCCCCTGTCAATGGCGATTGCCCTCTGTCAATGAGGAGTGCCCCATGTCAATTCGGACTAAGCGCTTTCAATTAGGAGGGCCCCTTGTCAATTATGAGCTCCCCCTGTGAGTTCGGAGTGTCCCCTGTCAATTCGGAGTGCCCCCTGTCAATGAGGAGTGCCCCCTGTCAGTGAGGAGTGCCCTTGTCAATTAGGAGTACCCCCTTTATAAAAGGAGTGCCCCTTGTCAATTCGGATCTCCCCATGTCAGTTAGGAGTGCCCCCTTTCAATGAGGATTGCCTGCTGTAAATGAGGAGTGCCCCATGTCAATTAGGATTACGTGCTTTCAATTAGGACTGCCCATCGTCAATAAGGAGCTCCCCCTGTCAGTCAGGAGTGCCCCCTGTCAATTCGGAGTGCCCCTGTCAATGAGGAGTGCCCCCCGTGAATTAGAATTGCCCCCTGTCAATCACGAATCTCCCCTGTCAATTAGGAGTGCCCCTTGTCAATTAGGAGCTCCCCCTGTCAGTTAGGAGTGCCCACTGTCAATTTGGAGTGCCCCTATCAATGTGGAGGGCCCCCTATCAATGAGGTGTGCCCCCTGTCAATGAGGGGCGCCCTCTGTCAATGGGAAGTGCCCCCTGTGAATGAGGAGTGCCCCCTGTCAATTAGGATTGCCCCCTGTCAATTATGAATCTCCACTGTCATTTAGGAGTGCCCCCTGTCAATTCGGAGAGCCCCCTGTCAATGAGGAGTGCCCCCTGTCAATTAGGAGTGCCCCCTGTCAAGTAGGAGTGCCCGTTGTCAATTACCAACACCCCCTGTCAGTTGGGAGTGCCCCCTGTCAATGTGGGGTGCCCCCTATCAATGTGGAGTGCCTCCTATTAATGATGAGTGCCCACTGTCAATAAGGAGCGCCCCCTGTCAATTAAGAGTGCCCCCTGTCAATTAGGAGTGACCACTGTGAGTGAGGAGTGTCCCCTGTTAATTAGGATTGCCCCCTGTCAATTACGAATCTCCCCTGTCATTTAGGAGTGCCCTCTTTCATATAGGAGTGCCCCTTGTTCATTAGGAGCTCCCCCTGTCAGTGACGAGTGGCCCCTGTAAATTAGGAGTGCCCGCTGTCAATGATGAGCGCCCCCTGTCAATAAGGAGTGCGCTCCTGTCAATAAGGAGTCCGCTGTCAATTTGGAGTGCCCCCTTGTCAATGAGGTGTGCCCCCAGTCAATTAGGAGGCCCCTGTCAATGACGAGTGCCCCATTTCAATGAGGAGTACCACCCCGCCCCCCCCCCCATCAATGAGGAGTGTCCACTTTCAATTAGGAGTACCCCTGTCAATGGGGAAAGCCCCCTGTCAATGACGAGTGCCCCCTGTCAATGGGGAGTGCCCCTGTCAATGAGGAGTGCGCGCTGTCAAGGAAGAGTGCACCCTGTCAATGAAGAGTGCCCCCTGTCAATTTAGGAGTGCCCCCTTTCAATTAGGAGTGCCCCCTGACAATTAGGAGTACCCCCTTTCAATTAGGAGTGCCCCTTGTCAATTAGGAGCTCCCCCTGTCAGTTAGGAGTGCCCCCTGTGAATTAGGAGTTCCACTACTAATTAGGAGTGACCCCTGCCAATGAGGAGTGCCCCCTGTCAATGCGGACTGCCCGCTGTGAATGAGGAGCACCCCCTCTCAAAGAGGGATGCCCCCTTTCAGTGGTGAATGCCCCCTGTCAATGAGGAGTGCCCCCTGTCAATTACGAATCTGCCCTGTCAATTAGGAATGCCCCATGTCAATTACGAGCTCCCCCTGTCAGTTAGGAGTGCCCCCTGGCAATTAGGAGAGCCCCCTATCTATGAGGATTGCCCCCTGCAAATGAGGAGTTCCCCATGTCAATTAGGAGTACCCGCTTTCAATTAGGAGTGCCCGTTATGAATTAGGAGCTCCCCCTGTCAGTTATGAGTGCCCCCTGTCAATTCGGAGCGCCCCCTGGCAATGGGGAGTGCCCCCTGTCAATGGGGATTGCCCTCTGTCAATGAGGAGTGCCCCATGTCAATTCGGACTACGCGCTTTCAATTAGGAGGGCCCCTTGTCAATTACGAGCTCCCCCTGTCAGTTCGGAGTGTCCCCTGTCAATTCGGAGTGCCCGCTGTCAATGAGGAGTGCCCCCTGTCAGTCAGGAGTGCCCCTGTCAATTAGGAGTTCCCCCTTTATAAAAGGAGTGCCCCTTGTCAATTCGGATCTCCCCATGTCAGTTAGGAGTGCCCCCTTTCAATGAGGATTGCCTGCTGTCAATGAGGAGTGCCCCATGTCAATTAGGATTAGTCGCTTTCAATTAGGACTGCCCATCGTCAGGAAGGAGCTCCCCCTGTCAGTCAGGAGTGCCCCCTGTCAATTCGGAGTGCCCCCTGTCAATGAGGAGTGCCCCCTGTGAATTAGAATTGCCCCCTGTCAATCACGAATCTCCCCTGTCAATTAGGAGTGCCCCTTGTCAATTAGGAGCTCCCCCTGTCAGTTAGGAGTGCCCACTGTCAATTTGGAGTGCCCCCTATCAATGTGGAGGGCCCCTATTAATGAGGTGTGCCCCCTGTCAATGAGGAGTGCCCTCTGTCAATGAGAAGTGCCCCCTGTGAATGAGGAGTAACCCCTGTCAATTAGGATTGCCCCCTGTCAATTACGAATCTCCACTGTCATTTAGGAGTGCCCTCTTTCATATAGGAGTTCCCCTTGTTAATTAGAAGCTCCCCCTGACAGGTACGACTGGCCCCTGTAAATTAGGAGTGCCCTCTGTCAATAACGAGTGCCCCCTGTCAATTACGAGTGCCCCCTGTCAATACGGAGTGTCCCCTGTCAGTGAGGAGTGTCCACTTTGAATTAAGAGTACCCCTGTCAATGAGGAATGCCCCTTGTCAATGAGGAGTGCCTCCTGCCAATGACGAGTGCCCCCTGACAATCAGGAGGGCCCCTGTCAGTGAGGAGTGCGGCTGTCAAGGAAGATTGCACGCTGTCAATGAGGAGTGCCCCCTGTCAATTAGGAATGCCCCCTTTCAATTAGGAGTGCCCCCTGTCAATTAGGAGTATACCTTTTCAATTGTGAGTGCCCCTTCTCAATTAGGAGCTCCACCTGTCAGTTAGGAGTGCCCCCTGTCAATTAGGAGTTCCCCTATCAATTAGTAGTGCCCGCCTGTCAATGAGGGGTGTCCACTGTCAATTAGGAGTGCCCCCTTTCAAAGAGGAGTACCCCCTATCAATTAGGAGTGCCCCCTGTCAATGAGGACTTCCACTTCTCAAAGAGGAGAGCCCCGCCGTCAATGAGGAGTGCCCAACCATCAATGAGGAGTGCCCACTGTCAATGAGGAGCGCCCCCTGTCAATAAGGATTGCCCGTTGTCAATGAGGGGTTGCCCTGTCAATTACGAGCTCCCCATGTCAATTAGGAGTGCCCCCTGTCAATAAGGATTGCCCGTTGTCAATGAGGAGTTGCCCTGTCAATTACGAGCTCCCCATGTCAATGAGGAGTGCACACCCCCCCCCCCCCGTCAATGAGGAGTGCACCACCGTCAATGAGGAATGCCCCACCGTCATTGGCGAGGGCCCACCGTCAATGAGGAGTGCCCCCTCTCAATGAGGATTGCCTGTTGACAATGAGGAGTGGCCCTGTCAATTAGGAGTGCCCCGTGTCGATGGGAGTGCCCCCTGTCAATTGGAGTGCCCCCACCCCCCTTTCAATTGGAGTGACCCCGGTGAATGAGGAGTGCCCCTGTCAATGAGGAGTGCCCCCTGTCAATGAGGAGTGACCCCTGTCAATGAGGAATGCCCCCTGTCAAGGAGGAGTGCCCACTGTCAATAAGGATAGCCCCCTGTCAATTTCGAGTCTCCACTAGTCAATTAGGAGTGCCCCCTTCCATATAGGAGTGGCCCTTGTTAGTTAGGAGATCCCCCTGTCAATTAGGAGTGGCCCCTGTACATTAGGAGTGCCCCCTTTAATTAGGACCCCCCTCCTGTCAATGAGGAGTTCCCCTTGTCAATGAGGAGTGCCCCCCGTCAATGACGAGTGCCTCACCGACAATGAGGAGTGACCCCCTAGTCAATCAGGAGGGACCCACCGTTAAAGGGGAGTGCCCAGTGTTAATGAGGAGTGCCCCCTGTCAATGAGGAGTGCCGCACCGTCAATGAGGAATGCCCCCCCTGTCAATGAGGAGCCCCCCCCCTCCCCCCCGGCAATGAGGAGTGCCGCACCATCCATGAGGGGAGCACCACCATGAATGCGGAGTGCCCCTGTCAATGAGGAGTGGCCCCCGTCACCTCGGAGTGATCCCTGTCAATTTGGAGTGCACCCTTTCAATTAGGAGTGCCTCCTGTTAATGAGGGTTGTGCACTGTCAATTAGGAGTGTCCCCTGTCAATTAGGAGTCCCCTATGTCAATTGGAGTACCCCCTGTCAATTGGAGTCCCCCCTGTCAATTGGAGTGGTCCCGGTCAACTGGAGTGCCCACTGTCAATTGGAGTGCCCCCTATCAATTGGAGTGCCCCCTGTCAATGAGGAGTGCCCCCTGTCAATGAGGAGTGTCCCATGTCAATTAGGACTGCCCCCTGTCAAATAGGAGTGCCCCCTGTCAATTGGGAGGCCCCTGTTAATAAGGAACTCTCCTTGTCAATGAGGAGTACCCCACCGTCAATGAGGAGTGCACACCCGTCAATGAGGAGTCCCACCCCGTCAATGAGGAGTGCCCCACCGTGAATGAGGAATGCCCCACCGTCAATGGGGAGTGCCCCCTGTAAATTCGGAGTGCAGCCTGTAAATTCGGAGTGCCCCCTGTCAATGAGGAACGCCCCCTGTCAATGAGGAGTGCCCACTGTCAATAAGGATTGCCCCCTGCCAATCAGGAGTCTCCTCTTGCAAATAGGAGTGCCCCCTTTCATAGAGGAGTACCCCTTGTCTGTTAGGAGCTCCCCCAGTCAATTAGGAGTGGCCCCAGTAAACTAGGAGTGTCGCATGTCAATTATGAGTGCCCCCTGTCAAATAGGACGACACCCAGACCGTCAATGAGGGGTGCCCACTGACAATTAGGAGTGCTCCCTGTGAATTAGGAGTCCCCCATGTCAATTGGAGTGAAACCTGTCAATTAGAGTGCCCCCTGTCAAATAAAACGACCCCCAGACCGGCAATGAGGGGTGCCCACTGACAATTAGGAGTGCTCCCTGTGAATTAGGAGTCCCCCATGTCAATTGGAGTGCAACCTGTCAATTAGAGTGCCCCCTGTCAATTAGGAGTGGCCCCTGTCAATTGGAGTGCCCCGTGTCGATTGGAGTGCCCCTGTCAATTCGGATTGCCCCCCCCCCCCATCAATTGGAGTGCCTCCCGTCAAAGAGGAGTGCACCCTGTCAATGAGGATTTCCCCCTGTCAATGAGCAGTGCCCCCTGTCAATGAGGAGTGCCCACTGTCAATAAAGATTGCTCCCAGTCACTTAAGAGTCTTCCCTGTCAATTAGGAGTTCCCCCTGTCAATTTGGACTGCCCCATGTCAATTAGGAGTGCCCCCTGACAATTCGCAGTGCCCCATGTCAATTAGGAGTGTCCCATGTCAATTAGGAGTGACTCCTATCAATTAGGAGTGCCCCCTGTCAATTGGGAGGCCCTGTCAATGAGGAATTCCCTTTGTCAATAAGGAGTGCCCCCCCGTCAATGAGGAGTGCCCCCCCCCCCCCGTCAATGAGGAGTACCCCACCGTCAATGAAGAGTGTCCCATATAAAATAGGAGTGCCCCCAGTCAATTCGGAGTGCCCCCTGTCAATGAGGAGTGCACTCTGTAAATGAGGAGAGCCCGCTGCCAATTAGGAGTGCCCGCGATCAATTAGGAGTCCCCCATGTCAATTGGAGTGCACCCTGTCAATTGGAGTGTCCCCTGTCAACGGGGAGTGCCCCCTGCCAATGGGGAGTGCCCCATGTCAATGAGGAGTGCCCGCTGTCAATGAGCAGTGTCCAAAGTCAATTAGGAGTGCCCCCTGTCAATGAGGAGTGCCCCCTGTCAAGGAGGAGTGCCCAATGTCAATGAGGAGTTCCCCCTGTCAATGAGGAGTGCCGCCTGTCAATGAGGAGTGCCCCCTGCCAATGAGGAGTACCCCCTGTCAATGAGGAGCACCCCCTGTCAATGAGGATTGCCCCCTGTCAATTTCGAATCTCCCCTGTCAATTAGGAGTGCCCACTTTCATATAGGAATGTCCCTTGTCAGTTAGGAGCTCCCCCTGTCAATTAGGAGTGGCCCCAGAAGATTAGGAGTGCCCCCTGTCAATTAGGACGCCCCTGTCAATGAGGAGGTCCCCCTGTCAATGAGGAGTGCCCCCTGTCAATGAGGAGTGCCCCCTGTCAATGAGGAGTGTCCACTGTCAGTTAGGAGCGCCCCCATGTCAATGAGGAGTGCCCCCTGTCAATGAAGAGTGCCCCCTGTCAAGGAGGAGTGCCCCCTGTCAATGAGGAGTTCCCCCTTTCAATGAGGAGTGCCGCCTGTCAAGGAGGAGTGCTCCCTGTCAATGAGGAGTGTCCACTGTCAATAAATAGTGCCCCCTGTCAATGAGGAGTGTCCCCTGACAATGAGGAGTGCCCCCTGTCAATGAGGAGTGTCCCCTGACAATGAGGTGTGTCCCCTGTCAATGAGGAGTGTCCCCTGACAATGAGGTGTGTCCCCTGTCAATTAGGATTGCCCCCTGTCAATGAGGAGCGTCCACGGACAATGAGGAGTGCCCCCTGTCAATGAGGAGTGTCCCCTGCCAATGAGTTGTGTCCCCTGTCAATTAGTAGTGCCCTCCTGTCAATTAGGGCAATGAGGAGTGCACCCCCCCCCATCAATGAGGAGTGCACCCACCCCCCGTGAATCAGTAGTGACCGCCCCGTCAATGAGGATTCCCCCCACGTCAATGAGGAGTGCCCCCACCCCCGTCAATGAGGAGTGCCCCCTGTCAATGAGGAGTGCCGCCTGTCAATGAGGAGTGCTCCCTGTCAACGAGGAGTGCCCCCTGTCAATGAGGAATGTCCACTGTCAATTAGGAGTGCCCCCTGTCAATGAGGAGTGCTCCCTGTCAATGAAGAGTGTCCCTGTCAATGAGGTGTGTCCCCTGTCAATTAGGAGTGCCCCCTGTCAATTTGGTCTGCCCTCTGCCAATTACGATAGCGCCTTGTCTATTAGGAGCTCCTCCTGTCAATTGAGAGTGGCACCGATCAATTAGGAGTGACCCCTGTCAATTTGCAGAGACCCCTGACAATGAAGGCTTCACCCTGTCAAGGAGGAGTGCGTCACCGTCAATGAGGAGTATCCCCCCCCACCCCCGTGAATCAGTAGTGCCCGCCAAGTCAATGACGATTCCCCCCACGTCAATGAGGAGTGCCCCACCGTCAATGAAGAGTGCCCACCGTCAATGAGGAGTGCCGCGCCATCCATGAGGAGAGCCCCACCATCAATGCAGAGTGCCCCTGTCAATGAGGAGTGTCCCCTGCCAATTCGCAGTGCCCGCTGCCAATTAGGAGTGGCCCCTGTCAATTAGGAATCCCCCATGTCAATCGCAGTACACCCTGTCAATTGGAGTGCCCCTGTCGAATGGAGTGCCCCCTGGCAATTGGAGTGCCCCCTCTCAATTGGAGTGTCCCCTGTCAATTGGTGTGACACTGTCTTTTGGAGTGCCCCCTGTCAATGAGGAGTGCCCCCGTCACCAAGGAGTGATCCCTGTCAATTAGGAGTGCTCCCTGTCAATTACGTCTGCCCCCTATCAAACACGATAGTGCTTGTCAATTAGGAGCGCCTACTGTCAATTAGGAATGGCACCGATCAATTAGGAGTGATCCCTGTCAATATGGAGAGCCCCCTGACAATGAAGACTTCACCCTGTAAATGAGGAGTGCGCCACCATCAATGAGGAGTGGACCTGTCAATTAGGAGTGCACCCTGTAAATTCCGAGTGCCCCCTTACAATTTGGAGTTCCCCATGTCAATTACGAGCTCCCCCTGACAATTAGCAGTGCCCATGTCAATTAGGTTTGCCCCACGTCAATTGCGCGTCCCCTTGCAATGAGGAATTCCACTTGCCCACCTCTCCGTCAATAAGGAGTGCCCACTGTCAATGAGGAGCGCCCCCTGTCAATGAGGAGTGCCCCCTGTCGATTAAGAGTAACCCCTTGCAATTAGGAGTGACCCCAACCAATTCGGAGTGACGCTGCCAATTAGCAGTGTCCCCTGTCAAAATGGAGTTCCCCCTATCAAATAGGTCTGCCCCCTATCAAATTGGAGTACCCCCTGTCAATTCGCAGTGCCCCACTGGCTATTAGTAGTACTCCCTGCCAAATCGTAATGCCCGCTGCCAATTAGGAGTAGCCCCTGTCAATTAGGAGTCCCCCATGTCAATTGGAGTACACCCTGTCAATTGGAGTGCCCCCTGTCGATTGGAGTGCCCCCTGTCAATTGGTGTGACACTGTCTTTTGGAGCGCCCCCTGTCAATGAGGAGTGCCCCCGTCACCTAGGAGTGCCCCCCGTCATTTGGAGAGCCCCCTGTCTATTGGAGTGTCCCCTGTCAATGAGGAGTGCCCCCTGTTAATGAGGTGTGCCCCCGTCAATGAGGAGTGCTGCCTTTCAATTAGGAGTGCCCCCTGTCAATTAGGTCTGCCCTCTGTCAATTAGGATTGCGCCTTTTCAATTAGGAGTGGCCCCTATCAATTAGGAGTGACCCCTGTCAATTAGGAGAGCCCTCTGTCAATGAGGACTTCACCCTGTCAATGAGGATTGCCCCACCGTCAATGAGGATTGCCACCCTGCGAATGAGTAGTGCCCCCCTGCGTCTATGACGATTCTCCCCACGTCAATGAGGAATGCCCCCACCCCACCCCCCCGTCAAACAGGAGTGCTGCACCGTCAATGAGGAGTGCCCAAAATCCATGAGGAGGGCCCCACCATCAATGCGGAGTGCCCCCTATCAATGAGGAGTGGACCCGTCAACTAGGAGTGACCCCTGTCAATTAGGAGTGCCCCCTGTCAAAGAGGAGTGCCCCCTGTCAATTAGGAGTGGCCCCTGTCAAAGAGGAGATCCCTGTCAATGAGGAGTTCCACTTGTCAATGAGGAGAGCCCCACCGTCAATGCGGAGTGCCCAACCGTCAATGTGGAGTGCCCCCTGTCAATGAGGAGTGCCCCCTGTCAATGAGGAGTGCCCGCTGTCAATGAGGAGTCGCCCTGTCAATTAGGAGTGCCTCCTGTCAATTAAGAGTGGCACCGATCAATTAGGAGTGACCCCTGTCAATTTGGTGAGCCTCCTGACAATGAAGACTTTACCCTGTAAATGAGGAGCGCGCTACCGTCAATGAGGAGTGGCCCTGTCAATTAGGAGTGTACCCTGTCAATTAGGAGTGCCCCCTTTCAATTAGGAGTTCCCCGTGTCAATTACGAGCTCCCCCTGACAATTAGCAGTGCCCATGTCAATTAGGAGTGCCCCATGTCAATTAGGAGTGCCCCCTCTCAATTAGTAGTGCCCCCTGTCAATTGCGCGGCCCCTGGCAATGAGGAATTCCCCTTGTCAGTGAGGAGTGCCCCCCTCCCCCCCCGTCAATGAGGAGTGCACCACCGTCAATGAGGAATGCCACACCGTCAATAAGGTGTACCCCACCGTAAATGTAGAGTGCCCCATATAAATTAGGAGTGCCCCCAGTCAATAAGCAGTGCACCCCGTGAATGAGGAGTGCACTCTGTCAATGAGGAGTGCACTCTGTCAATGAGGAGTACCCGCTGTAAATTAGGAGTGCCTCCTGTCAATTAGGAGTCCCCCATGTCAATTGGAGTGCACCCTGACAATTGTTGTGCCCCGTGTCGATTGGAGTGCCCTCGTCAATTGGAGTCCCCCCCCCCGTCAATTGGAGTGCCCCCTGTCAATGCGGAGTGCCCCCTGTCAATGAGAAGTGCCCCCTGTCAATTAGGCTTGCCCCCGTCAATTACGAGTCTCCCCTGTCAATTAGGAGTGCCCTCTTTCATATAGGAGTGCCTCTTGTCAGTTAGGAGCTCCCCCTGTCAATTAGGAGTGGCATTAGTAAAAATGGAGTTACCCCTGTCAATTAGGAGAGCCCCCTGTCAATGAAGACTTCACCCTGTCATTGAGGAGTGCGCCACCGTCAATGAGGCGTGCCGCCCCCCCCCCCCCCCACTCCGCGAATGAGTAGTGCCCGCCCCATCAATGATGATTCACCTCATGTCAATGGGGAGTGCCCCACCGTCAAGGAGAAGTGCCGCACCATCCATGAGGAGAGCCCCACCATCAATGCGGAGTGCCCCTGTCAATGAGGAGTGCCCCCTGACAATGAGGAGTGCACCCTGTCAATTGGTGTGCCCTCTGTCAATTGGAGTGCCCCCTGTCTATTGGAGTGCCCCCTGTCAATGAGGATTGCCCCCTGTCAGTGAGGTGTGCCCCCTGTCAATGAGGTGTTCTCCCTGTTAATGAGGTGTGCCGCCTGTCAATTAGGAGTGTCCCCTGTCAATTAGTCTGCCCTCTGTCAATTAGGATTGCGCCTTTTCAATTAGGAGTGGCCCCTATCAATTAGGATTGACCCCTGTCAATTAGGAGAGCCGCCTGTCAATGGGGACTTCACCCTGTCAATGAGGAGAGGTCCAACGTCAATGAGGAGTGCCCAACCGTCAATGAGGAGTGCCCCCTGTCAAAGAGGAGTGCCCCCTTTCAATGAGGAGTGCCCGCTGTCAATGCGGTGTTGCCCTATCGATTAGGAATGCCTCCTGTCAATTAGGAGTGCCCCCTGTCAGTTAGGAGGCCGCTGTCAATGAGGAGTTCCACTTGTCAATGAGGAGAGCCTCCCCCTTCAATGAGGAGTGCCCCAACGTCAATGAGGAGTACCCCGTGTCAATGAGGAGTGCCCGGTATCCATGAGGAGCGTCCCTGTCAATTAGGAGTGTCCCCTTTCAATTAGGAGTGCCCCTCATCAATTGCGAGCTCCCCATGTCAATTAGGAGTTCCCCATGTCTATTAGGAGTCCCTCATGTCAATTGGAGTGGACTATGTCAATTGGAGTGTCCCGTGCCGATTGGAGTGCACCGTTCAATTGGAGTGCCAGCCCCCCCCCCCCCGTCAATTGGAGTGCCCCCTGTCAATGCGGAGTGCCCCCTGCCAATGAGGAGAGCCCGCTGTCACTTAGGACGCCCCGTCAATGAGGCGTTCCCCTTGTCAATGGGGAGATCCCCCTTTCAATGAGGAGTGCCCCCTGTCAATGAGGAGTGTCCACTGTCAATTAGGAGTGCCCCTGTCAATGGGGAGTGCCCCCTGTCAATGAGGAGTGCCGCCTGTCAATGAGGAGTGCCCCCTGCCAGTGAGGAGTGTCCCATGTGAATGAGGATTTCCCCCTGTCAATGAGGAGTGCCGCCTGTCAATTCGGAGTGCTCCCTGCCAATGAGGAGTGCCCCCTGTCAATGAGAAGTGTCCACTGTGAATGAGTATTGTCCCCTGTCAATGAGGGTTGCCCCATGTCAAGGAGGAGTGCCCCCTGTCAATGAGGAGTGTCCCCTGTCAATGAGGAGTGCCCCCTGTCAATGAGGAGTGACCCCTGTCAATGAGGAATGCCCCCTGTCAAGGAGGAGTGCCCACTGTCAATAAGGATAGCCCCCTTGTCAATTTCGAGTCTCCACTAGTCAATTAGGAGTGCCCCCTTCCATATACGAGTGGCCCTTGTTAGTTAGGAGATCCCCCTGTCAATGAGGAGTGGCCCCTGTACATTAGGAGTGCTCCCTTTAATTAGGACCCCCCTCCTGTCAATGAGGAGTTCCCCTTGTCAATGAGGAGTGCCCCCCGTCAATGACGAGTGCCTCACCGACAATGAGGAGTGACCCCCTAGTCAATCAGGAGGGACCCACCGTTAAAGGGGAGTGCCCAGTGTTAATGAGGAGTGCCCCCTGTCAATGAGGAGTGCCGCACCGTCAATGAGGAATGCCCCCCCTGTCAATGAGGAGCCCCCCCCCCCCGTCAATGAGGAGTGCCGCACCATCCATGAGGGGAGCACCACCATGAATGCGGAGTGCCCCTGTCAATGAGGAGTGGCCCCCGTCACCTCGGAGTGATCCCTGTCAATTTGGAGTGCACCCTTTCAATTAGGAGTGCCTCCTGTTAATGAGGGTTGTGCACTGTCAATTAGGAGATCCCCTGTTAATTAGCAGTGTCCCTGTCAATTAGAGTGTCCCCTGTCAATTAGGAGTCCCCTCTGTCAATTGGAGTACCCCCTGTCAATTGGAGTCCCCCCTGTCAATTGGAGTGGTCCCGGTCAACTGGAGTGCCCACTGTCAATTGGAGTGTCCCCTATCAATTGGAGTGCCCCCTGTCAATGAGGAGTGCCCCCTGTCAATGAGGAGTGTCCCATGTCAATTAGGACTGCCCCCTGTCAAATAGGAGTGCCCCCTGTCAATTGGGAGGCCCCTGTTAATAAGGAACTCTCCTTGTCAATGAGGAGTACCCCACCGTCAATGAGGAGTGCACACCCGTCAATGAGGAGTCCCACCCCGTCAATGAGGAGTGCCCCACCGTGAATGAGGAATGCCCCACCGTCAATGGGGAGTGCCCCCTGTAAATTCGGAGTGCAGCCTGTAAATTAGGAGTGCCCCCTGTCAATGAGGAACGCCCCCTGTCAATGAGGAGTGCCCACTGTCAATAAGGATTGCCCCCTGCCAATCAGGAGTCTCCTCTTGCAAATAGGAGTGCCCCCTTTCATAGAGGAGTACCCCTTGTCTGTTAGGAGCTCCCCCAGTCAATTAGGAGTGGCCCCAGTAAACTAGGAGTGTCGCATGTCAATTATGAGTGCCCCCTGTCAAATAGGACGACACCCAGACCGTCAATGAGGGGTGCCCACTGACAATTAGGAGTGCTCCCTGTGAATTAGGAGTCCCCCATGTCAATTGGAGTGAAACCTGTCAATTAGAGTGCCCCCTGTCAAATAAAACGACCCCCAGACCGGCAATGAGGGGTGCCCACTGACAATTAGGAGTGCTCCCTGTGAATTAGGAGTCCCCCATGTCAATTGGAGTGCAACCTGTCAATTAGAGTGCCCCCTGTCAATTAGGAGTGGCCCCTGTCAATTGGAGTGCCCCGTGTCGATTGGAGTGCCCCTGTCAATTCGGATTGCCCCACCCCCATCAATTGGAGTGCCTCCCGTCAAAGAGGAGTGCCCCCTGTCAATGAGGATTTCCCCCTGTCAATGAGCAGTGCCCCCTGTCAATGAGGAGTGCCCACTGTCAATAAAGATTGCTCCCAGTCACTTAAGAGTCTTCCCTGTCATTTAGGAGTTCCTCCTGTCAATTTGGACTGCCCCATGTCAATTAGGAGTGCCCCCTAACAATTCGAAGTGCCCCATGTCAATTAGGAGTGTCCCATGTCAATTAGGAGTGACTCCTATCAATTAGGAGTGCCCCCTGTCAATTGGGAGGCCCTGTCAATGAGGAATTCCCTTTGTCAATAAGGAGTGCCCCCCCCGTCAATGAGGAGTGCCCCCCCCCCGTCAATGAGGAGTACCCCACCGTCAATGAAGAGTGTCCCATATAAAATAGGAGTGCCCCCAGTCAATTCGGAGTGCCCCCTGTCAATGAGGAGTGCACTCTGTAAATGAGGAGAGCCCGCTGTCACTTAGGAGTGCCCGCGATCAATTAGGAGTCCCCCATGTCAATTGGAGTGCACCCTGTCAATTGGAGTGTCCCCTGTCAATGGGGAGTGCCCCCTGCCAATGGGGAGTGCCCCATGTCAATGAGGAGTGCCCGCTGTCAATGAGCAGTGTCCAAGGTCAATTAGGAGTGTCCCCTGTCAATGAGGAGTGCCCCCTGTCAAGGAGGAGTGCCCAATGTCAATGAGGAGTTCCCCCTGTCAATGAGGAGTGCCGCCTGTCAATGAGGAGTGCCCCCTGCCAATGAGGAGTACCCCCTGTCAATGAGGAGCACCCCCTGTCAATGAGGATTGCCCCCTGTCAATTTCGAATCTCCCCTGTCAATTAGGAGTGCCCACTTTCATATAGGAATGTCCCTTGTCAGTTAGGAGCTCCCCCTGTCAATTAGGAGTGGCCCCAGAAGATTAGGAGTGCCCCCTGTCAATTAGGACGCCCCTGTCAATGAGGAGGTCCCCCTGTCAATGAGGAGTGTCCACTGTCAGTTAGGAGCGCCCCCATGTCAATGAGGAATGCCCCCTGTCAATGAAGAGTGCCCCCTGTCAAGGAGGAGTGCCCCCTGTCAATGAGGAGTTCCCCCTTTCAATGAGGAGTGCCGCCTGTCAAGGAGGAGTGCTCCCTGTCAATGAGGAGTGTCCACTGTCAATGAGGAGTGCCCCCTGTCAATGAGGAGTGTCCCCTGACAATGAGGTGTGTCCCCTGTCAATTAGGATTGCCCCCTGTCAATGAGGAGCGTCCACCGACAATGAGGAGTGCCCCCTGTCAATGAGGAGTGTCCCCTGCCAATGAGTTGTGTCCCCTGTCAATTAGTAGTGCCCTCCTGTCAATTAGGGCAATGAGGAGTGCACCCCCCCCCCGTCAATGAGGAGTGCACCCACCCCCCGTGAATCAGTAGTGACCGCCCCGTCAATGAGGATTCCCCCCACGTCAATGAGGAGTGCCCCCACCCCCGTCAATGAGGAGTGCCCCCTGTCAATGAGGAGTGCCGCCTGTCAATGAGGAGTGCTCCCTGTCAACGAGGAGTGCCCCCTGTCAATGAGGAATGTCCACTGTCAATTAGGAGTGCCCCCTGTCAATGAGGAGTGCTCCCTGTCAATGAAGAGTGTCCCTGTCAATGAGGTGTGTCCCCTGTCAATTAGGAGTGTCCCCTGTCAATTTGGTCTGCCCTCTGCCAATTACGATAGCGCCTTGTCTATTAGGAGCTCCTCCTGTCAATTGAGAGTGGCACCGATCAATTAGGAGTGACCCCTGTCAATTTGCAGAGACCCCTGACAATGAAGGCTTCACCCTGTCAAGGAGGAGTGCGTCACCGTCAATGAGGAGTATCCCCCCCCACCCCCGTGAATCAGTAGTGCCCGCCAAGTCAATGACGATTCCCCCCACGTCAATGAGGAGTGCCCCACCGTCAATGAAGAGTGCCCACCGTCAATGAGGAGTGCCGCGCCATCCATGAGGAGAGCCCCACCATCAATGCAGAGTGCCCCTGTCAATGAGGAGTGTCCCCTGCCAATTCGCAGTGCCCGCTGCCAATTAGGAGTGGCCCCTGTCAATTAGGAATCCCCCATGTCAATCGCAGTACACCCTGTCAATTGGAGTGCCCCTGTCGAATGGAGTGCCCCCTGGCAATTGGAGTGCCCCCTGTCAATTGGAGTGTCCCCTGTCAATTGGTGTGACACTGTCTTTTGGAGTGCCCCCTGTCAATGAGGAGTGCCCCCGTCACCAAGGAGTGATCCCTGTCAATTAGGAGTGCTCCCTGTCAATTACGTCTGCCCCCTATCAAACACGATAGTGCTTGTCAATTAGGAGCGCCTACTGTCAATTAGGAATGGCACCGATCAATTAGGAGTGATCCCTGTCAATATGGAGAGCCCCCTGACAATGAAGACTTCACCCTGTAAATGAGGAGTTCGCCACCATCAATGAGGAGTGGACCTGTCAATTAGGAGTGCACCCTGTAAATTCGGAGTGCCCCCTTACAATTTGGAGTTCCCCATGTCAATTACGAGCTCCCCCTGACAATTAGCAGTGCCCATGTCAATTAGGTTTGCCCCACGTCAATTGCGCGTCCCCTTGCAATGAGGAATTCCACTTGCCCACCTCTCCGTCAATAAGGAGTGCCCACTGTCAATGAGGAGCGCCCCCTGTCAATGAGGAGTGCCCCCTGTCGATTAAGAGTAACCCCTTGCAATTAGGAGTGACCCCAACCAATTCGGAGTGACGCTGCCAATTAGCAGTGTCCCCTGTCAAAATGGAGTTCCCCCTATCAAATAGGTGTGCCCCCTATCAAATTGGAGTACCCCCTGTCAATTCGCAGTGCCCCACTGGCTATTAGTAGTACTCCCTGCCAAATCGTAGTGCCCGCTGCCAATTAGGTGTAGCCCCTGTCAATTAGGAGTCCCCCATGTCAATTGGAGTACACCCTGTCAATTGGAGTGCCCCCTGTCGATTGGAGTGCCCCCTGTCAATTGGTGTGACACTGTCTTTTGGAGCGCCCCCTGTCAATGAGGAGTGCCCCCGTCACCTAGGAGTGCCCCCCGTCATTTGGAGAGCCCCCTGTCTATTGGAGTGTCCCCTGTCAATGAGGAGTGCCCCCTGTTAATGAGGTGTGCCCCCGTCAATGAGGAGTGCTGCCTTTCAATTAGGAGTGCCCCCTGTCAATTAGGTCTGCCCTCTGTCAATTAGGATTGCGCCTTTTCAATTAGGAGTGGCCCCTATCAATTAGGAGTGACCCCTGTCAATTAGGAGAGCCCTCTGTCAATGAGGACTTCACCCTGTCAATGAGGATTGCCCCACCGTCAATGAGGATTGCCACCCTGCGAATGAGTAGTGCCCCCCTGCGTCTATGACGATTCTCCCCACGTCAATGAGGAATGCCCCCACCCCACCCCCCGTCAAACAGGAGTGCTGCACCGTCAATGAGGAGTGCCCAAAATCCATGAGGAGGGCCCCACCATCAATGCGGAGTGCCCCCTATCAATGAGGAGTGGACCCGTCAACTAGGAGTGACCCCTGTCAATTAGGAGTGCCCCCTGTCAAAGAGGAGTGCCCCCTGTCAATTAGGAGTGGCCCCTGTCAAAGAGGAGATCCCTGTCAATGAGGAGTTCCACTTGTCAATGAGGAGAGCCCCACCGTCAATGCGGAGTGCCCAACCGTCAATGTGGAGTGCCCCCTGTCAATGAGGAGTGCCCCCTGTCAATGAGGAGTGCCCGCTGTCAATGAGGAGTCGCCCTGTCAATTAGGAGTGCCTCCTGTCAATTAAGAGTGGCACCGATCAATTAGGAGTGACCCCTGTCAATTTGGTGAGCCTCCTGACAATGAAGACTTTACCCTGTAAATGAGGAGCGCGCTACCGTCAATGAGGAGTGGCCCTGTCAATTAGGAGTGTACCCTGTCAATTAGGAGTGCCCCCTTTCAATTAGGAGTTCCCCGTGTCAATTACGAGCTCCCCCTGACAATTAGCAGTGCCCATGTCAATTAGGAGTGCCCCATGTCAATTAGGAGTGCCCCCTCTCAATTAGTAGTGCCCCCTGTCAATTGCGCGGCCCCTGGCAATGAGGAATTCCCCTTGTCAGTGAGGAGTGCCCCCCTCCCCCCCCGTCAATGAGGAGTGCACCACCGTCAATGAGGAATGCCACACCGTCAATAAGGTGTACCCCACCGTAAATGTAGAGTGCCCCATATAAATTAGGAGTGCCCCCAGTCAATAAGCAGTGCACCCCGTGAATGAGGAGTGCACTCTGTCAATGAGGAGTGCACTCTGTCAATGAGGAGTACCCGCTGTAAATTAGGAGTGCCTCCTGTCAATTAGGAGTCCCCCATGTCAATTGGAGTGCACCCTGACAATTGTTGTGCCCCGTGTCGATTGGAGTGCCCTCGTCAATTGGAGTCCCCCCCCCCCGTCAATTGGAGTGCCCCCTGTCAATGCGGAGTGCCCCCTGTCAATGAGAAGTGCCCCCTGTCAATTAGGCTTGCCCCCGTCAATTACGAGTCTCCCCTGTCAATTAGGAGTGCCCTCTTTCATATAGGAGTGCCTCTTGTCAGTTAGGAGCTCCCCCTGTCAATTAGGAGTGACCCCAGTAACTTAGGAGTTACCCCTGTCAATTAGGAGTGGCATTAGTAAATTAGGAGTTACCCCTGTCAATTTGGAGAGCCCCCTGTCAATGAAGACTTCACCCTGTCATTGAGGAGTGCGCCACCGTCAATGAGGCGTGCCCCCCCCCCCCACTCCGCGAATGAGTAGTGCCCGCCCCATCAATGATGATTCACCTCATGTCAATGGGGAGTGCCCCACTGTCAAGGAGAAGTGCCGCACCATCCATGAGGAGAGCCCCACCATCAATGCGGAGTGCCCCTGTCAATGAGGAGTGCCCCCTGACAATGAGGAGTGCACCCTGTCAATTGGTGTGCCCTCTGTCAATTGGAGTGCCCCCTGTCTATTGGAGTGCCCCCTGTCAATGAGGATTGCCCCCTGTCAGTGAGGTGTGCCCCCTGTCAATGAGGTGTTCTCCCTGTTAATGAGGTGTGCCGCCTGTCAATTAGGAGTGTCCCCTGTCAATTAGTCTGCCCTCTGTCAATTAGGATTGCGCCTTTTCAATTAGGAGTGGCCCCTATCAATTAGGATTGACCCCTGTCAATTAGGAGAGCCGCCTGTCAATGGGGACTTCACCCTGTCAATGAGGAGAGGTCCAACGTCAATGAGGAGTGCCCAACCGTCAATGAGGAGTGCCCCCTGTCAAAGAGGAGTGCCCCCTTTCAATGAGGAGTGCCCGCTGTCAATGCGGTGTTGCCCTATCGATTAGGAATGCCTCCTGTCAATTAGGAGTGCCCCCTGTCAGTTAGGAGGCCGCTGTCAATGAGGAGTTCCACTTGTCAATGAGGAGAGCCTCCCCCTTCAATGAGGAGTGCCCCAACGTCAATGAGGAGTACCCCGTGTCAATGAGGAGTGCCCGGTATCCATGAGGAGCGTCCCTGTCAATTAGGAGTGTCCCCCTTTCAATTAGGAGTGCCCCTCATCAATTGCGAGCTCCCCATGTCAATTAGGAGTTCCCCATGTCTATTAGGAGTCCCTCATGTCAATTGGAGTGGACTATGTCAATTGCAGTGTCCCGTGCCGATTGGAGTGCACCGTTCAATTGGAGTGCCAGCCCCCCCCCCCCCCCCCGTCAATTGGAGTGCCCCCTGTCAATGCGGAGTGCCCCCTGCCAATGAGGAGAGCCCGCTGTCACTTAGGACGCCCCGTCAATGAGGCGTTCCCCTTGTCAATGGGGAGATCCCCCTTTCAATGAGGAGTGCCCCCTGTCAATGAGGAGTGTCCACTGTCAATTAGGAGTGCCCCTGTCAATGGGGAGTGCCCCCTGTCAATGAGGAGTGCCGCCTGTCAATGAGGAGTGCCCCCTGCCAGTGAGGAGTGTCCCATGTGAATGAGGATTTCCCCCTGTCAATGAGGAGTGCCGCCTGTCAATTCGGAGTGCTCCCTGCCAATGAGGAGTGCCCCCTGTCAATGAGAAGTGTCCACTGTGAATGAGTATTGTCCCCTGTCAATGAGGGTTGCCCCATGTCAAGGAGGAGTGCCCCCTGTCAATGAGGAGTGTCCCCTGTCAATGAGGAGTGCCCCCTGTCAATGAGGAGTGACCCCTGTCAATGAGGAATGCCCCCTGTCACGGAGGAGTGCCCACTGTCAATAAGGATAGCCCCCTTGTCAATTTCGAGTCTCCACTAGTCAATTAGGAGTGCCCCCTTCCATATAGGAGTGGCCCTTGTTAGTTAGGAGATCCCCCTGTCAATGAGGAGTGGCCCCTGTACATTAGGAGTGCTCCCTTTAATTAGGACCCCCCTCCTGTCAATGAGGAGTTCCCCTTGTCAATGAGGAGTGCCCCCCGTCAATGACGAGTGCCTCACCGACAATGAGGAGTGACCCCCTAGTCAATCAGGAGGGACCCACCGTTAAAGGGGAGTGCCCAGTGTTAATGAGGAGTGCCCCCTGTCAATGAGGAGTGCCGCACCGTCAATGAGGAATGCCCCCCCTGTCAATGAGGAGCCCCCCCCCCCCCCCCGTCAATGAGGAGTGCCGCACCATCCATGAGGGGAGCACCACCATGAATGCGGAGTGCCCCTGTCAATGAGGAGTGGCCCCCGTCACCTCGGAGTGATCCCTGTCAATTTGGAGTGCACCCTTTCAATTAGGAGTGCCTCCTGTTAATGAGGGTTGTGCACTGTCAATTAGGAGTGTCCCCTGTCAATTAGGAGTCCCCTATGTCAATTGGAGTACCCCCTGTCAATTGGAGTCCCCCCTGTCAATTGGAGTGGTCCCGGTCAACTGGAGTGCCCACTGTCAATTGGAGTGCCCCCTATCAATTGGAGTGCCCCCTGTCAATGAGGAGTGCCCCCTGTCAATGAGGAGTGTCCCATGTCAATTAGGACAGCCCCCTGTCAAATAGGAGTGCCCCCTGTCAATTGGGAGGCCCCTGTTAATAAGGAACTCTCCTTGTCAATGAGGAGTACCCCACCGTCAATGAGGAGTGCACACCCGTCAATGAGGAGTCCCACCCCGTCAATGAGGAGTGCCCCACCGTGAATGAGGAATGCCCCACCGTCAATGGGGAGTGCCCCCTGTAAATTCGGAGTGCAGCCTGTAAATTAGGAGTGCCACCTGTCAATGAGGAACGCCCCCTGTCAATGAGGAGTGCCCACTGTCAATAAGGATTGCCCCCTGCCAATCAGGAGTCTCCTCTTGCAAATAGGAGTGCCCCCTTTCATAGAGGAGTACCCCTTGTCTGTTAGGAGCTCCCCCAGTCAATTAGGAGTGGCCCCAGTAAACTAGGAGTGTCGCATGTCAATTATGAGTGCCCCCTGTCAAATAGGACGACACCCAGACCGTCAATGAGGGGTGCCCACTGACAATTAGGAGTGCTCCCTGTGAATTAGGAGTCCCCCATGTCAATTGGAGTGAAACCTGTCAATTAGAGTGCCCCCTGTCAAATAAAACGACCCCCAGACCGGCAATGAGGGGTGCCCACTGACAATTAGGAGTGCTCCCTGTGAATTAGGAGTCCCCCATGTCAATTGGAGTGCAACCTGTCAATTAGAGTGCCCCCTGTCAATTAGGAGTGGCCCCTGTCAATTGGAGTGCCCCGTGTCGATTGGAGTGCCCCTGTCAATTCGGATTGCCCCACCCCCATCAATTGGAGTGCCTCCCGTCAAAGAGGAGTGCCCCCTGTCAATGAGGATTTCCCCCTGTCAATGAGCAGTGCCCCCTGTCAATGAGGAGTGCCCACTGTCAATAAAGATTGCTCCCAGTCACTTAAGAGTCTTCCCTGTCAATTAGGAGTTCCCCCTGTCAATTTGGACTGCCCCATGTCAATTAGGAGTGCCCCCTGACAATTCGAAGTGCCCCATGTCAATTAGGAGTGTCCCATGTCAATTAGGAGTGACTCCTATCAATTAGGAGTGCCCCCTGTCAATTGGGAGGCCCTGTCAATGAGGAATTCCCTTTGTCAATAAGGAGTGCCCCCCCGTCAATGAGGAGTGCCCCCCCCCCGTCAATGAGGAGTACCCCACCGTCAATGAAGAGTGTCCCATATAAAATAGGAGTGCCCCCAGTCAATTCGGAGTGCCCCCTGTCAATGAGGAGTGCACTCTGTAAATGAGGAGAGCCCGCTGTCAATTAGGAGTGCCCGCGATCAGTTAGGAGTCCCCCATGTCAATTGGAGTGCACCCTGTCAATTGGAGTGTCCCCTGTCAATGGGGAGTGCCCCCTGCCAATGGGGAGTGCCCCATGTCAATGAGGAGTGCCCGCTGTCAATGAGCAGTGTCCAAGGTCAATTAGGAGTGTCCCCTGTCAATGAGGAGTGCCCCCTGTCAAGGAGGAGTGCCCAATGTCAATGAGGAGTTCCCCCTGTCAATGAGGAGTGCCGCCTGTCAATGAGGAGTGCCCCCTGCCAATGAGGAGTACCCCCTGTCAATGAGGAGCACCCCCTGTCAATGAGGATTGCCCCCTGTCAATTTCGAATCTCCCCTGTCAATTAGGAGTGCCCACTTTCATATAGGAATGTCCCTTGTCAGTTAGGAGCTCCCCCTGTCAATTAGGAGTGGCCCCAGAAGATTAGGAGTGCCCCCTGTCAATTAGGACGCCCCTGTCAATGAGGAGGTCCCCCTGTCAATGAGGAGTGTCCACTGTCAGTTAGGAGCGCCCCCATGTCAATGAGGAATGCCCCCTGTCAATGAAGAGTGCCCCCTGTCAAGGAGGAGTGCCCCCTGTCAATGAGGAGTTCCCCCTTTCAATGAGGAGTGCCGCCTGTCAAGGAGGAGTGCTCCCTGTCAATGAGGAGTGTCCACTGTCAATGAGGAGTGCCCCCTGTCAATGAGGAGTGTCCCCTGACAATGAGGTGTGTCCCCTGTCAATTAGGATTGCCCCCTGTCAATGAGGAGCGTCCACGGACAATGAGGAGTGCCCCCTGTCAATGAGGAGTGTCCCCTGCCAATGAGTTGTGTCCCCTGTCAATTAGTAGTGCCCTCCTGTCAATTAGGGCAATGAGGAGTGCACCCCCCCCGTCAATGAGGAGTGCACCCACCCCCCGTGAATCAGTAGTGACCGCCCCGTCAATGAGGATTCCCCCCACGTCAATGAGGAGTGCCCCCACCCCCGTCAATGAGGAGTGCCCCCTGTCAATGAGGAGTGCCGCCTGTCAATGAGGAGTGCTCCCTGTCAACGAGGAGTGCCCCCTGTCAATGAGGAATGTCCACTGTCAATTAGGAGTGCCCCCTGTCAATGAGGAGTGCTCCCTGTCAATGAAGAGTGTCCCTGTCAATGAGGTGTGTCCCCTGTCAATTAGGAGTGCCCCCTGTCAATTTGGTCTGCCCTCTGCCAATTACGATAGCGCCTTGTCTATTAGGAGCTCCTCCTGTCAATTGAGAGTGGCACCGATCAATTAGGAGTGACCCCTGTCAATTTGCAGAGACCCCTGACAATGAAGGCTTCACCCTGTCAAGGAGGAGTGCGTCACCGTCAATGAGGAGTATCCCCCCCCACCCCCGTGAATCAGTAGTGCCCGCCAAGTCAATGACGATTCCCCCCACGTCAATGAGGAGTGCCCCACCGTCAATGAAGAGTGCCCACCGTCAATGAGGAGTGCCGCGCCATCCATGAGGAGAGCCCCACCATCAATGCAGAGTGCCCCTGTCAATGAGGAGTGTCCCCTGCCAATTCGCAGTGCCCGCTGCCAATTAGGAGTGGCCCCTGTCAATTAGGAATCCCCCATGTCAATCGCAGTACACCCTGTCAATTGGAGTGCCCCTGTCGAATGGAGTGCCCCCTGGCAATTGGAGTGCCCCCTGTCAATTGGAGTGTCCCCTGTCAATTGGTGTGACACTGTCTTTTGGAGTGCCCCCTGTCAATGAGGAGTGCCCCCGTCACCAAGGAGTGATCCCTGTCAATTAGGAGTGCTCCCTGTCAATTACGTCTGCCCCCTATCAAACACGATAGTGCTTGTCAATTAGGAGCGCCTACTGTCAATTAGGAATGGCACCGATCAATTAGGAGTGATCCCTGTCAATATGGAGAGCCCCCTGACAATGAAGACTTCACCCTGTAAATGAGGAGTTCGCCACCATCAATGAGGAGTGGACCTGTCAATTAGGAGTGCACCCTGTAAATTCGGAGTGCCCCCTTACAATTTGGAGTTCCCCATGTCAATTACGAGCTCTCCCTGACAATTAGCAGTGCCCATGTCAATTAGGTTTGCCCCACGTCAATTGCGCGTCCCCTTGCAATGAGGAATTCCACTTGCCCACCTCTCCGTCAATAAGGAGTGCCCACTGTCAATGAGGAGCGCCCCCTGTCAATGAGGAGTGCCCCCTGTCGATTAAGAGTAACCCCTTGCAATTAGGAGTGACTCCAACCAATTCGGAGTGACGCTGCCAATTAGCAGTGTCCCCTGTCAAAATGGAGTTCCCCCTATCAAATAGGTGTGCCCCCTATCAAATTGGAGTACCCCCTGTCAATTCGCAGTGCCCCACTGGCTATTAGTAGTACTCCCTGCCAAATCGTAGTGCCCGCTGCCAATTAGGAGTAGCCCCTGTCAATTAGGAGTCCCCCATGTCAATTGGAGTACACCCTGTCAATTGGAGTGCCCCCTGTCGATTGGAGTGCCCCCTGTCAATTGGTGTGACACTGTCTTTTGGAGCGCCCCCTGTCAATGAGGAGTGCCCCCGTCACCTAGGAGTGCCCCCCGTCATTTGGAGAGCCCCCTGTCTATTGGAGTGTCCCCTGTCAATGAGGAGTGCCCCCTGTTAATGAGGTGTGCCCCCGTCAATGAGGAGTGCTGCCTTTCAATTAGGAGTGCCCCCTGTCAATTAGGTCTGCCCTCTGTCAATTAGGATTGCGCCTTTTCAATTAGGAGTGGCCCCTATCAATTAGGAGTGACCCCTGTCAATTAGGAGAGCCCTCTGTCAATGAGGACTTCACCCTGTCAATGAGGATTGCCCCACCGTCAATGAGGATTGCCACCCTGCGAATGAGTAGTGCCCCCCTGCGTCTATGACGATTCTCCCCACGTCAATGAGGAATGCCCCCACCCCACCCCCCGTCAAACAGGAGTGCTGCACCGTCAATGAGGAGTGCCCAAAATCCATGAGGAGGGCCCCACCATCAATGCGGAGTGCCCCCTATCAATGAGGAGTGGACCCGTCAACTAGGAGTGACCCCTGTCAATTAGGAGTGCCCCCTGTCAAAGAGGAGTGCCCCCTGTCAATTAGGAGTGGCCCCTGTCAAAGAGGAGATCCCTGTCAATGAGGAGTTCCACTTGTCAATGAGGAGAGCCCCACCGTCAATGCGGAGTGCCCAACCGTCAATGTGGAGTGCCCCCTGTCAATGAGGAGTGCCCCCTGTCAATGAGGAGTGCCCGCTGTCAATGAGGAGTCGCCCTGTCAATTAGGAGTGCCTCCTGTCAATTAAGAGTGGCACCGATCAATTAGGAGTGACCCCTGTCAATTTGGTGAGCCTCCTGACAATGAAGACTTTACCCTGTAAATGAGGAGCGCGCTACCGTCAATGAGGAGTGGCCCTGTCAATTAGGAGTGTACCCTGTCAATTAGGAGTGCCCCCTTTCAATTAGGAGTTCCCCGTGTCAATTACGAGCTCCCCCTGACAATTAGCAGTGCCCATGTCAATTAGGAGTGCCCCATGTCAATTAGGAGTGCCCCCTCTCAATTAGTAGTGCCCCCTGTCAATTGCGCGGCCCCTGGCAATGAGGAATTCCCCTTGTCAGTGAGGAGTGCCCCCCTCCCGCCCCCCGTCAATGAGGAGTGCACCACCGTCAATGAGGAATGCTACACCGTCAATAAGGTGTACCCCACCGTAAATGTAGAGTGCCCCATATAAATTAGGAGTGCCCCCAGTCAATAAGCAGTGCACCCCGTGAATGAGGAGTGCACTCTGTCAATGAGGAGTGCACTCTGTCAATGAGGAGTACCCGCTGTAAATTAGGAGTGCCTCCTGTCAATTAGGAGTCCCCCATGTCAATTGGAGTGCACCCTGACAATTGTTGTGCCCCGTGTCGATTGGAGTGCCCTCGTCAATTGGAGTCCCCCCCCCCCCGTCAATTGGAGTGCCCCCTGTCAATGCGGAGTGCCGCCTGTCAATGAGAAGTGCCCCCTGTCAATTAGGTTTGCCCCCGTCAATTACGAGTCTCCCCTGTCAATTAGGAGTGCCCTCTTTCATATAGGAGTGCCTCTTGTCAGTTAGGAGCTCCCCCTGTCAATTAGGAGTGGCATTAGTAAATTAGGAGTTACCCCTGTCAATTAGGAGAGCCCCCTGTCAATGAAGACTTCACCCTGTCATTGAGGAGTGCGCCACCGTCAATGAGGCGTGCCGCCCCACCCCCCCCCCCCCCCCACTCCGCGAATGAGTAGTGCCCGCCCCATCAATGATGATTCACCTCATGTCAATGGGGAGTGCCCCACCGTCAAGGAGAAGTGCCGCACCATCCATGAGGAGAGCCCCACCATCAATGCGGAGTGCCCCTGTCAATGAGGAGTGCCCCCTGACAATGAGGAGTGCACCCTGTCAATTGGTGTGCCCTCTGTCAATTGGAGTGCCCCCTGTCTATTGGAGTGTCCCCTGTCAATGAGGATTGCCCCCTGTCAGTGAGGTGTGCCCCCTGTCAATGAGGTGTTCTCCCTGTTAATGAGGTGTGCCGCCTGTCAATTAGGAGTGTCCCCTGTCAATTAGTCTGCCCTCTGTCAATTAGGATTGCGCCTTTTCAATTAGGAGTGGCCCCTATCAATTAGGATTGACCCCTGTCAATTAGGAGAGCCGCCTGTCAATGGGGACTTCACCCTGTCAATGAGGAGAGGTCCAACGTCAATGAGGAGTGCCCAACCGTCAATGAGGAGTGCCCCCTGTCAAAGAGGAGTGCCCCCTTTCAATGAGGAGTGCCCGCTGTCAATGCGGTGTTGCCCTATCGATTAGGAATGCCTCCTGTCAATTAGGAGTGCCCCCTGTCAGTTAGGAGGCCGCTGTCAATGAGGAGTTCCACTTGTCAATGAGGAGAGCCTCCCCCTTCAATGAGGAGTGCCCCAACGTCAATGAGGAGTACCCCGTGTCAATGAGGAGTGCCCGGTATCCATGAGGAGCGTCCCTGTCAATTAGGAGTGTCCCCCTTTCAATTAGGAGTGCCCCTCATCAATTGCGTGCTCCCCATGTCAATTAGGAGTTCCCCATGTCTATTAGGAGTCCCTCATGTCAATTGGAGTGGACTATGTCAATTGGAGTGTCCCGTGCCGATTGGAGTGCACCGTTCAATTGGAGTGCCAGCCCCCACCCCCCCCCCCCCCGTCAATTGGAGTGCCCCCTGTCAATGCGGAGTGCCCCCTGCCAATGAGGAGAGCCCGCTGTCACTTAGGACGCCCCGTCAATGAGGCGTTCCCCTTGTCAATGGGGAGATCCCCCTTTCAATGAGGAGTGCCCCCTGTCAATGAGGAGTGTCCACTGTCAATTAGGAGTGCCCCTGTCAATGGG
Source organism: Mustelus asterias (assembly GCF_964213995.1). NCBI lineage: Eukaryota > Metazoa > Chordata > Chondrichthyes > Carcharhiniformes > Triakidae > Mustelus > Mustelus asterias. Next base: position 103,919 of record NW_027590394.1, on the reverse strand, counting down.
GAGTGCCCCCTGTCAATGAGGAGTGCCGCCTGTCAATGAGGAGTGCCCCCTGCCAGTGAGGAGTGTCCCATGTGAATGAGGATTTCCCCCTGTCAATGAGGAGTGCCGCCTGTCAATTCGGAGTGCTCCCTGCCAATGAGGAGTGCCCCCTGTCAATGAGAAGTGTCCACTGTGAATGAGTATTGTCCCCTGTCAATGAGGGTTGCCCCATGTCAAGGAGGAGTGCCCCCTGTCAATGAGGAGTTCCCCCTGTCAATGAGGGGTGCCGCCTGTCAATGACGATTGCCCCCTGTCAAGGAGGGGTTCACCATGTCAATGAGGAGCTCCCCCTGTCAATGAGGAGTGCCGCCTGTCAATGAGGAGTGCTCCCTGTCAATCAGGTGTGCCCCACCGTCAATGAAGAGTGCACCCTGTCAATGAGGTGTGTCCCCTGTTAATTAGGAGAGCCCTTTGTCAATTAGGTCTGCCCCCTGTCAAATACGATAGCGCCTTGTCAATCAGGAGCTCCTCCTGTCAATTAGGAGTTGCAGATCAATTTGGAGTGACCCCTGTCAATTTGGAGAGACCCCTGACAATGAAGAGTTCACCGTGTAAATGAGGATTGCGCCACCGTCAATGAGGAGTGTCCCCCCGCCCCCCTGAATCAGTAGTGACCGCCCCGTCAATGAGGATCCCCCCCACGTCAATGAGGAGTGCCCCCTCCCGTCAATGAGGAGTGCCCCACCGTCAATGAGCAGTGCCGCCTCATCCATGTCGAGAGCCCCACCATCAATGCGGAGTGCCCCTGTCAATGAGGAGTGCCCCCTGTCAATGAGGAGTGCACCCTGTGAATGAGGAGTGCCCCCTGTCGATTAGGAGTACCCCTTGTCAATTAGAAGTGCCCCCTGTCATTTAAGACTACACCCTTGCAATTAGGAGTGCCGCTTGTCAGATAGGAGCTCCCACTGTCAGTTAGGAGTGCCCACTTTAAATTAGTAGTACCCCCTGTCAAATTGGTGTGCCCCCTGTCAAACTGGAGTACCCCCTGTCAATTAGCAGTCCCCCCAGGCAATTAGTAGTGCCCCCTGCCAATTCGTAGTGCCCGCTGACAGTTAGGAGTGGCCCCTGTCAATTAGGAGTCCCCCTTGTCAATTGGAGGACACCCTGTCAATTGGAGTGACCGCTGTCGATTGCAGTGTCCCCTGTCAATTGGAGTGCCCCTGTCTATTGGAATGCCCCCTGTCAATGAGGAGTGCCCCCGTCAATGAGATGTGCCCCCTGTCAATGAAGTGGTGCCACCTGTCAATTAGGAGTGCCCCCTGTCAATTAGGTCTTCCCTCTGTCAATTAGGATTGCGCATTGAAAATTAGGATTGACCCCTACCAATTAGGAGTGACCCCTGTCAATTAGGATAGCCCCTGTCAATGAGGACTTCACCCTGTGAATGAGGATTGTCCCACCGTCAAGGATGAGTGCCACCCTGTGAATGAGTAGTGCCCCCCCCCCCCGTCTATGACGATTCCCCCCACGTCAATGATGAGTGCCCCCTGTCAAGGAGGATTGCCCCTTTGTCAATGAGGATTGCCCCCTGTCAATGATGAGTGCCCCCTGCCAGTGAGGAGTGTCCCATGTGAATTAGGAGTGCCCCCTTTCAATGCGGACAGTCCCCTGTCAATGACGTCTTCCCCGCGTCAATGAGGAGTGCCCCACCCCGTCAATGAAGAGTGCCCCCCCGTCAATGAGGAGTGCCCCCCGTCAAGGAGGAGTGCCCCAACCGTCAATGCGGTGTGCCACCTGTCAATGAGGAGTGGCCCTGTCACCTCGGAGTGATCCCTGTCAATTAGGAGTGACCCCCTGTCAATTAGGAGTGCCCCCCTGCGCCTTGTCTATTAGGAGCTCCTCCTGTCAATTAGGAGTGGCACCGATCAATTAGGAGTGACCCATGCCAATTCGGAGAGATCCCTGACAATGAAGGTTTCACCCTGTCAATGAGGAGTGCCCGCTGTCAATGAGGATTGGCCCTGTCATTTGGGAGTGCACGCTGCCAATTAGCAGTCTCCCCTATCAATTACGAGTCCCCCATGTCAATTGGAGAGCACACTGTCAAATGGAGTGCCCCCTGTCAATTGGACTGCCCCCACCCCCCGTCAATTGGAGTGCCCAATGTCAATCCGGAGTGCCCCCCGCCAATGAGGAGTGCCCCCTGTCAATGAGGATTCGCCCCCTCTCAATGAGGAGTCTCCCCACTCAATTAGGAGTGCCCGCTTTCATAAAGGAGTGCCCCTTGTCAGTTAGGAGCTCCTCCTGTCAATTAGGAGTGGCCTCCGAAAATTAGGAGTGCCCCCTGTCATTTAGGACGCCCGTGTCAATGAGGAGTTCCCCTTGTCAATGAGGAGATCCCCCTGTCAATGAGAAGTGCCGCCTGTCAATGAGGAGTGCTCCCTGTCAACGAGGAGTGCCCGCTGTCAATGAGGAATGTCCACTGTCAATTAGGAGTGCCCCCTGTCAATGAGGAGTGCCCCCTGTCAATGAGGAGTGCCCACTGTCAAGGAGGATGCCCCCTGTCAATTAGGAGTGCCCCCTGTCAATGAGGAGTGCCACTGTCAATGAGGTGTGTCCCCTGTCAATTAGGACTGCCCCCTGTCAATTATGTCTGCCCCCTGCCAATTTCGGCTGCGCCTTGTCTAGTAGGAGCTCCTCCTGTCAATTAGGAGTGGCACCGATCAATTAGGAGTGACCCCTGCCAATTCGGAGAGATCCCTGACAATGAAGATTTCACCCTGTCAATGAGGAGTGCGCCACCGTCAATGAGGAGTACCCCCCCCGCCCCCACCCCCCGTGAATCAGTAGTGCCCGCCAAGTCAATGACGATTCCCCCCACGTCAATGAGGAGTGCCCACCGTCAATGAGGAGTGCCGCGCCATCCATGAGGAGAGCCCCACCATCAATGCGGAGTACCCCTGTCAATGAGGAGTGTCCCCTGCCAATTCGTAGTGCCTGCTGCCAATTAGGAGTGGCCCCTGTCAATTAGGAATCCCCATGTCAATCGGAGTGCACCCTGTCAATTGGAGTGCCCCCTGTAGATTGGAGTGCCCACTGTCAATTGGAGTGCCCCCTGTCAATTGGAGTCTCCCCTGTCAATTGGTGTCCCACTGTCTATTGGAGTGCCTTCTTTCAATGAGGAGTGCCCCCGTCACCTAGGAGTGGTCCCTGTCAATTAGGAGTGTTCCCTGTCAATTACGTCTGCCCCCTATCAAATACGATAGCGGCTTGTCAATTAGGATCTCCTCCTGTCAATTAGGAGTGGCACCGATCAATTAGGAGTGAACCCTGTCAATTTGGAGAGCCCGCTGACAATGAAGACTTCACCCTGTAAATGAGGAGTGCGCCACCGTCAATGAGGAGTGGCACTGTCAATTACGAGTGCAGCCTGTCAATTCGGAGTGCCCCCTTACAATTTGGAGTTCCCCATGTCAATTGCGAGCTCCCCCAGACAATTAGCAGTGCCCATGTCAATTAGGAGTGCCCCATGTCAATTAGGCGGTCCCTTGCAATGAGGAATTCCCCTTACCCACCCCCCCCCCCGTCAATGAGAAGTGACCCCCGTCAATGAGGAGTGCCCCCTGTCAATGAGGAGTGCCCCCTGTCGATTAAGAGTAACCCCTTGCAATTAGGAGTGACCCCATTCAATTCGGAGTGACGCTGCCAATTAGCAGTGTCCCCTGTCAAAATGGAGTTCCCCCTGTCAATTTGGTGTGCCCCCTATGAAATTGGTGTACCCCTGTCAATTCGCAGTGCCCACTGGCAATTAGTAGTACCCCCTAACAAATCGTAGTGCCCGCTGCCAATTAGGAGTAGCCCCTGTCAATTAGGAGTCCCCCATTTCAATTTGAGTACACCCTTTTAAAAAGGAGTGCCCCCTGTCAATTGCAGTGCCCCCTGGCATTGGGTGTGCCCCCTGTCAATGAGGAGTGCCCCCTGTTAATGAGGTGTGGCCCCTGTCAATGAGGTGTGCCCCCTGTCAATGAGGTGTGCCGCCTTTCAATTAGGAGTGCCCCCTGTCAATTAGGTCTGCCCTCTGTCAATAAGGATTTCGCCTTTTCAATTAGGAGTGGCCCCTATCAATTAGAAGTGACTCCTGTCAATTAGGGGAGCCCCCTGTCAATGAGGATTTAACCCTGTCAATGAGGATTGCCCCACCGTCAATGAGGATTGCCACCCTGTGAATGAGTAGTGCCCCCTGCGACTATGACGATTCACCCCACGAGAACGAGGAGTGCCACCACCTCCGCGTCAAACAGGAGTGCCACACCGTCAATGAGGAGTGCCCAAAATCCATGAGGAGGGCCCCACCATCAATGCGGAGTGCCCCCTGTCAAGAGGAGTGGCCCCCGTCACCTAGGAGCGACCCCTGTCAATTAGGAGTGCGCCCTGTCAAAGAGGAGTGCCCCCTGTCAATTGGGAGTGCCCCCTGTCAAAGAGGAGATCCCTGTCAATGAGGAGTTCCACTTGCCAATGAGGAGAGCCCCACCGTCAATGAGGAGTGCCCAACCGTCAATGAGGAGTGCCCCCTGTCAATGAGGAGTGCCCCCTGTTAATGAGGAGCGCCCGCTGTCAATTAGGAGTCCCCAATGTCAATCGGAGGACACCCTGTCAATTGGAGTGACCGCTGTCGATTGCAGTGTCCACTGTCAATTGGAGTGCCCCTGTCTATTGGAATGCCCCCTGTCAATGAGGAGTGCCCTCTGTCAGAGAGGAGTGCCCCCTGTCAATGACGTGTGCCACCTGTCAATTAGGAGAGCCCCTTGTCAATTAAGACGCCCCGTCAATGAGGCGTTCCCCTTGGCAATGGGGAGTGCGCCCTGTCAATGAGGAGTGCCGCCTGTCAATGAGGAGTGCCCCCTGTCAATGAGGAGTGCCCCCTGTCAAGGAGGAGTTCCCCCTGTTAATGAGGAGTGCCGCCTGTCAATGAGGAGTGCTCCCCGTCAATGAGGAGGGCCCCACCGTCACTGAGGAGTATCCCCTGTCAATGAGGTGTGTCCCCTGTCAATTAGGAGTGCCCCCTGTCAATCAGGTCTGCCCCCGCCAAATACGATAGCGCCTTGTCAATTAGGAGCTCCTCCTGTCAATTAGGAGTGGCACCGATCAATTACGAGTGACCCCTGTCAATTTGGAGAGCCCCCTGACAATGAAGGTTTCACCCTGTCAATGAGGAGTGCGCCAACGACAATGAGGAGTTCCCCAACCCCCCTTCCCCCCGTGAATCAGTAGTGCCTGCCACGTCAATGAAGATTCCCCCAAGGTCATTGAGAAGTGCCACCCCCCCGTCAATGAGGCGTGCCGCACCGTCAATGAGGAGTGCCGCACCATCCATGAGGAGAGCCCCACCATCAATGCGGAGTGCTCCTTTCAATGCGGAGTGCCCCTGTCAATTCGGAGTGCCCCTGTCAATGAGGAGTGCCCCCGTCAATGAGGAGTGCACCCTGTCAATGAGGAGTGCCCCCTGTCATTTAAGAGTACCCCCTTGCAGTTTGAAGTGCCGCTTGTCAGATAGGAGCCCGCACTGTCAGTTAGGAGTGCCCACTGTCAATTGGGAGAGCTGCCTGTCATTTTGGAGTGCTCCCTGCCAATTCGGTGTGACGCTGCCAATTAGGAGTGCCCCCTGTCAATTTGGAGTTCCCCCTGTCAAATTGGTGTGCCCCCTGTCAAATTGGAGTACCCCCTGTCAATTAGCAGTGCCCCCTGGCAATTAGCAGTTTTCCCTGCCAATTCGTAGTGCCCGCTGACAATTAGCAGTGGCCCCTGTCAATTGGAGTCCCCACCCCCCCCCCTTTGTCAATCGGAGTACACCCTGTCAAATGGAGTGACCCCTGTCGATTGGAGTGTCCCCTGTCAATTGGAGTGCTCCTGTCTATTGGAGAGCCCCCTGTCAATGAGAAGTGCCCCCTGTCAATGAGGTGTGCCCCCTGTCAATGAAGTGTGCCACCTGTCAATTAGGTCTGCCCTCTGTCAATTAGGATTGCGCCTTGTCAATCAGGAGTGGCCCCCACCAATTAGGAATGACCACTGTCAATTAGGAGAGCCCCCTGTCAATGAGGACTTCACCCTGTCAATGAGGATTGCCCCACAGTCAATTAGGATTGCCACCCTGTGAATGAATAGTGCCCCCCCCCCCCCGTCGATGACGATTCCCACCACGTCAATGAGGAGTGCCCCATCGTCAATGAGGACTGACCCCTGTCAACGAAGATTGCCCCCTGCCAATGAGGATTGCCCCCTGTCAATGATGAGTTCCCCGTGCCAGTGAGGAGTATCCCATGTGAATGAGGAGTGCCCCCTTTCAATGAGGACAGCCCCCTGTCAATGAAGACTTCCCCGTGTCAATGAAATGTGCACCCCCCCCGCCCCGTCAATGAGTTGTGCCGCACCGTCAATGAAGAGTGACCCCCGTCAATGAGGAGTGCCCCCACCGTCATTGGGGAGTGCCCCCTGACAATGAGGAGTGCCCCCTGTCAATGATGAGTGCCCCTTGTCAGTCAGGAGTGTCCCATGTGAATGACGACTGCCGCCTTTCAACGAGGACAGCCCCCTGTCAATGAAGAGTTACCCGTGTCAATGAGGAGTGCCCTCCCCCCGTCAATGAGGAGTGCCCCACCGTCAATGAGGAGTACCCCTGTCAATGAGGTGTGTCCCCTGTCAATTAGGAGTGCCCCCTGTCAATCAGGTCTGCCCCCGTCAAATACGATAGCGCCTTGTGAATTAGGAGCTCCTCCTGTCAATTAGGAGTGGCACAGATCAATTAGGAGTGACCCCTGTCAATTTGGAGAGCCCCCTGACAATGAAGGTTTCACCCTGTCAATGAGGAGTGCGCCACCGTCAATGAGGAGTTCCCCACCCCCGCATCCCCCCGTGAATCAGTAGTGCGCGCCACGTCAATGAGGTTTCCCCCCACGTCATTGAGGAGTGCCATCCCCCCGTCAATGAGGCGTGCCGCACCGTCAATGAGGAGTGCCGCACCATCCATGAGGAGAGCCCCACCATCAATGCGGAGTGCTCCTTTCAATGCGGAGTGCCCCTGTCAATTCGGAGTGCCCCTGTCAATGAGGAGTGCCCCCTGTCAATGAGGAGTGCACCCTGTCAATGAGGAGTGCCCCCTGTCGATTAGGAGTACCCCTTGTCAATTAGAAATGCCCCCTGTCATTTAAGAGTACCCCCTTGCAGTTTGGAGTGCCGCTTGTCAGATAGGAGCCCGCACTGTCAGGTAGGAGTGCCCACTGTCAATTGGGAGTGCTGCCTGTCATTTTGGAGTGCTCCTTGCCAATTCGGTGTGACGCTGCCAATTAGGAGTGCCCCCTGTCAATTTGGAGTTCCGCCTGTCAAATTGGTGTGCCCCCTGTCAAATTGGAGTACCCCCTGTCAATTAGCAGTGCCCCCTGGCAATTAGCAGTGCCCCCTGCCAATTCGTAGTGCCCGCTGACAATTAGCAGTGGCCCCTGTAAATTGGAGTCCCCACCCCCCCTCTTTGTCAATCGGAGTACACCCTGTCAAATGGAGCGACCCCTGTCGATTGGAGTGTCCCCTGTCAATTGGAGTGCCCCTGTCTATTGGAGTGCCCCCTGTCAATGAGATGTGCCCCCTGTCAATGAGGTGTGCCCCCTGTCAATGAAGTGTGCCACCTGTCAATTAGGTCTGCCCTCTGTCAATTAGGATTGCGCCTTGTCAATCAGGAGTGGCCCCTACCAATTAGGAATGACCCCTGTCAATTAGGAGAGCCCCCTGTCAATGAGGACTTCACCCTGTCAATGAGGATTGCCCCACCGTCAATTAGGATTGCCACCCTGTGAATGAATAGTGCCCCCCCCCCGTCGATGACGATTCCCCCCACGTCAATGAGGAGTGCCCCACCGTCAATGAGGACTGACCCCTGTCAACGAAGATTGCCCCCTGCCAATGAGGATTGCCCCCTGTCAATGATGAGTGCCCCCTGCCAGTGAGGAGTATCCCATGTGAATGAGGAGTGCCCCCTTTCAATGAGGACAGCCCCCTGTCAATGAGAACTTCCCCGTGTCAATGAAATGTGCCCCCCCCGCCCCGTCAATGAGGAGTGCCCCACCGTCAATGAAGAGTGCCCCCCCGTCAATGAGGAGTGCCCCCACCGTCAATGGGGAGTGCCCCCTGTCAATGATGAGTGCCCCATGTCAGTCAGGAGTGTCCCATGTGAATGACGACTGCCGCCTTTCAACGAGGACAGCCCCCTGTCAATGAAGAGTTACCCGTGTCAATGAGGAGTGCCCTCCCCCGTCAATGAGGAGTGCCCCACCGTCAATAAAGAGTGCACCCCCCGTCAATGAGGAGTGCCCCAACCGTCAATGGGGAGTGCCCCCTGTCAATGAGGAGTGTCCCCGTCACCTAGAATTGATCCCTGTCAATTAGGAGAGACCCCCTGTCAATTAGGAGTACCCCCCTGCCAATGAGGAGTTCCCCTTGCCAATGAGGAGTTCCCCCTGTCAATGAGGGGTGCCGCCTGTCAATGAGGAGTGCCACCTGTCAATGAAGATTGCCCCCTGTCAATGAGGAGTGCCCCCTGTCGATTAAGAGGAACGCCTTGCAATTAGGAGTGACCCCAGTCAATTCGGAGTGACGCTGCCAATTAGCAGTGTCCCCTGTCAAAATGGAGTTCCCCCTGTCAATTTGGTGTGCCCCCTATGAAATTGGTGTACCCCTGTCAATTCGCAGTGCCCACTGGCAATTAGTAGTAACCCCTAATAAATCGTAGTGCCCGCTGCCAATTAGGAGTAGCCCCTGTCAATTAGGAGTCCCCCATTTCAATTTGAGTACACCCTTTCAAAAGGAGTGCCCCCTGTCAATTGCAGTGCCCCCTGTCAATGGGTGTGTCCCCTGTCAATGAGGAGTGCCCCCTGTTAATGAGGTGTGACCCCTGTCAATGAGGTGTGCCCCCTGTCAATGAGGTGTGCCGCCTTTCAATTAGGAATGCCCCCTGTCAATTAGGTCTGCCCTCTGTCAATAAGGATTGCGCCTTTTCAATTAGGAGTGGCCCCTATCAATTCGAAGTGACCCCTGTCAATTAGGGGAGCCCTCTGTCAATGAGGATTTAACGCTGTCAATGAGGATTGCCCCACCGTCAATGAGGATTGCCACCCTGTGAATGAGTAGTGCCCCCTGCGTCTATGACGATTCACCCCACGTCAATGAGGAGTGCCACCACCTCCCCGTCAAACAGGAGTGCCACACCGTCAATGAGGAGTGCCCAAAATCCATGAGGTGGGCCCCACCATCAATGCGGAGTGCCCCCCGTCAAGCGGAGTGGCCCCCGTCACCTAGGAGCGACCCCTGTCAATTAGGAGTGCCCCCTGTCAAAGAGGAGTGCCCCCTGTCAATTGGGAGTGCCCCCTGTCAAAGAGGAGATCCCTGTCAATGAGGACTTCCACTTGCCAATGAGGAGAGCCCCACCGTCAATGAGGAGTGCCCAACCGTCAATGAGGAGTGCCCCCTGTCAATGAGGAGTGCCCCCTGTCAATGAGGAGTGCCCGCTGTCAATTAGGAGTCCACAATGTCAATCGGAGGGCACCCTGTCAATTGGAGTGACCGCTGTCGATTGCAGTGTCCACTGTCAATTGGAGTGCCCCTGTCTATTGGAATGCCCCCTGTCAATGAGGAGTGCCCTCTGTCAGAGAGGAGTGCCCCCTGTCAATGACGTGTGCCACCTGTCAATTAGGAGAGCCCCTTGTCAATTAAGACGCCCCGTCAATGAGGCGTTCCCCTTGGCAATGGGGAGTGCGCCCTGTCAATGAGGAGTGCCGCCTGTCAATGAGCAGTGCTCCCTGTCAATGTGGAGTGCCCCCTGTCAATGAGCAGTGTCCACTGTCAATTTGGAGTGCCCCCTGTCAATGAGGAGTGCCCCCTGTCAAGGAGGAGTTCCCCCTGTTAATGAGGAGTGCCGCCTGTCAATGAGGAGTGCTCCCCGTCAATGAGGAGTGCCCCACCGTCAATGAGGAGTATCCCCTGTCAATGAGGTGTGTCCCCTGTCAATTAGGAGTGCCCCCTGTCAATCAGGTCTGCCCCCGTCAAATACGATAGCGCCTTGTCAATTAGGAGCTCCTCCTGTCAATTAGGAGTTGCACCGATCAATTAGCAGTGACCCCTGTCAATTTGGAGAGACCCCTGACAATGAAGACTTCACCGTGTAAATGAGGAGTGCGCCAGCGTCAATCAGGAGTGCCTCCCACCCCCTCGCCCCCCGTGAATCAGTAGTGACCGCCCCGTCAATGAGGATTCCCCCCACGTCAATGAGCAGTGCCCCCCCCCCCGCCGTCAAAGAGGAGTGCCCCACCGTCAATGAGCAGTGCCGCCTCATCCATGTGGAGAGCCCCACCATCAATGCTGAGTGCCCCTTGTCAATGAGGAGTGCCCCCTGTCGATTAGGAGCACCCCTTGTCAATTAGAAGTGCCCCCTGTCATTTAAGACTACCCCTTGTAATTAGGTGTGCCACTTGTCAGATAGGAGCTCCCACTGTCAGTAAGGAGTGCCCACTGTCAATTGGGAGTGCTCCATGTCAATTTGGAGCGCCCCCTGCCAATTCGGAGTGACGCTGCCAATTAGAAGTGCCCTCTGTCAATTTGGAGTTCCCCCTGTCAAATTGGTGTGCCCCCTTTCAAATTGGAGTACCCCCTGTCAATTAGCAGTCCCCCCTGGCAATTAGCAGTGCCCCCTGCCAATTCGTAGTGCCTGCTGACAATTAGGAGTGGCCCCTGTCAATTAGGAGTCCCCAATGTCAATCGGAGGACACCCTGTCAATTGGAGTGACCGCCGTCGATTGCAGTGTCCACTGTCAATTGGAGTGACCCTGTCTATTGGAATGCCCCCTGTCAATTAGGAGTGCCCCCTGTCAATGAAGTGTGCCACCTGTCAATTAGGAGTGCCCCCTGTCAATTAGGTCTGTCCTCTGTCAATTAGGATTGCGCCTTGTAAATTAGGAGTGGCGCCTACCAATTAGGAGTGACCCCTGTCAATTAGGATAGCCCCTGTCAATGAGGACTTCACCCTGTCAATGAGGAGTGCCCCACCGTCAATGAAGAGTGCCCCCCCCCCCCCCCCCCCCCGTCAATGAGGAGTGCCCCGACCGTCACTGCGGAGTGCCACCTGTCAATGAGGATTGGAACTGTCACCTCGGAGTGATCCTAGTCAATTAGGGGTGACCCCCTGTCAATTAGGAGTGCCCCCCTGCCAAAGAGCAGTGCCCCCTGTCAATGAGGAGTGCCCGCTGTCAATGAGGATTGGCCCTGTCAATTGGGAGTGCCCGCTGCCAATTAGCAGACTCCCCTATCAATTAGGGTTCCCCCATGTCAATTGGAGTGCACACTGTCAAATGGAGTGCCCCCTGTCAATTGGACCGCCCCCACCCCCCGTCAATTGGAGTGCCCTCTGTCAAACCGGTGTGCCCCCCGCCAATGAGGAGTGCCCCCTGGCAATGAGGAGCGCCCCCTGTCAATGAGGAATGCCCCCTGTCAATGAGGAGTGCCCACTGTCAATAAGGATTGCCCCCTGTCAATGAGGAGGCTCCCCTGTCAATTAGGAGTGCCCCCTTTCATTAAGGAGTGCCCCTTGTCAGTTAGGAGCTCCTCCTGTCAATTAGGAGGGGCCCCCGAACATTAGGAGTGCCCCTTGTCAATTAGGACGCCCGTGTCAATGAAGAGTTCCCCTTGTCAATAAGGAGTTCCCCCTGTCAATGAGGAGTGCCGCCTTTCAATGAGGAGTGCTCCCTGTCAACGAGGTGTGCCCCCTGTCAATGAGGAGAGTCCACTGTCAATTAGGAGTGCACCACCGTCAATGAGGAGTGCCCCACCGTTAATGAGGAATGCCACACCGTCAATAAGGTGTACCCCACCGTAAATTTAGAGTGCCCCATATAAATTAGGTGTGCCCCCAGTCAATCCGGAGTGCCCCCTGTCAATTAACAGTGCACCCCGTGAATGAGGAGTACACCCTGTCAATGAGGAGTGCACTCTGTCAATGAGGAGTGCCCGCTGTAAATTAGGAGTGCCTCCTGTCAATTTGGAGTCCTCCATGTCAATTGGAGTGCCCCCTGTCAATTGGAGTGCCCACCCGTCAATTGGAGTGCCCCCTGTCAATGAGAAGTGCCCCCACCGTTAATGGGGAGTGCCTCTTGTCAATGAGGAGTGTCCCCGTCAACTAGGAGTGATCCCTGTCAATTAGGAGAGACCCCCCTGTTAATAAGGTGTACCCACGTGCCAATGACGAGTTCCCCTTGCCAATGAGGAGTTCCCCCTGTCAATGCGGAGTGCCCCCTGCCAATGAGGAGAGCCCCCTGTCAATTAAGACGCCCCGTCAATGAGGCGTTCCCCTTGGCAATGAGGAGTGCTCCCTGTCAATGAGGAGTGCCCCCTGTCAATGAGCAGTATCCACTGTCAATTAGGAGTGCCGCCTGTCAATGAGGCGTGCCCCACCGTCAATGAGGAGTATCCCCTGTCAATGAGGTGTGTCCCCTGTCAATTAGGAGTGTCCCCTGTCAATCAGGTCTGCCCCCGTCAAATGCGATAGCGCTTTGTCAATTAGGAGCTCCTCCTGTCAATTAGGATTGGCACCGATCAATTAGGAGTGACCCCAGTCAATTTGGAGAGACCCCTGACAATGAAGGTTTCACCCTGTCAATGAGGAGTGCGCCAACGTCAATGAGGAGTTCCCCACCCCCCTTCCCCCCGTGAATCAGTAGTGCGCGCCACGTCAATGAGGATTCCCCCCACGTCATTGAGGATTCCCCCCCCCCCCGTCAATGAGGCGTGCCGCACCGGTAATGAGGAGTGCCGCACCATCCATGAGGAGAGCCCCACCATCAATGCGGAGTGCTCCTTTCAATGCGGAGTGCCCCTGTCAATTCGGAGTGCCCCTGTCAATGAGGAGTGCCCCCTGTCAATGAGGAGTGCACCCTGTCAATGAGGAGTGCCCCCTGTCGATTAGGAGTACCCCTTGTCAATTAGAAATGCCCCCTGTCATTTAAGAGTACCCCCTTGCAGTTTGGAGTGCCGCTTGTCAGATAGGAGCCCGCACTGTCAGTTAGGAGTGTCCACTGTCAATTGGGAGTGCTGCCTGTCATTTTGGAGTGCTCCTTGCCAATTCGGTGTGACGCTGCCAATTAGGAGTGCCCCCTGTCAATTTGGAGTTCCGCCTGTCAAATTGGTGTGCCCCCTGTCAAATTGGAGTACCCCCTGTCAATTAGCAGTGCCCCCTGGCAATTAGCAGTGCCCCCTGCCAATTCGTAGTGCCCGCTGACAATTAGCAGTGGCCCCTGTAAATTGGAGTCCCCACCCCCCCCTCTTTGTCAATCGGAGTACACCCTGTCAAATGGAGTGACCCCTGTCGATTGGAGTGTCCCCTGTCAATTGGAGTGCCCCTGTCTATTGGAGTGCCCCCTGTCAATGAGAAGTGCCCCCTGTCAATTAGGTGTGCCCCCTGTCAATGAAGTGTGCCACCTGTCAATTAGGTCTGCCCTCTGTCAATTAGGATTGCGCCTTGTCAATCAGGAGTGGCCCCTACCAATTAGGAATGACCCCTGTCAATTCGGAGAGCCCCCTGTCAATGAGGACTTCACCCTGTCAATGAGAATTGCCCCACCGTCAATTAGGATTGCCACCCTGTGAATGAATCGTGCCCCCCCCCCCCCCCGTCGATGACGATTCCCCCCACGTCAATGAGGAGTGCCCCACAGTCAATGAGGACTGACCCCTGTCAACGAAGATTGCCCCCTGCTAATGAGGATTGCCCCCTGTCAATGATGAGTGCCCCCTGCCAGTGAGGAGTATCCCATGTGAATGAGGAGTGCCCCCTTTCAATGAGGACAGCCCCCTGTCAATGAGGACTTTCCCGTGTCAATGAAATGTGCCCCCGTCCGCCCCGTCAATGAGGAGTGCCCCACCGTCAATGAAGAGTGCCCCCCCGTCAATGAGGAGTGCCCCCACCGTCAATGGGGAGTGCCCCCTGACAATGACGAGTGCCCCCTGTCAATGATGAGTGCCCCTTGTCAGTCAGGAGTGTCCCATGTTAATGACGACTGCCGTCTTTCAATGAGGACAACCCCCTTTCAATGAAGAGTTACCCGTGTCAATGAGGAGTAACCTCCCCCCGTCAATGAGGAGTGCCCCACCGTCAATAAAGTGTGCCCCCCCGTCAATGAGGAGTGCCCCAACCGTCAATGGGGAGTGCCTCCTGTCAATGATGAGTGTCCCCGTCAATGATGAGTGCCCCCTGTCAGTCAGGAGTGTCCCATGTGAATGACGACTGCCGCCTTTCAATGAGGACAGCCCCCTGTCAATGAACAGTTACCCGGGTCAATGAGGAGTGCCCTCCCCCCGTCAATGAGGAGTGCCCCACCGTCAATAAAGAGGGCCCCCCGTCAATGAGGAGTGCCCCAACCGTCAATGGGGAGTGCCTCCTGTCAATGAGGAGTGTCCCCGTCACCTAGAAGTGATCCCTGTCAATTAGGAGAGACCCCCTGTCAATTAGGAGTACCTCCTGCCAATGAGGAGTTCCCCTTGTCAATGAGGAGTGCCGGCTGTCAATGAGGAGTGCTCCCTGTCAATGAGGAGTGCCCCCTGTCAAGGAAGAGTGCCCCCTGTCAATGAGGAGTGCCCCCTGTCAATGAGGGGTGCCACCGGTCAATGAGGATTGCCCCCTGTCAAGGAGGAGTTCCCCATGTCAATGAAGAGTTCCCCCTGTCAATGAGGAGTGCCGCCTGTCAATGAGGAGTGCTCCCTGTCAATCAGGTGTGCCCCACCGTCAATGAGGAGTGTACCCTGTCAATGAGGTGTGTCCACTGTCAATTAGGATTGCCCCCTGTCAATTAGTTCTGCCCCCTGTCAAATACGATAGCGCCTTGTCAATCAGGAGCTCCTCCTGTCAATTCGGAGTTGCACCGATCAATTAGCAGTGACCCCTGTCAATTTGGAGCGACCCCTGACAATGAAGACTTCACCGTGTAAATGAGGAGTGCGCCACCGCCAATCAGGAGTGCCTCCCACCCCCTCGCCCCCCGTGAATCAGTAGTGACCGCCCCGTCAATGAGGATTCCCCCCACGTCAATGAGCAGTGCCCCCCCCCCCCCCCGCCGTCAATGAGGAGTGCCCACCGTCAATGAGCAGTGCCGCCTCATCCATGTGGAGAGCGCCACCATCAATTCGGAGTGCCCCTGTCAATGAGGAGTGCCTCTGTCGATTAGGATTACCCCTTGTCAATTGGAAGTGCCCCCTGTCATTTAAGACTACCCCTTGCAATTAGGTGTGCCACTTGTCAGATAGGAGCTCCCACTGTCAGCTAGGAGCGCCCCCTGCCAATTCGGAGTGACGCTGCCAATTAGAAGTGCCCTCTGTCAATTTGGAGTTTCCCCTGTCAAAGTGGTGTGCCCCCTGTCAAATTGGAGTACCCCCTGTCAATCAGCAGTCCCGCCTTGCAATTAGCAGTGCCCCCTGCCAATTCGTAGTGCCCGCTGACAATTAGGAGTGGCCCCTGTCAATTAGGAGTCCCCAATGTCAATCGGAGGACACCCTGTCAATTGGAGTGACCGCCGTCGATTGCAGTGTCCACTGTCAATTGGAGTAACCCCGTCTATTGGAATGCCCCCTGTCAATTAGGAGTGCCCCCTGTCAGAGAGGAGTGCCCCCTGTCAATGAAGTGTGCCACCTGTCAATTAGGAGTGCCCCTGTCAATTAGGTCTGTCCTCTGTCAATTAGGATTGCGCCTTGTAAATTAGGAGTGGCGCCTACCAATTAGGAGTGACCCCTGTCAATTAGGATAGCCCCTGTCAATGGGGACTTTACCCTGTCAATGAGGAGTGCCCCACCGTCAATGAAGAATGCCCCCCCGTCAATGAGGAGTGCCCCGCCGTCAATGCGGAGTGCCACTGTCAATGAGGATTGGCACTGTCACCTCGGAGTGATCCCTGTCAATTAGGAGTGACCCCCTGTTAATTAGGAGTGCCCCCCTGCCAAAGAGGAGTGCCCCCGTCAATGAGGAGTGCCCGCTGTCAATGAGGATTGGCCCTGTCAATTGGGAGTGCCCGCTGCCAATTAGCAGTCTCCCCTATCAATTAGGGATCCCCCATGTCAATTGGAGTGCACACTGTCAAATGGAGTGCCCCCTGTCAATTGGACTGCCCCCACCCCCCGTCAATTGGAGTGCCCTCTGTCAATCCGGTGTGCCCCCCGCCAATGAGGAGTGCCCCCTGTCAATGAGGAATGCCCCCTGTCAATGAGGAGTGCCCACTGTCAATAAGGATTGCCCCCTGTCAATGAGGAGTCTCCCCTGTCAATTAGGCGTGCCCCCTTTCATTAAAGAGTGCCCCTTGTCAGTTAGGAGCTCCTCCTGTCAATTAGGAGGGGCCCCCGAAAATTAGGAGTGCCCCTTGTCAATTAGGACGCCCGTGTCAATGAAGAGTTCCCCTTGTCAATAAGGAGTTCTCCCTGTCAATGAGGAGTTCCGCCTGTCAATGAGGAGTGCTCCCTGTCAACGAGGAGTGCCCCCTGTCAATGAGGAGAGTCCACTGTCAATTAGGAGTGCACCAGCGTCAATGAGGAGTGCCCCACCGTCAATGAGGAATGCCACACCGTCAGTAAGGTGTACCCCACCGTAAATGTAGAATGCCCCATATAAATTAGGTGTGCCCCCAGTCAATTCGGAGTGCCCCCTGTCAATTAGCAGTGCACCCCGTGAATGAGGAGTGCACCCTGTCAATGAGGAGTGCACTCTGTCAATGAGGAGTGCCCGCTGTAAATTAGGAGTGCCTCCTGTCAATTAGGAGTCCTCCATGTCAATTGGAGTGCCCCCTATCAATTGGAGTGCCCATCCGTCAATTGGAGTGCCCCCTGACAATGCGGAGTGCCCCTGTCAATGAGAAGTGCCCCCACCGTCAATGGGGAGTGCCTCCTGTCAATGAGGAGTGTCCCCGTCAACCTGGAGTGATCCCTGTCAATTAGGAGAGACCCCCTGTTAATTAGGAGTACCCCCCTGCCAATGACGAGTTCCCCTTGCCAATGAGGAGTTCCTCCTGTCAATGAGGCGTGCCGCCTGTCAATGAGGAGTGTTCGCTGTCAATGAGGAGTGCCCCCTGTCAATGAGAAGTGTCCACTGTCAATGAGTATTGCCCCCTGTCAATGAGGATTGCCCCATGTCAAGGAAGAGTGCCCCCTGTCAATGAGGGGTGCCGCCTGTCAATGAAGAGTGCCACGTGTCATGAGGGTTGACCCCTGTCAAGGAGGAGTTCCCCATGTCAATTACGTGTTCCCCCTGTCAATGAGGAGTGCCGCCTGTCAATGAGGAGAGCTCCCTGTCTATCAGGTGTGCCCCACCGTCAATGAGGAGTGTACCCTGTCAATGAGGTGTGTCCCCTCTTAATTAGGAGTGCCCCCTGTCAATTAGTTCTGCCCCCTGCCAAATACGATAGCGCCTTGTCAATCAGGAGCTCTTCCTGTCAATTAGGAGTTGTACCGATCAATTAGGAGTGACCCCTGTCAATTTCGAGAGACCCCTGACAATGAAGACTTCACCGTGTCAATGAGGAGTGCGCCACAGTCAATGAGGAGTGACCCCCCCCCCCCCCACCCCCGTGTATCAGTAGTGTCCGCCCTATCAATCAGGATTCCCCCCACGTCAATGAGCAGTGCGCCCCCCCCCCACCCCCGCCGTCAATGAGGAGTGCCCCACCGTCAATGAGCAGTGCCGCCTCATCCATGTGGAGAGCCCCACCATCAATGCGGAGTGCCCCTGTCAATGAGGAGTGCCCCCTGTCAATGAGAACAGCCCCCTGTCGATGAGGAGTACCCCATGTCAATTAGAAGTGCCCCCTGTCATTTAAGACTACCCCCTTGCAATTAGGAGTGCCGCTTGTCAGATAGGAGCTCCCACTGTCAGTTAGGAGTGCCCACTGTCAATTGGGAGTGCTCCATGTCATTTTGGAGCGCCCCCTGCCTATTCGGAGGGTCGCTGCCAATTAGGAGTGCCCCCTGTCAATTTGGAGTTCCCCCTGTCAAAGTGGTGTGCCCCCTGTCAAATTGGAGTACCCCCTGTCAATTAGCAGTCCCGCCTGGCAATTAGCATTGCCCCCTGCCAATTCGTAGTGCCCGCTGACAATTAGGAGTGGCCCCGGTCAATTAGGAGTACCCCATGTCAATCGGTGCACACCCTGTCACTTGGTGTGACCGCTGTCGATTGGAATGCCGACTCTCAATGAGGAGTGCCCCCTGTCAGTGAGGTGTGCCCCCTGTCAATGAAGTGTGCCACCTGTCATTTAGGAGTGCCCCCTGTCAATTAGGTCTGCCCTCTGTCAATTAGGATTGCGCCTTGTAAATTAGGAGTGGCCCCTATCAATTAGGAGTGGCCCCTGTCAATTAGGAGAGCCCGCTGTCAATGAGGACTTCACCCTGCCAATGAGGATTGCCCGACCGCCAATGAGTGTTGCCATCCTGTGAATGAGTAGTTCCCCCCCCCCCCGTCTATGACGATTCCCCCCACGTCAACGAGGAGTGCCCCCCCCCCCCCCGTCAATGTGGACTGCCCCCTGTCAATGAAGATTGTCCCTTGCCAATGAGGATTGCCCCCTGTCAATGATGAGTGCCCTCTGCCAGTGAGGAGTGTCCCATGTGAATGAGGAGTGCCCCCTTTCAATGAGGACAGTCCCCTGTCAATGAGGACTTCCCCGTGTCAATGAGGAGTGCCCCCCCCGTCAATGAGGAGTTCCCCACCGTCACTGAAGAGTGCCCCCCATCAATGAGGAGTGCCCCCACCGTCAATGGGGGTGCCCCCTGTCAATGAGGAGTGCCCCCGTCACCTCGGAGTGATCCCTGTCAATTAGGAGTGACCCCCTCTCAATTAGGAGTGCCCCCCTGCCAAAGAGGAGTGTCTCCTGTCAATGAGGAGTGCCCGCTGTCAATGAGGCTTGGCCCTGTCAATTGGGAGTGCCCGCTGCCAATTAGCACTCCCCCCTATCAATGAGGGGCCCCCATGTCTATTGGAGTGCACACTGTCAAATGGAGTGCCCCCTGTCAATTGGACTGCACTCAGCCCCCGTCAATTGGAGTGCCCCCTTTCAATCCGGAGTGCCCCCTGTCAATGAAGAGTGCCCCCTGTCAATGAGGACCGCCCCCTGTCAATGAGGAGTGCCCTCTGTCAATGAGGAGTGCCCACCGTTAATAAGGATTGCCCCCTGTCAATGAGAACTCTCCCCTGTCAATTCGGAGTGCCCCCATTCATTAAGGAGTGCCCCTTGTCAGTTAGGAGCTCCTCCTGTCAATTAGGAGTGGCCCCAGAAAATTAGGAGTGCCCCTTGTCAATTAAGACGCCCGTGTCAATGAGGAGCTCCCCTTGTCAATAAGGAGTTCCCCCTGTCAATGAGGAGTGCCGCCTGTCAATGAGGAGTGCACCACCGTCAATGAGGAATGCCACAACGTCAATAAAGTGTACCCCACCGTAAATGTAGAGTGCCCCATATAAATTAGGAGTGCCCCCAGTCAATTCGGAGTGCCCACTGTCAATTAGCAGTGCACCCCGTGAATGAGGATTGCAACCTGTCAATTCGGAGTGCCCGCTGTAAATTAGGAGCGCCTCCTGTCAATTAGGAGTCCCCCATGTCAATTGGAGTGCCCCCTGTCAATGCGAAGTGCCCCCTGTCAATGAGAAGTGCCCCCCGTCAAGTACGAGTCTCCCCTGTCAATTAGGAGTGCCCCCTTTCATATACGAGTGCCCCTTGTCAGTTAGGAGCTCCCCCTGTCAATTAGGAGTGGCCCCAGTAAATATAGGAGTGACCCCTATCAATTAGGAGTGTCGCTTGTCAGATAGGAGCTCCCACTGTCAGTTAGGAGTGCCCACTGTCAATTGGGAGTGCTCCATGCCATTTTGGAGGGCCCCCTGCCAATTCTGAGTGACGCTGCCAATTAGGAGTGCCCCCTGTCAATTTGGAGTTCCCCCTGTCAAAGTGGTGTGCCCCCTGTCAAATTGGAGTACCCCCTGTCAATCAGCAGTCCCGCCTGGCAATTAGCAGTGCCCCCTGCCAATTCGTAGTGCCCGCTGACAATTAGGAGTGGCCCCTGTCAATTAGGAGTACCCCATGTCAATCGGTGTACACCCTGTCAATTGGAGTGACCGTTTTCGATTGCAGTGACCCCTGTCAATTGGAGTGCCCCTGTCTATTGGAATGCCCACTGTCAATGAGGAGTGCCCCCTGTCAGTGAGGTGTGCCCCCTGTCAATGAAGTGTGCCACCTGTCAATTAGGAGTGCCCCCTGTCAATTAGGTCTGCCCTCTGTCAATTAGGATTGTGCCTTGTAAATTGGGAGTGGCCCCTATCAATTAGGGGTGGCCCCTGTCAATTAGGAGAGCCCGCTGGCAACGAGGACTTCACCCTGTCAATGAGGATTGCCCCACCGTCAATGAGGGGTGCCACCCTGTGAATGAGTAGTCCCCCCCCCGTCTATGACGATTCCCCCCACGTCAACGAGGAGTGCCCTCCCGTCAATGTGGAGTGCCCCCCCCCCCGTCAAAGTAGACTGCCCCCTGTCAATGAAGATTGCCCCGTGCCAATGAGGATTGCCTCCTGTCAATGATGAGTGCTCCCTGCCATGAGTGCCCCATGTGAATTAGGAGTGCCCCCTTTCAATGAGGACAGTCCCCTATCAATGATGACTTCCCCGTGTCAATGAGGAGTGCACCCCCGTCAATGAGGAGTGCCCCACCGTCAATGAAGAGTGCCTCCCATCAATGAGGAGTGCCCCCACCGTCAATGGGGGGTGCCCCCTGTCAATGAGGAGTGCCCCTGTCACCTCGGAGTGATCCCTGTCAATTAGGAGTGACCCCCTCTCAATTAGGAGTGCCCCCCTGCCAAAGAGGAGTGTCCCCTGTCAATGAGGAGTGCCCGCTGTCAATGAGGATTGGCCCTGTCAATGAGGAGTGCCCGCTGTCAATGAGGATTGGCCCTGTCAATTGGGAGTGCCCGCTGCCAATTAGCACTCCCCCCTATCAATGAGGGGTCCCCCATGTCAATTGGAGTGCACACTGTCAAATGGAGTGCCCCCTGTCAATTGGACTGCACCCACCCCCCGTCAATTGGAGTGCCCCCTTTCAATCCGGAGTGCCCCCCGCCAATGAGGAGTGCCCCCTGTCAATGAGGAGCGCCCCCTGTCAATGAGGAGTGTCCCCTGTCAATGAGGAGTGCCCACTGTTAATAAGCATTGCCCCCTGTCAATGAGGAGACTCCCCTGTCAATTAGGAGTGCCCCCTTTCATTAAGGAGTACCCCTTGTCAGTTAGGAGCTCCTCCTGTCAATTAGAAGTGCCCCCTGAAAATTAGGAGTGCCCCTTGTCAATTAGGACGCCCGTGTCAATGAGGAATTCCCCTTGTCAATAAGGAGTTCCCCCTGTCAATGAGGAGTGCCGCCTATCAATGAGGACTGCTTCCTGTCAACGAGGAGTGACCCCTGTCTATGAGGAGTGCACCACCGTCAATGAGGAGTGCCCCACCGTCAATGAGCAATGCCACACCGTCAATAAAGTGTACCCCACCGCAAATGTAGAGTGCCCCATATAAATTAGGAGTGCCCCCAGTCAATTCGGAGTGCCCACTGTCAATTAGCAGTGCACCCCGTGAATGAGGATTGCAACCTGTCAATGAGGAGTGCACTCTGTCAATGAGGAGTGCCCGCTGTCAATGAGGTGTGCCCCCTGTCAATTAGGTCTGTCTCTGTCAATTAGGATTGCGCCTTGTCAATTAGGAGTGGCCCCTATCAATTAGGAGTGACCCATATCAATTAGGAGAGCCCCCTGTCAATGAGGACTTCACCCTGTCAATGAGGAGTGATCCACCGTCAATGAGGAGTGGCCCTCTCAATTAGGAGTGCCCCCTGTCATGTAGGAGTGCCCCCCTTTCAATTAGGTGTGCCCCTTATCAATTACGAGCTCCCCATGTCAATTAGGAGTGTCCCATGTCAAGTAGGAGTGCCCCATGTCAATTATAAGTGCCCCCTGACAATTAGCAGTGCCCCATGTCAATTAGGACTGCCGACTGTCAATTAGGAGGCCCCTGTCAATGTGGGGTTCCACTTGCCAATGAGGAGAGCCCCCCCCCCCTCCCCGTCAATGAGTAGTGCCCCACCGTCAATGAGGAGTGCCCAACCGTCAATGAGGAGTGCCCCCTGTCACGGTGGAGTGCCCGCTGTCCAGGAGGAGAGGCCCTATCAATTAGCAGTGCCCACTATTAATTTGGAGTGCCCCCTTTCAATAAGGAGTGCCCCTTATCAATTACAAGCTCCCCATGTTATTTAGGAGTGCCACCTGTCAATTAAGAGTGCCCCTGTCAATAAGGAGTGCCCCCTGTCAAAGGTGTGCCCCCTGTCAATGAGGAGTGCCCTCTGTCAATGAGGAGTGCCCCCTGTCCATGAGGAGTGCCCACCGTCAATCGGTTCTGCTCCCTGTCAAGAAGGATAGCGCCTTGTCAATTAGGAGCTCCCCCTGTCAATTAGGAGAGGCCCCATAAATTAGGAGTGATCCCTGTCAATTAGGATAGCCCCCTGTCAATGAAGACATCACCCTGTCAATGAGGAGTGTCCCCCCTTCATTGAGGAGTGCCCCACCGTCAATAAGGTGTACCCCATCGTCAATGTAGAGGGCCCCATATAAATTAGGAGTGCCCCCAGTCAATTCGGATTGCCCCCTGTCAATTTGGAGTGCACCCTGTCAATGAGGAGTGCCCGCTGACAATTAGGAGTGCCCCTGTCAATTGAAGCGCCCCCTGTCTATTGGAGTGCCCTGTTAATGAGAAGTGTCCCCTGTCAATGACGTGTGCCGCCTGTCAATTAAGGGTGCCCCTGGCAATTTGTAGTACCCCCTGCCAAGTCGTAGTGCCGCTGCCAATTAGGAGCAGCCCCTGTCAATTAGGATTCCCCCATGTCAATTGGAGTACACCCTATCAATTGGAGTGCCCCCTGTCGGTTGAGAGTACCACCTTGCAATTAGGAGTGCCGCTTGTCTGTTAGGAGCTCCCACTGTCAGTTAGGAGTTCCCCCTGTTAATGAGGAGTGTTCCCTGTCATTTTGGAGTGCCCCCTTCCAATTCGGAGTGACGTTTCCAATTAGGACTGCCCTCTGTCATTTTGGAGACCCCCTGTCAATTTGGTGTGCCTCCTATCAAATTGCAGTACCCCCTGGTATTTAGCAGTACCCCCTGGCAATTAGTAGCACCCCCTGCCAATTCGTAGTGCCCGCTGCCAATTAGGAGTAGGCCCTGTCAATTAGGAGACACCCATGTCAATTGGAGTACACCCTGTCATTTAGGAATCACCCATGTCAATTGGAGTACACCCTGTCAAAGGAGTGCCCCCTGTCAATTGGAGTGCCCCTGTCAATTGGAGTGCCCCCTGTCTGTTGGAGTGCCCCCTGTCAATGGGGTGTGCCACCTGTCAATTAGGTCTGCCCTCTGTCAATTAGGATTGCGCCTTGTCAATTAGGAGTGGCCCCTATCAATTAGGAGAGCCCCCTGTCAATGAGGACTTTACCCTGTCAATGAGGAGTGATCCACCGTCAATGAGGAGTGCCCCCCTCCGTCAATGACGCTTCCCACCACGTCAAATGAGGAGTGCCCCGACCACCCCCCCCCCACCCCCCCGGTAAATCAGGAGTGCGCCACCGTCAATGAGGAGTGCCCCAAAATCCATGAGGAGGGCCACACCATCAATGCGGAGTGCCCTCTGTCAATGAGGAGAGGCCCCCGTCACCTAGGAGTGACCCATGTCCATTAGCAGTGCCCCCTGTCAAAGAGGAGTGCCCCCTGTCAATTAGGAGTGCCCCCTGTCAAAGAGGAGAGCCCCACCGTCAATGAGGAGTGCCGAACCGTCAATGAGGTGTGCCCACTGTCAATGACGAGTGCCCCCTGTCAATTAGGATTGCCCGCTGTCAATGAGGAATGGTCCTGTCAATTAGGAGTCCCCCCTGCCAATTAGGACTGCCCCCCTTTCAATTAGGTGTGCACCTTATCAATTACGAGCTCCCCATGTCAATTAGGAGTGTCCCATGTCAAGTAGGAGTGCCCCATCTCAATTAGGAGTGCCCCTGATAATTAGCAGTACCCCATGTCAATTAGGAGTGCCGACTGTCAATTAGGAGGCCCCTGTCAATGTGGAGTTCCACTTGTCAATGAGGTGAGCCCCCCCGTCAATGACGTGTGACCCACCGTCAATGACGAGAGCCCAACCGTCAATGAGGAGTGCCCCCTGGCAATCTGTAGCACCCCCTGCCAATTCGTAGTGCCCGCTGCCAATTAGGAGTCGCCCCTGTCAATTATGAGACACCCATGTCAATTGGAGTCCCCCTGTCATTTAGGAGTCACCCCTGTCAATTGGAGTACACCCTGTCAAAGGAGTGACCCCTGTCAATTGGAGTGCCACCTATCAATTGGAGTGTCCCCTGTCAATTGGAGTGCCCCCTGTCTATTGGAGTGCCCACTGTCAATGAGGAGTGCCCCCTGTCAATGAGGTGTGCCCCCTGTCAATTAGGTCTGTCTCTGTCAATTAGGATTGCGCTTGTAAATTAGGAGTGGCCCCTATCAATTACTAGTGACCCATATCAATTAGGAGAGCCCCCTGTCAATGAGGACTTCACCCTGTCAATGAGGAGTGATCCAGCGTCAATGAGGAGTGCCCCACTCCGTCTATGACGCTTCCCACCACGTCAATGAGGAGTGCCCCCGCCACGCCCCCCCCCCCCCGGTAAATCAGGAGTGCGCCACCGTCAATGAGGAGTGACCCAAAATCCATGAGGAGGGCCCCACCATCAATGCGGAGTGCCCTCTGTCAATGAGGAGAGGCCCCCGTCACCTCGGAGTGACCCATGTCAATTAGGAGTGCCCCCTGTCAAAGAGGATTGCCCCCTGTCAATTAGGAGTGCCCCCTGTCAAAGAGGAGAGCCCCACCGTCAATGAGGAGTGCCGAACCGTCAATGAGGTGTGCCCACTGTCAATGACGAGTGCCCCCTGTCAATTAGGATTGCCCGCTGTCAATGAGGTGTGGCCCTGTCAATTCGGAGTTCCCCCTGTCAATTAGGACTGCCCCCCTTTCAATTAGGTGTGCATCTTATCAATTAGGAGCTCCCTATGTCAATTAGGTGTGTCCCATGTCAAGTAGGAGTGCCCCATGTCAATTAGGAGTGCCCCTGACAATTAGCAGTACCCCATGTCAATTAGGAGTGCCGACTGTCAATTAGGACGCCCCCGTCAATGTGGAGTTTCACTTGTCAATGAGGTGAGCCCCGCCGTCAATGAGGAGAGCCCCACCGTCAATGAGGAGAGCCCAACCGTCAATGAGGAGTGCCCCCTGTCAAGGAGGCGTGCCGCTGTCCATGAGGAGTGGCCCTGTCAATTAGCAGTGCCCCCTGTGAATTAGGAGTGCACCCTTTCAATTGGGAGTGCTCCTTATTAATTACGAGCTCCCCATGTCATTTAGGAGTGCCACCTGTCAATTAAGAGTGCCCCTGTCAATAAGGAGTGTCCCCTGTCAATGGAGTTCCCCCTGTCAATGAGGAGTGCTCCCGTCAATGAGGAGTGCCCCATGTCAATGAGGAGTGTCGGCCGTCAATCTGTTCTGCCCCATGTAAATTAGGATAGCGCCTTGCCAATTAGGAGCTCCCCATGTCAATTAGGAGAGGCCCCAGTAAATTAGGATTGATTCTTGTCAATTAGGAGAGCCCCTTGTCAATGAAGACATCACCCTATTAATGAGGAGTGTCCCCCCCGTCAATGAGGAGCGCCCCACCGTCAATAAGGTGTACCCCACCGTCAATGTAGAGTGTCCCATATAAATTAGGAGTGCCCCCAGTCAATTCGGATTGGCCCCTGTCAATCTGGAGTGCACCCTGTCAATGAGGAGTGCCCGCTGCCAATTAGGAGTGCCCCAGTCAATTGGAGAGCCCCCTGTCTATTGGAGTGCCCCGGTCAATGAGAAGTGTCCCCTGTAAATGAGGTGTGCCCCCTGCCAATGAGGTGTGCCGCCTGTCAATTACGGGTGCCCCCTGGCATTTAATAGTACCCTCTGCCAATTCGTAGTGCCGCTGCCAATTAGGAGTAGCCCCTGTCAATTAGGAGCCTCTATGTCAATTGGAGTACACCCTGTCAATTGGAGTGCCCCCTGTCGGTTATGTGTACCACCTTGCAAATAGGAGTGCCGCTTGTCCGTTAGGAGCTCCCACTGTCAGTTAGGAGTGCCCCCTGTTAATTAGGAGTGCTCCCTGCCATTTTGGAGTGCCCCCTGCCAATTCGGAGTGACGCTGCCAATTAGGAGTGCCCCCTGTCAAATTGGAGTTCCCCCTGTCAATTTGGTGTGCCCCCTATCAAATTGGAGTGCCGACTGGCAATTTGTAATACCCCCGGCCAATTCGTAGTGCCCGCTGCCAATTACGAGTAGCCCCTGTCAATTTGGAGTCCCCCATGTCAATTGGAGTACACCCTGTCAATTGGAGTGCCCCTGTCAATTGGAGTGCCCCCTGTCTGTTGGAGTGCCCCCTGTCAATGAGGTGTGCCACCTGTCAATTAGGTCTGCCCTCTGTCAATTAGGATTGCGCGTTGTCAATTAGGAGTGGCCCCTATCAATTAGGAGAGCCCCCTGTCAATGAGGACTTCACCCTGACAATGAGGAGTGATCCACCGTCAATGAGGAGTGCCCCCCTCCGTCTATGACGCTTCCCACCACGCCAAATGAGGAGTGCCCCCACCCCCCCCCCCGGTAGATCAGGAGTGCGCCACCGTCAATGAGGAGTGCCCCAAAATCCATGAGGAGGGCCCCACCATCAATGCGGAGTACCCTCTGTCAATGAGGAGCGGCCCCCGTCACCTAGCAGTGACCCATGTCAATTAGCAGTGCCCCCTGTCAAAGAGGAGTGCCCCCTGTCAATTAGGAGTGCCCCCTGTCAAAGAGGAGAGCCCCACCGTCAATGAGGAGTGCCGAACCGTCAATGAGGAGTGCCCACTGTCAATGACGAGTGCCCCCTGTCAATTAGGAGTGTTCCATGTCAAGTAGGAGTGCCCCATCTCAATTAGGAGTGCCCCTGATAATTAGCATGTCAATTGGAGTCCCCCTGTCATTTAGGAGTCACCCATGTCAATTGGAGTACACCCTGTCAAAGGAGTGCCCCCTGTCAATTGGAGTGCCACCTGTCAATTGGAGTGTCCCCTGTCAATTGGAGTGCCCCCTGTCTATTGGAGTGCCCTCTGTCAATGAGGCGAGGCCCCCGTCACCTAGGAGTGACCCATGTCAATTAGCAATGCCCCCTGTCAAGGAGGAGTGCCCCCTGTCAATTTGGAGTGCCCCCTGTCAAAGAGGAGAGCCCCACCGTCAATGAGGAGTGCCGAACCGTCAATGAGGTGTGCCCACTGTCAATGACGAGTGCCCCCTGTCAATTAGGATTGCCCGCTGTCAATGAGGAGTGGCCCTGTCAATTAGGAGTCCCCCCTGTCAATTTGGACTGCCCCCCTTTCAATTAGGTGTGCACCTTATCAATTACGAGCTCCCCATGTCAATTAGGAGTGTCCCATGTCAAGTAGGAGTGCCCCATCTCAATTAGGAGTGCCCCTGATAATTAGCAGTACCCCATGTCAATTAGGAGTGCTGACTGTCAATTAGGAGGCCCCTGTCAATGTGGAGTTCCACTTGTCAATGAGGTGAGCCCGCCCGTCAATGACGTGTGCCCCACCGTCAATGACGAGAGCCCAACCGTCAATGAGGAGTGCCCCCTGGCAATTAGTAGCACCCCCTGCCAATTCGTAGTGCCCGCTGCCAATTAGGAGTCGCCATTCTCAATCAGGAGACACCCATGTCAATTGGAGTCCCCCTGTCATTTAGGAGTCACCCATGTCAATTGGAGTACACCCTGTCAAAGGAGTGCCCCCTGTCAATTGGAGTGCCACCTATCAATTGGAGTGTCCCCTGTCAATTGGAGTGTCCCCTGTCTATTGGAGTGCCCACTGTCAATGAGGAGTGCCCCCTGTCAATGAGGTGTGCCCCCTGTCAATTAGGTCTGTCTCTGTCAATTAGGATTGCGCCTTGTCAATTAGGAGTGTCCCCTATCAATGAGGAGTGACCCATATCAATTAGGAGAGCCCCCTGTCAATGAGGACTTCACCCTGTCAATGAGGAGTGATCCAGCGTCAATGAGGAGTGGCCCACTCCGTCTATGACGCTTCCCACCACGTCAATGAGGAGTGCCCCCACCACGCCCCCCCCCCCCCCGGTAAATCAGGAGTGCGCCACCGTCAATGAGGAGTGACCCAAAACCCATGAGGAGGGCCCCACCATCAATGCGGAGTGCCCTCTGTCAATGAGGAGAGGCCCCCGTCACCTCGGAGTGACCCATGTCAATTAGGATTGCCCCCTGTCAAAAGGATTGCCCCCTGTCAATTAGGAGTGCCCCCTGTCAAAGAGGAGAGCCCCAACGTCAATGAGGAGTGCCGAACCGTCAATGAGGTGTGCCCACTGTCAATGACGAGTGCCCCCTTTCAATAAGGATTGCCCGCTGTCAATGAGGAGTGGCCCTGTCTATTAGGAGTCCCCCCTGTCAATTAGGACTGCCCCCCTTTCAATTAGGTGTGCACCTTATCAATTACGAGCTCCCTATGTCAATTAGGAGTGTCCCATGTCAAGTAGGAGTGCCCCATGTCAATTAGGAGTGCCCCTGACAATTAGCAGTACCCCAGGTCAATTAGGAGTGCCGACTGTCAATTAGGACGCCCCCGTCAATGTGGAGTTCCACTTGTCAATGAGGTGAGCCCCGCCGTCAATGAGGAAAGCCCCACCGTCAATGACGAGAGCCCAACCGTCAATGAGGAGTGCCCCCTGTCAAGGAGGCGTGCCGCTGTCCATGAGGAGTGGCCCTGTCAATTAGCAGTGCCCCCTGTGAATTTGGAGTGCACCCTTTCAATTGGGAGTGCTCCTTATTAATTACGAGCTCCCCATGTCATTTAGGAGTGCCACCTGTCAATTAAGAGTGCCCCTGTCAATAAGGAGTGTCCCCTGTCAATGAAGTTCCCCCTGTCAATGAGGAGTGCTCCCGTCAATGAGGAGTGCCCCATGTCAATGAGGAGTGCCGGCCGTCAATCTGTTCTGCCCCATGTAAATTAGGATAGCGCCTTGTCAATTAGGAGCTCCCCATGTCAATTAGGAGAGGCCCCAGTAAATTAGGATTGATCCTTGTCAATTAGGAGAGCCCCTTGTCAATGAAGACATCGCCCTATTAATGAGGAGTGTCCCCCCCGTCAATGAGGAGCGCCCCACCGTCAATAAGGTGTACCCCACCGTCAATGTAGAGTGTCCCATATAAATTAGGAGTGCCCCCAGTCAATTCGGATTGGCCCCTGTCAATCTGGAGTGCACCCTGTCAATGAGGAGTGCCCGCTGCCAATTAGGAGTGCCCCAGTCAATTGGAGAGCCCCCTGTCTATTGGAGTGCCCCGGTCAATGAGAAGTGTCCCCTGTAAATGAGGTGTGCCCCCTGCCAATGAGGTGTGCCGCCTGTCAATTACGGGTGCCCCCTGGCATTTAATAGTACCCTCTGCCACTTCGTAGTGCCGCTGCCAATTAGGAGTAGCCCCTGTCAATTAGGAGCCTCTATGTCAATTGGAGTACACCCTGTCAATTGGAGTGCCCCCTGTCGGTTTTGTGTACCACCTTGCAATTAGGAGTGCCGCTTGTCAGTTAGGAGCTCTCACTGTCAGTTAGGAGTGCCCCCTGTTAATTAGGAGTGCTCCCTGTCATTTTGGAGTGCCCCCTGCCAATTCGGAGTGACGCTGCCAATTAGGAGTGCCCCCTGTCAAATTGGAGTTCCCCCTGTCAATTTGGTGTGCCCCCTATCAAATTGGAGTGCCGACTGGCAATTTGTAATACCCCCGGCCAATTCGTAGTGCCCGCTGCCAATTACGAGTAGCCCCTGTCAATTTGGAGTCCCCCATGTCAATTGGAGTACACCCTGTCAATGAGGAGTGCCCCCTGTCAATTGGAGTGTCCCCTGTCCATGAGGAGTGCCTACCGTCAATCAGTTCTGCCCCCTATCAACTAGGATAGCGCCTTATCAATTAGGATCCCCCCAGTCAATTCGGAGAGGCCCCATAAATTTGGAGTGATCCCTGTCAATTAGGATAGCCCCCTGTCAATGATGACATCACCCTGTCAATGAGGAGTGTCCCCCCGTCAATGAGGAGTGCCCCACCGTCAACAAGGTGTAACCCATCGTCAATGTAGAGTACCCCATATAAATGAGGAATGCCCCCAGTCAATTCGGATTGTCCCCTGTCAATTTGGAGTGCACACTGTCAATGAGGAGTGCCCGCTGCCAATTAGGAGTAGCCCCTGTCAATTAGGAGACCACCATGTCAACTGGAGTACACCCTGTCAATTAGGAGTGTCCCGCCGTCAATAAGGAGTGCCCACTGTCAAAGGAGTGCCCCCTGTCAATGAGGAGTGCCCCCTGTCAATGAGGAGTGTCCCCTGTCAATGAGGAGTGCCCACTGTCAATCAGTTCTGCCCCATGTCAATTAGGATAGCGCCCTGTCAATGAAGACATCACCCTGTCAATGAGGAGTGCCCCCCCCCCCCGTCAATGAGGAGTGCCCCACCGTCAATAAGGTGTACCCCACCGACAATGTAGAGTGCCCCATATAAATTAGGAGTGCCCCCAGTCAATTCGGATTTCCCCCTGTCAATTTGGAGTGCACCCTGTCAATGAGGAGTGCCCGCTTCCAATTAGGGGTGCCCCTGTCAATTGAAGCGCCGTCTGTCTATTGGAGTGCCCCCTGTCAATGAGAAGTGCCCCTGTCAATGAGTTGTGCCCCCTGCCAATGAGGTGTGCCGCCTGTCAATTACGCGTGCCCCCTGGCAAATAGTAGTGCCGCAGCCAATTAGGAGTAGCCCCTGTCAATTTGGAGTCCCCCATGTCAATTGGAGTACACCCTGTTAATTGGAGTGCCCCCTGCCGGTTGAGTACCATCTTGCAATTAGGAGTGCCACTTGTCAGTTAGGAGCTCCCACTGTCAGTTAGGAGTGCCCCCTGTCAATTAGGAGTGCTCCCTGTCATTTTGGAGTGCCCCCTGCCAATTCGCAGTGACGTTTCCAATTCGGAGTGCCCCCTGTCAAATTGGAGTTCCCCCTGTCAATTTGGTGTGCCCCCTAACAAATTGGAGTTCCCCCTGTCAATTAGCATTGAACCTGGCAATTAGTAGTACCCCCTGCAAATTCGTAGTGCCCGCTGCCAATTACGAGTAGCCCCTGTCAATTAGGAGTCCCCCATGTCAATTGTAGTACACCCTGTCAATTAGGAGTGCCTCCTGTCAATAAGGAGTGCCCCTGAAAAAGGAGTGCCCCGTGTCAATGAGGAGGGCCCCCTGTCAATGAGGAGTGCCCCCTGTCAATCAGTTCCGCCCCCTGTCAGTTAGGAATGCGCCTTGTCAATTAGGAGCTCCCCCTGTCAAATAGGAGGGGCCCCAGTAAATTAAGAGTGATCCCTGTCAATTAGGAGGGCCCCCTGTCAATGACGACATCACCCTGTCAATGAGGAGTGCCCCCCCCCGTCAATAATGTGTACCCCACCGTCAATGAGGAGTGCCCCATATAAATTAGGAGGGCCCCCAGTCAATTCGGAGTGCCCCCTATCAATTTGGAGTGCTCCCTTTCAATGAGGAGTGCCAGCTGCCAATTAGGAGTGCCCCTGTCAATTGGAGCGCCCACTGTCTATTGGAGTGCCCCCTGTCAATGTGAGGTGCCCCCTGTCAATGAGGTGTGACACCTGCCAATGAGGTGTGCCGCCTGTCAATTACGAGTGCCCCCTGTCAATTAGTAGTACCCCCTGCCAATTCGTAGTGCCCGCTGCCAATTAGGAGTAGACCCTGTCAATTAGGAGTCCCCCATGTACGTTGGAGTACACCCTGTCAATTGGAGTGCCCCCTGTCGGTTAAGAGTACCACCTTGCAACTAGGAGTGCCGCTTGTCAGGTAGGAGCTCCCACTGTCAGTAAGGAGAGCCCCCTTTCAATTAGGAGTGCTCCCTGTCATTTTGGAGTGCCCCCTGCCAATTCGGAGTGATGCTGCCAATTTGGTGAGCCCCCTGTCAAATTGGAGTACCCCCTGTCAATTAGCTGTGCCCCCTGGCAATTAGTAGTAGCCCCTGCCAATTCGTAGTGCCCGCTGCCAATTAGGAGTAGGCCCTGTCAATTAGGAGTCCCCCATGTCAATTGGAGTACACCCTGTCAATTAGGTGTGCCCCCTGTCAATGAGGAGTGCCCGCTGTCAATGAGGAGTGCCCCCTGTCCATGAGGAGTGCACACTGTCAATCAGATCTGCCCCCTGTCAATTAGGATAGCGCCTTGTCAATTAGGAGCTCCCCTTGTCAATTAGGAGAGGCCCGTAAATTAGGAGTGATCCCTATCAATTCGGAGAGCCCCCTGTCAATGAAGACATAACCCTGTCAATGAGGAGTGACCCCCCCCCCCCCCGTCAATGAGGAGTGCCCCACCGTCAATAAGGTGTACCCCAACGTCAATGTAGAGTGCCCCATATAAATTAGGAGTGCCCCCAGTCAATTCGGATTGCCCACTGTCAATTTGGAGTGCACCCTGTCAATGAGGCAAATAGTAGTGCCGCAGCCAATTAGGAGTAGCCCTGTCAATTTGGAGTCCCCCATGTCAATTGGAGTACACCCTGTCAATTGGAATGCCCCCTGACGGTTAAGATTACCATCTTGCAATTAGGAGTGCCGCTTGTCAGTTAGAAGCTCCTACTGTCAGTTAGGAGTGCCCCCTGTCAATTAGGAGTGCTCCCTGTCATTTTGGAGTGCCCCCTGCCAATTCGGAGTGACGTTGCCAATTCGGAGTGCCCCCTGTCAAATTGGAGTTCCCCCTGTCAATTTGGTGTGCCCCCTAACAAATTGGAGTTCCCCCTGTCAATTAGCAGTGCCCCCTGGCAATTAGTAGTACTCCCTGCCAATTCGTAGTGCCCGCTGCCAATTAGCAGTAGCCCCTGTCAATTCGGAGGCCCCATGTCAATTGTAGTACACCTTGTCAAATAGGAGTGCCCCCTGTCAAAGGAGTGCCCCGTGTCAATGAGGAGTAAAACCCTGTCAATGAGGAGTGACCCCTGTCAATCAGTTCTGCCCCCTGTCAGTTAGGATAGCGCCTTGTGAATTAGGAGCTCCCGCTGTCAATTAGGAGGGGCCCCAGTAAACTAAGAGTGATCCCTGTCAATGAGGAGGGCCCCCTGTCAATGACGACATTACCTGCTCTCGAATTGACAGGGAGCACTCCTCATTGGCAGAGGGCACTCGTAATTGGCAGGGGGCAGTCCTCATTGACAGGGGGCACACCGCATTGATGGTGGGTCCCTCCTCATGGATGTTGGGCACTCCTCAATGACGGTGGGGCACTCCTGATGGACGGGGGGGGGGGGGCACTCTTCATTGACGTGGGTGGGATCATCATAGACGGGGGGTCACGACTCATTCACAGGGTGGCACTCCTCGTTGATACCGGAGATGAGGGGTTTGGATTATGAGGAGAGGCTGAGGAGATTGGGTTTGTACTCGTTGGAGTTTAGAAGGATGAGGGGGGATCTTATGGAGACTTATAAGATAATGCGGGGGCGGGATAGGGTGGAGGTGGAGAGATTCTTTCCACTTAGTAAGGAAGTTAAAACTAGAGGACACAGCCTCAAAATAAAGGGGGGTCGGTTTAAGACAGAGTTGAGGAGGAACTTCTTCTCCCAGAGGGTGGTGAATCTCTGGAATTCTCTGCCCACTGAGGTGGTGGAGGCTACCTCGCTGAATATGTTTGAAGCGCGGATGGATGGATTCCTGATCGGTAAGGGAATTAAGGGTTATGGGGATCAGGCGGGTAAGTGGTACTGATCCACGTCAGATCAGCCAACATCTTATTGAATGGCGGGGCAGGCTCGAGGGGCTCGATGGCCTACTCCTGCTCCTATTTCTTATGTTCTTATAAGAGTGGCCCTGTCAATTAGGAGTTCCCCCTGTCAATTAGGAGTTCCCCTCTTTCAATTAGGAGTGCCCCTTATCAATTACGAGCTCTCCATGTCAATTAGTAGTGTCCCATGTCAAGGAGGAGTGCCCCATGTCAATTAGGAGTGCCCCCTGTCAATTAGCAGTGCCCCATGTCAATTAGGAGTGCCCACTGTCAATTAGGAGTCCGCTGTCAATATGGAGTTCCACTTGTCAATGAGGAGAGCCCCCCCCGTCAATGAGGAGTGCCCCACCGTCAATGAGGAGTGCCCAAGCGTCAATGAGCAGTGCCCCCTGTCAAGGAGGAGTGCCGCTGTCCATGAGGAGAGGCCCTGACAATTAGGAGTGCCCCCTGTTATTTGGGAGTGCCCCCTTTCAATTAGGAGTGCCCCATGTCAATTAGGAGTGCCCTCTGTCAATAAGGAGTGCCCCTGTCAATGAAGTGCCCCCTGTCAATGAGGAGTGCCCCCTGTCAATGTGGAGTGCCCCCTGTCAATTCGGAGAGCCACCTGTCAATGACGACATCACCCTGTCAATGAGGAGTGCCCCCACCCGTCAATAAGGTGTACCCCACCGTCAATGTAGAGTGCCTCATATAAATTAGGATTGCCCCCTGTCAATTTGGAGTGCACCCTGTCAATGAGGAGTGCCCGCTGCCAAATAGGATTGCCCCTGTTAAATGGAGCGCCCCCTGTCTACTGGAGTTCCCCCTGTCAATGAGAAGTGCCCCCTGTCAATGAGGTGTGCCGCCTGTCAATAACGGGTGCCCCCTGGCAATTTGTAGTGCCCGCTGCCAATTAGGAGTAGACCCTCTCAATTAGGAGTCCCCCATGTCAATTGCAGTACACCCAGTCAATTGGAGTGCCCCCTGTCAGTTAAGAGTACCACCTTGAATTTAAGAGTGCCGCTTGTCAGTTAGGAGCTCCCACTGTCAGTTCGGAATGCCCCCTGTCATTTAGGAGTACTCCCTGTCATTTTGTAGTGCCCCCTGCCAATTCGGAGTGATGCTGCCAATTAGGAGTGCCCCCTGTCAAATTGGAGTACCCCCTGTCAATTTGCAGTGACCCTGGCAATTAGTAGTACCCCCTGCCAATTCGTAGTGTCCGCTGCCAATTACGAGTAGCCCCTGTCTATTAGGAGTCCACCATGTCAATTGGAGTACACCCTGTCAATTAGGAGTGCCCCCTGTCAATATGGAGTGCCCCCTGTCAAAGTAGTGCCCCCTGTCAATGAGGAGTGCCCCCTGTCCATGAGGAGTGCCCACTGTCAATCAGTTCTGCCCACTGTCAATTAGGATAGTGCCTTGTCAAGTAGGAGTTCCCCCTGTCAAATAGCAGAGGCCCCATAAATTAGGAGTGATCCCTGTCAATTAGGAGAGCCCCCTGTCA
Organism: Mustelus asterias; assembly: GCF_964213995.1. Lineage (NCBI taxonomy): Eukaryota > Metazoa > Chordata > Chondrichthyes > Carcharhiniformes > Triakidae > Mustelus > Mustelus asterias. The sequence continues at coordinate 68,503 of NW_027590394.1, read as the reverse complement.
ATGAAGACATCACCCTGTCAATGAGGAGTGCCCCCCCCCATCAATGAGGAGTGCCCCACCGCCAATAAGGTGTACCCCACCGTCAATGTAGAGTGCCCAAAAAAGTTAGGAGTGCCGCCAGTCAATTCGGATTGCCCCCTGTCAATTTGGAGTGCACACTGTCAATGAGGAGTGCCCGCTGCCAATTAGGGGTGCCCCTGTCAATTGGAGCGTCCCCTGTCTATTGGAGTGCCCCCTGTCAATGAGGTGTTCACCCTGCCAATCAGGTGTGCCGCCTGTCAATTATGAGTGCCCCCTGGCAATTAGTAGTACCCCCCGCCAATTCGTAGTGCCCGCTGCCAATTAGGAGTAGCCCCTGTGAATTAGGATTCCCACATGTCAATTGGAGTACACCTTGTCAATTGGAGTGCCCCCTGTCGATTTAGAGTACCCCCTTGCAATTAGGAGTGCCGCATGTCAGTTTGGAGCTCCCACTGTCAGTTAGGAGTGCCCCCTTTCAATGAGGAGTGTCCCCTAGTACTACCTGCCAATTCCTAGTGCCCGCTGCCAATTAGGAGTAGCCCCTGTCAATTAGGAGTCCCCCATGTCAATTGGAGTACGCCCTATCAATTGGAGTGCCCCCTGTCGGTTAACAGTACCACCTTGCAATTTGGAGTGCCGCTTGCCAGTTAGGAACTCCCAGTGCCAGTTACGAGTGCCCCCTGTCAATTAGGAGTGCTCCATGTCATTTTGGAGTGCCACCTGCCAATTCCGAGTGACACTGCCAATTAGGAGTGCCCCCTGTCAAATTGGGGTTCCCCCTGTCAATTTGGTGTGCCCCCTATCAAATTGGAATACCCCCTGTCAATTAGAAGTTCCCGCTGGCAATTAGTAGTATCCCCTGCCAGTTCGTAGGTCCGCTGCCAATAACGAGTAGCCCGTGTCAATTAGGAGTCCCCCATGTCAATTGGAGTACACCCTGTCAATTAGGAGTGCCCCCGTCAATAAGGAGTGCCCCCTGTCAAAGTAGTGCCCCCTGTCAATGAGGAGTGCCACCTGTCAATGAGGAGTGCCCACTGTCAATCCGTTCTGCCCCCTGTCAATTAGGATAGGGCCTTGTCAATTAGGAGCTCCCCCTGTCAATTAGGAGAGGCCCCAGCAAATTAGGAGTGATCCCTGTCAATTAGGAGAGCCCCCTGTCAATGAGGACTTAACCCTGTCAATGAGGAGTGCCCACACGTCAATGAGGAGTGCCCCACCGTCAATAAGGTGTACCCCACCGTCAATGTAGAGTACTCCATATAAATTAGGAGTGCCCCCAGTCAATTCGGATTGCCCCCTGTCAATTTGGGGTGCACCCGGTCAATGAGGAGTGTCCGCTGCCAATTAGAAGTGCCCCTCTCAATTGGAGCGTCCCCTGTCCATTGAAGTGCCCCCTGTCAATGAGGTGTGCCCGCTGGCAATGAGGTGTGCCGCCTGTCAATTACGAGTGCCCCCTGGCAATTAGTAGTACCCCCTGCCAATTCGTAGTGCCCGCTGCCAATTAGGAGTGGCCTCTGTCAATTAGGAGTCCCCCATATCAATTGGAGTACACCCTGTCAATTGGAGTGCCCCCTGTCGGTTAAGAGTACCACCTTGCAATGAGGAGTGCAGCTTGTCAGTTAGGAGCTCCCACTGTCAGTAAGGAGTGCCCCCTGTCAATTAGGAGTGCTCCCTGTCATTTTGGAGTGCCCCCTGCCAAATCGGAGTGACGCTGCCAATTAGGGTTGCCCCCTGTCAAATTGGCGTTTCCCCTGTCAATTTGCTGTGCCCCTATCAAATTGGAGCACCCCCTGTCAATTAGCATTGGTCCCTGGCAATTAGTAGTACCCCCTGCCAATTCGTAGTGCCCCTGCCAATTAGGAGTAGGCCCTGTCAAGTAGGTGTCCCCCATGTCAATTGGAGTACACCCTGTCAATTAGGAGTGCCTCCAGTCAATAAGGAGTGCCCCCTGTCAATGAGAAGTACCCCCTGTCAATGAGGAAAGCCCCCTGTCAATGAGGAGTGCCCACTGTCAATGAGGAGTGCCCCCTGTCCATGAGGAGGGGCCACTGTCAATCAGTTCTGCCCCCTGTCATTTAGGATAGCGCCTTGTCAGTTAGGAGCTCCCACGTCAGTTAGGAGTGCCCCCTGTCAATTAGGAGTGCTCCCTGTCATTTTGGAGAGCCCCCTGCCAATTCGGTGTGACGCCGCCAATTAGGAGTGATCCCTGTCAATTTGGATTTCCCCCTGTTAATTTGGTGTGCCCCCTATCAAATTGGAGTACCCCCTGTCAATTAGCAGTGTGCCCTGGCAATTAGTCGTACCCCCTGCAAATTCGTAGTGCCCGCTGCCAATTAGGAGTAGCTCCTGTCAATTAGGATTCCCCCATGTGAACTGCAGTACATTCTGTCAATTGGAGTGCCACCTGTCAATTGGAGCGCCCCCTGTCTATTGGAGTGCCCCCTGTCAATGAGGAGTGCCCCCTGTCAATGAGGTGTGCACCCTGTCAATTAGAATTGCGCCTTGTCAATTAGTCGTGGCGCCTATCAATTAGGAGTGACCCCTATCAATTAGGAGAGCCCCCTGTCAATGAGGACTTCACCCTTTCAATGAGGATTGCCCCACCGTCAATGAGGAGTGCCACAATGTGAATGAGTAGTGCCCCCCTCCGTCTATGCTCATTCCCCCCACGTCAATGAGGAGTGCCCCCTGTCAATGAGGTGGGCCCCCTGTCAATGAAGTGTGCCGCCTGTCAATTAGGAATGCCCCCTGTCAATTATGTCTGCCCTCTGTCAATTTGGATTGTGCCTTGTCAATTAGGAATGGCCCCTATCAGTTAGGAGTGACCCCTCACAATTAGGAGAGCCCCTTTTCAATGAGGACTTTACCGTGCCCCTTCATCAATGAGGAGTGCCACCCTGTGAATGGGTAGTGCCCCCCCCATCTATGACCATTCCCCACACGTCAATGAGGAGTGGCCCCCGTCAATGAGGAGTGCCCCACCGTCAATGCGGAGTGCCCCCTGTCAATGAGGAGTGCCCCCCGTCACCTTGGAGTGACCCGTGTCAATTAGGAGTGCCCCCTGTCAAAGAGGAATACCCCCTGTCAATTAGGAGTGCCCCCGTCAAAGAGGAGGCCCCTGTCAATGAGGAGTTCCACTTGTCAAGGAGGAGAGCCCCACCGTCAATGAGGAGTGCCCAACCGTCAATGAGGAGTGCCCCCTGTCAATGAGGAGTGCCCCCTGTCAATGAGGAGTGCCCGCTGTCAATGAGGAGTGACCCTGTCAATTAGGAGTCCTCCTGTCAATTGGAGTGCCCCCTGTCGATTGGAGTGCCCCCTGTCGATTGGAGTGCCCCCTGTCAATGAGGAGTGCCCCGTGTCAATGAGGACTGCCCCCTGTCAATGAGCAGTACCACCTGTCAATGAGGTGTGCCACCTGTCAATGAAGTATGCCGCCTGTCAATTAGGAATGCCGCCTGTCAATTAGGTCTGCCCTCTGTCAGTTAGGATTGCGCCTTGTCAATTCGGAGTGGCCCCTATCAATTAGGAGTGACCCCTCACAATTAGGAGAGCCCCCTGTCAATGAGGACTTCACCGTGTCAATGAGAATTGCCCCTTCATCAATGAGGAGTGCCACCCTGTGAATGAGTAGTGCCCTCCCCATCTATGACGATTCCCCACACGTCAATGAGGAATGCCCCCCGTCAATGAGGAGTGCCCCACCGTCAATGCGGAGTGCCCCAGCATCCATGAGGAGGGCCCCACCATTAATTCGGAGGGCCCCTGTCAATGAGGAGTGGCCCCCGTCACCGAGGAGTGACCCCTGTCAATTAGGAGTGCCCCTTGATAAAGAGGAGTACCACCTGTCAATTAGGAGTGCCCCCTGTCAAAGAGGATGCCCCTGTCAATGAGGAGTTCCATTTGTCAAGGAGGCGAGCCCGACCGTCAATGAGGAGTGCCCAATCGTCAATGAGGAGTGCCCCCTGTCAATGAGGAGTGCCCCCTGTCAATGAGGAGGGCCCGCTGTCAATGAGGAGTGGCCCTGTCAATTAGGAGTCCCCCTGTCAATTAGGAGTGCCCCCTTTCAATTAGGAGAGCCCCTTTTCAATTACGAGCTCCCCATGTCAATTCGGAGTGCCCCATGTCACGTAGGAGTGCCCCATGTCAATTAGGAGTGCCCCATGTCAATTAGGAGTTCCCCTGTCAATTAGGAGTGCCCCTTTTCAATTACGAGCTCCCCATGTCAATTAGGAGTGCCCCATGTCAAGTAGGCGTGCCCCATTTCAATTAGGAGTGCCCCCTGACAATTTGCAGTGCCCCATGTCAATTAGGAGTGCCCCTTGTCAATTAGGAGGCCCCTGTCAATGAGGAGTTCCACTTGGCATAGAGGAGAGCCCCCCCCCCCCGTCAATGAAGAGAGCCCCACCGTCAATAAGGAGTGCCGAACCTTCAATGAGGAGTGTCCCCTGTCAATAAGGAGTGCCCCCTGTCAATGAGGAGTGCCCCCTGTCAATGAGGAATGCCCACTGTCAATGAGGAATGCCCACTGTCAATGAGGAGTGCCCCCTGTCAATGAGGAATGCCCACTGTCAATGAGGAGTGCCCACTGTCAATTAGTTCTGCCCTCTGTCAATTAGGATAGCTCCTTGTCAATTAGGTGCTCCACCTGTCAATTAGGAGTAGCCCCAGTAAATTAGGAGAGCCCGCTGTCAATGAAGACATCACCCTGTCAATGAGGAGTGCCCTCCCCCCCGTCAATGAGGAGAGCCCTACCGTCAATGAGGAATGCCCCACCGTCAATAAGGTGTACCCACCGTCAATGTAGAGTGCCCCTTATAAATTAGGAGTGCCGCCAGTCAATTCGGAATGCCCCCTGTCAATTAGGAGTGCACCCTGTCAATGAGGAGTGCCCGCTGCCAATTAGCAGTGCCCTCTGTCAATTGGAGTGCCCCCTGTCAATGAGGAGTGCACCCTGACAATGAGGAGTACCGCCTGTCAATGAGGAGTGCCCCCTGCCAATGAGGTGTGCAGCCTGTCAATTACGAGTGCCCCCTGTCAATTAGGTCTGCCATCTGTCAATTAGGATTGCGCCTTGTCAATTAGAAGTGGCCCGTATCAATTAGGGTGACCCCTGTCAATTAGGAGAGCCCCCTGTCAATGAGGACTTCACACTGTCAATGAGGATTGCCCCACCGTCAATGAGGAGTACCAACCTGTGAATGAGTAGTGCCCCCTCCGTCTATGACTATTCCCCCCACGTCAATGAGGAGTGCGCCCCCCCCCCGTCAATCAGGAGTGCCCAGCGTCAATGAGGAGTGCCCCAAAATACATGAGGAGGGACCCACCATCAATGCGGAGTGCTACCTGTCAATGAGGAGTGGCACCCGTCCCCTAGGAGTGACCTTATCAATTAGGAGTGCCCTATGGCAATTAGGAGTGCCCCCTGACAATTAGGAGTTCCCCCTCTCAATGAGGAGCGCCAACTGTCAATCGGTTCTGCCCCCTGTCAATTAGGAGAGCGCCTGGTCAATTCGGAGCTCCCCCTGTCTCTTACGAGTGGCCCCAGAAAATAGAAGTGACCCCTGTCAATTCGGAGAGCCCCTGTCATTTAAGACTTCACCCTGTCAATGAGGAGTGCCTTCCAGTCAATGAGGAGTGCCCCACCGTTAATGAGGAGTGCCCCCAGTCATTGAGGATTGCCCCTTGTCAATGTGAATTGCCCTCTGTCAATGATGATTGCCCCCTGTCAGTGAGGATTGTCCAATTTGAAAGAGGAGTGCCCCCTTTCAATGAGGACAGCCCCCTGTCAATGAGGAGTTCCCCGTGTCAATAGGAGTGAAGCCCCCCCACCCCCCGTCAATGCGGAGTGCCCCACCGTCAATGAAGAGTCACCCACCGTCAATGGGGAGTGTTCCCTGTCACCGAGGAGTGATCCCTGCCAATTAGGAGTGACCCCCTGTCAATTGGGAGTCCCCCCTGCCAATGAGGAGTGCCCCCTGTCAATGAGGAGTGCCCGCTGTCAATGAGGAGTGGCCCTGTCAATTAGGTGTGCACCCTATCAATTGGAGACCCCATGTCGATTGGAGTGCCCCCTGTCAATCAGAAGTGCCACCTGTCAATTATGATTGCCCCCGTCAATTACGAGTCTCCCCTGTCAATTAGGAGTGCCCCCTTTCATATAGGAGTGCCCCTTGTCAGTTAGGAGCTCCGTCTGTCAATTAGGAGTGACCCCAGTAACTTAGGAGTGACCCCAGTCAATTAGGAGAGCCCCCTGTCAATGAAGACTTCACTCTGTCAATGAGGAGTGCGCCACCGTCAATGAGGAGTGCCCCCCCCCCCCACCCCCCGTGAATGAGTAGTGCCCGCCTCATCAATGTCGATTAAGTCTATCCCCTTGCCATTAGGAGTGCCGCTTGTCAGGTAGGAGCTCCCCCTGTCAGTTAGGAGTGCCCCTGTCATTTTGGAGTGTCCCCTGTCAATTTGGTGTGCCCCCTATCAAATTGGAGTAACCCCTGTCAAGTAGCAGTGCCCCCTGGCAATTAGTAGGACCCCCTGCCAATTCGTTGTGCCTGCTGCCAATTAGGAGTAGCCCCTTTCAATTAGGAGTCCCCCATGTCAATTGGAGTCCCTCTTGTAAATTGGAGTGCCACCTGTCAATTGGAGTGGCCCCTGTCAATGAGGCGTGCCACCTGACTATTGGAGTGCTCCCTGTCAATGAGGAGTGCCCCCTGTCAATGAGGTGTGCCCCCTGCCAATGAGGTGTGCCCCCTGCCAATGAGGGGTGCTGCCTGTCAATTACGAGCGCCCCGTGTCAATTAGGTCTGTCCTCTGTCAATTAGGATTGCGCCTTGTCAATTTGGAGTGGCCTCTATCAATTAGGAGTCACCCCTATCAATTACGAGAGCCGCCTGACAATGAGGACTTCACCCTGTCAATGAGGAGTGCACCACCGTCAATGAGGAGTACCACCCTGTGAATGAGTAGTGCCCCCCCCCCGCCTCTGACGAATCCCACCATGTCAATGAGGAGTGCCCCCATGTCAATGAGGAGTGCCCCACGTCAATGAGGGGTGCCCCCACGTCACTGAGGAGTGACCCCACGTCAATGAGGAGTGGCCCACCGTCAATGATTAGTGCCCCCAAATCCATGAGGAGGGCCCCACCATCAATGGGGAGTGCCCCCTGTCAATTAGGAGTGCCCCCTGTCAAAGAGGAGGCCCCTGCCAATGAGGAGTTCCACTTGTCAAGGAAGAGAGCCCCAACGTCATTGAGGAGTGCCAAACCGTCAATGAGGAATTACCCCTGTCAATGAGGAGTGCCCCCTGTCAATGAAAAGTGCCTGCTGTCAATGAGGAGCGGCCCTGTCAATTTGGAGTCCCCCATGTCAATTAGTTGTGCCCCCCTTTCAATTAGGAGTGACCCTTATTAATTACGAACTCCCCATGTCAATTAGGAGTGCCCCATGTCAAGTAGGAGTGCCCCATGCCACTTGCCAAAGAGGAGAGCCGCCCCCCCCCCCCCCCGTCAATGAGGAGTGCCCCACCGTCAATGAGGAGTGCCCAATCGTCAATGAGGACTGCCCCCTGTCAATGAGTAGTGCCCGCTCTCCATGAGGAGTGGCCCTGTCAATTAGGAGTGCCCCCTATTAATTAGGAGTGACCCCTTTCAATTAGGAGTGCCACTTATCAATTACGAGCTCCCCATGTCAATTTGGAGTGCCCCCTGTCAATTAGGAGTGCCCCCTGTCATTAAGGAGTGCCCTCTGTCAATGAGGAGTGGCCCCTGTCAATGAGGAGTGCGCACTGTCAATTAGTTCTGCCCCTGTCAATTAGGACAGCGCCTTGTCAATTAGGAGCTCCCCATGTCAATTAGGAGTGGCCGCAGTAAATTAGGAGTGACCCCTGTCAATTAGGAGAGCCCCCTGTCAATGAAGTCATCACCCTGTCAATGAGGAGTGCACCACCCCGTCAATGTGGAGTGCCCTACCGTCAATGAGGAATGCCGTACCGTCAATAAGGTGTTCCCCACCGTCAATGTGGAGTGCCCCATATAAATTAAGAGTGCCCCCAGTCAATTCGGAGTGCCCCCTGTCAATTAGGAGTGCAGCCTGTCAATGAGGAGTGCCCGCTGCCAATTAGGAGTGCCCCCTGTCAATTGGAGTGCCCCCTGTCTATTTGAGTGCCGCCTGTCAATGAGGAGTGCCACCTGTCAATGAGGCGTGCCCCCTGCCAATGAGGTGAGCCGCCTGTCAATTACGAGTGCCCTCTGTCAATTAAGATTGCGCCTTGTCAATTAGGAGTGCCCCCTGTCCATTAGGAGTGCCCCCTGTCAAAGAGGAGGCCCCTGCCAATGAGGAGTTCCACTTGTCAAGGAAGAGAGCCCCAACGTCATTGAGGAGTGCCAAACCGTCAATGAGGAATTACCCCTGTCAATGAGGAGTGCCCCCTGTCAATGAAAAGTGCCTGCTGTCAATGAGAAGCGGCCCTGTCAATTTGGAGTCCCCCATGTCAATTAGTTGTGCCCCCCTTTCAATTAGGAGTGACCCTTATTAATTACGAACTCCCCATGTCAATTAGGAGTGCCCCATGTCAAGTAGGAGTGCCCCATGCCACTTGCCAAAGAGGAGAGCCGCCCCCCCCCCCGTCAATGAGGAGTGCCCCACCGTCAATGAGGAGTGCCCAATCGTCAATGAGGACTGCCCCCTGTCAATGAGTAGTGCCCGCTCTCCATGAGGAGTGGCCCTGTCAATTAGGAGTGCCCCCTATTAATTAGGAGTGACCCCTTTCAATTAGGAGTGCCACTTATCAATTACGAGCTCCCCATGTCAATTTGGAGTGCCCCCTGTCAATTAGGAGTGCCCCCTGTCATTAAGGAGTGCCCTCTGTCAATGAGGAGTGGCCCCTGTCAATGAGGAGTGCGCACTGTCAATTAGTTCTGCCCCTGTCAATTAGGACAGCGCCTTGTCAATTAGGAGCTCCCCATGTCAATTAGGAGTGGCCGCAGTAAATTAGGAGTGACCCCTGTCAATTAGGAGAGCCCCCTGTCAATGAAGTCATCACCCTGGCAATGAGGAGTGCACCACCCCGTCAATGTGGAGTGCCCTACCGTCAATGAGGAATGCCGTACCGTCAATAAGGTGTTCCCCACCGTCAATGTGGAGTGCCCCATATAAATTAAGAGTGCCCCCAGTCAATTCGGAGTGCCCCCTGTCAATTAGGAGTGCAGCCTGTCAATGAGGAGTGCCCGCTGCCAATTAGGAGTGCCCCCTGTCAATTGGAGTGCCCCCTGTCTATTTGAGTGCCGCCTGTCAATGAGGAGTGCCACCTGTCAATGAGGCGTGCCCCCTGCCAATGAGGTGAGCCGCCTGTCAATTACGAGTGCCCTCTGTCAATTAAGATTGCGCCTTGTCAATTAGGAGTGCCCACTGTCAATTAGGAGTGCCCCCCTTTCAATTAGGATTGCCCCTTGTCAATTACGAGCTCCCCATGTCAATTAGGAGTGCCACCTGACAATTAGCAATGCCCCAGTTCAATTTGGAGTGCCTCCTGTCAATTACGAAGCCGCTGTCAATGAGGAGTTCCACTTGTCAATGAGGAGAGCCCCCCGTCAATGAGCAGTGCCCCCTGTCAATGAGGAGTGCACCCTGTCGATTAGGAATACTTCCTATCAAATTGGAGTACCCCCTGTCAATTAGCAAGGCCCCCTGACAATTAGTATTACCCCCTTCCAATTAGTAGTGCCCGCTGCCAATTAGGAGTGTCCCGTGTCAATCAGTACTCCGCCATGTCAATTGGAGTACACCCTGTCAATTGGAGTGCCCCCTGCCGATTGGAGTGCCCCCTGTCAATTGGAGTGCCCCCTGTCAATTGGAGTGCCCCCTGTCTATTGGAGTGCCACCTGTCAATGAGGAGTGCCTCATGTCAATGAGGAGAGCCCCCTGTCAATGAGGAGTGCCCCTTGTCAATGAGGTGTGTCCCCATCAATGAGGAGTGCCCTCTGTCAATGAGGTGTGCCCCCGTCAATGAAGTGTGCCACCTTTCAAATAGGAGTGTCCCCTGTCAATTTGGTCTGCCCGCTTTCAATTAGGATTGCGCGTCGTCAATTAGGAGTGGCCCCTATCAATTAGGATTGACCCCTGTCAATTAGGAGAGCCCCCTGTCAATGAGGACTTCACCCTGTCAATGAGGATTGCCCCACCGTTAATGAGGAGTGCCACAATGTGAATAAGTAGTGCCCCCCCGCCCCGTCGAAGACGATTCCCCCGACGTCAATGAGGAGTGCCCCACGTCAATGAGGAGTGTCCCCTGTCAATGAGGATTGCCACTTGTCAATGAGGATTGCCCCCTGTCAATGATGAGTGCCCCCTGTCAGTGAGGAGTGTCCCATGTGAATGAGGAGTGCCCCCTTTCAATGAGCACAGCCCCCAGTCAGTAAGGAGTTCCCCGTGGCAATGAGGAGTGCCCCCACCCCCCACCCCCCGTCAATGAGGAGTGCCCCCCTGTCAATGAAGAGTGCCCTCCCGTCAATGAGGAGTGCCCCCACCGTCAATGTTGAGTGCCCCCTGTCAATCCGGAGTGCCCCGTCACCTAGTAGTCACCCCTGTGAATTAGGAGTGACCCCCTATCAATTAGGAGTGCCCCCTGCCAATGAGGAGTGCCCCCTGTCAATGAGGAATGCCCGCTAACAATGAGGAGTGGTCCTGTCAATTAGGAGTTCCCCCTGTCAATTAAGAGTACCCCCTTGAAATTAGGAGCGCTGCTTGTCAGTTAGGCGCTCCCACTGTCAGTTAGGAGTGCCCCCTGTCAATTAGGAGTGCTCCCTGACAATTAGGAGTGCCCCATTGCCAATTAGGAGTGCCCCGTTTCAATTAGTAGTGCCCCATATCAATGACGAGTTCCCCCTGACAATTACAAGTGCCGCATGTCAATTAGGAGTGCCCCATGTCAATTAGGAGTGCCCCCTGTCAATTAGGAGATCCCCCTGACAGTTGGGAGGCCCCTGGGCATGAGGAATTCCCCTTGCCAATGAGGAGTGCCCCCCCACCCCCGTCAATGAGGAGTGCCCTCCCGTCAATGAGGAGTGCCCCACCGTCAATGAGGAATGCCCCACCGTCAATATGGTGTACCTACCGTCAATGAGGAGTGCCCCATATACATTAGGAGTGCCCCCAGTCAATTCGGAGTGCCCCCATTCAATTATAAGTGCACCATGCCAATGAGGAGTGCCCGCTGCCAATTACGAGTGCCCCCTGTCAATTAGGAGTCCCCCATGTCAATTGGAGTGCACCCTATCAATTGCAGTGCCCCGTGTCGATTGAAGTGTCCCCTGTCAATGAGGAGTGCCCAACGGTCAACGAGGAGTGCCCCCTGTCAATGAGGAGTACCCGAGGTCAATAAGGATTGCCCCCGTCAATTACGAGTCTCCCCTGTCAATTAGGAGTGCCCCCTTTCATATAGGAGTGCTCCTTGTCAGTAAGGAGCACCCCCTGTCAATTAGGAGTGGCCTCAGTAAATTAGGAGTTCCCCTGTCAATTAGACGTTACCCCTGTCAATTAGGAGAGCCCCCTGTCAGTGAAGACTTCACCCTGTCAATGAGGAGTGCGCCACCGTCAATGAGGCGTGCCACCCCCCCATGAATCAGTCGTGCACACCCCGTCAATGAGGATTCCCCCCACGTCAATGAGGAGTGTGCCCCCGTCAATGAGGAGTGCCACACCGTTAATGAGGAGTGCCCCACCGTCAATGAGCAGTGCCGCACCATCCATGAGGAGAGCCCCACCATCAATGCAGAGTGCCCCTGACAATGAGGAGTGCACCCTGTCAATGAGGAGTGCCCGCTGCCAATTAAGAGTGCCTCCTGTCAATTGGAGTGGCCCCTGTCAATGAGGAGTGCACCCTGTCAATGAGGTGTGCCCCCTGTCAATGAGGAGTTCCCCCTGCCAATTAAGAGTACATCCATGCAAGTCGGAGCGCTGCCTGCAAGTTAGGAGCTCCCACTGTCAGTTAGGAGTGCCCCCTGTCAATTAGGAGTGCTCCCTGACAATTATGAGTGTCCCCCTGCCAATTAGGAGTGCCCCGTTTCAATTAGGAGTGCCCCATATCAATTCCGACGAACCCCTGTCAATTATCAGTGCCCCAGGTCAATTAGAAGTACCCCCTGTCAATGAGGAGTGCCCCCTGTAAATGAGGAGTGGCCCTGTCAATTAGGAGTGCCCCCTTTCAATTAGGAGCGCCCCTTATCAATTACGAGCTCCCCATGTCAATTAGGAGTGCCCCCTGTCAATTAGGAGTGCCCCATGTCAATTAGGAGTGCCCCCTGACCTTTAGCAATGCCCCATGTCAATTAGGAGTGCCCCATGTCAATTAGGAGTGCCCTCTTTCAATTAGGAGTGCCACCTGTCACTTACGAGTGACCCCTGTCAATGAGGAGTGCCCCTCTCAATGAGGAGTGCCCACTGTTAATGAGGAGTGACCCCTGTCTATGAGGGGCGCCCACTGTCAATTAGTTCCGCCCCCTGTCAATTAGGATAGCGCCTTGTCAAGTAGGAGCTCCCCCGTCAATTAAGACTGGCCCCAGTAAATTAAGACTGACCCCTGTCAATTAGGAGAGCCCCCTGTCATTGAAGCCTTCGCCCTGTCAATGAGGAGTGCATACCCGTCAATGAGGATTGCCCCCATTCAATGAGGATTGCCCCCTGTCAATTAGGAGCCTCCCAGTTCATTCGGAGTACACACTGTCAATGGGAGTGTGCCCTGTCGATTGGAGTGCCCCCTGTCTATTGGAGTGCCCCCTGTCAATTTGTGTGCCCCCTGTCAATTGGAGAGGCCCTTGCCAATTGGAGTGCACCCTGTCAATTCGAGTGCCCCCTGTCTACTGGAGTGCCCCCCTGTCAATGAGTAGTGACCCCTGTCAATGAGGAGTGACCCCTGTCAATGAGGAGTGCCCCCTGTCAATGAGGAGTGCCCCCTGTCAATGAGGTGAGCCCCCTGTCAATGAAGTGTGCCACCTGTCAATCAGGAGTGCCCCCTATCAATTAGTTCTGCCCCCTGTCAATTAGGAGCGCAACCTGTCAATGAGGAGTGCCCCCCTTCAATTAGCTGTGCCCGCTGTCAATTAGGAGTCCCCCAAGTCAATTGGAGTGCACCGTGTTAATTGGAGTGCCCCGTGTCGATTGGATTGCCCCCTGTCAATTGGAGTGCCCACCGTCAATTGCAGTGCCCCCTGTAAATGAGGAGTGTCCGCTGTCAATGAGGACACTGTCAATTATGCATGCCCCCTGTCAATTAGGAGTGCCCCCGTTTTAATTAGGAGTGCCCCTTATCAATTACGAGCTCCCCAAGTCAATTAGGAGAGCCCCCTGTCATGTAGGAGTGCCCCATGTCAAGTAGTAGTGCCCCCTGTCAATTAGGAGGCCCCTGTCAATGAGGGGTTCCACTTGTCAATGAGGAGAGCCCCCCCCCCCACGGCAATGAGGAGTGCCCCACCGTCAATGAGCAGTGCCCAACCTTCAATGAGTAGTGCCCCCTGTCAATAAGAAGTGCCCCCTGACAATGACTAGTGCCCGCTGTCCATGAGGAGTGGCCCTGTCAATTAGGAGCGCCCCCTGTTAAGGAGAAGTGCCCCTTTCAATTGGGAGTGCCCCTTATCAATTACGAGCTCCCCATGTCAATAAGATGTGCCCTCTGTCCATTAGGAGTTCCCCATGTCAATTTGGATTGCCACCTGTCCTTTACCAATGCCCCATGTCAATTGGGAGTGGCCCATGTCAAGTAGGAGTGCCCCCTGTCAATTAGGAGTGCCCCCTGCCAATTACGAGTGCCCCCTGTCAATGAGGAGTACCCCTCTCAATGAGGAGTGCTCCCTGTTAATGAGGAGTGCCCCCTGTCCATGAGAAGAGCCCACTGTCAAATAGTTCTGTCCCCTGTCAATTAGGATAGCGCCTTGTCAATTAGGAGCTCCCCCTGACAATTACGAGTGGCCCCAGTAAATTAGGAGTGACCCCTGTCAATTAGGGGAGCCCCCAGTCATTGAAGACTTCACCCTGTCAATGAGGAGTGCCCCTTGTCAATGAGGATTGCCCACTGTCAATGATGAGTGCCCCCTGTCAGTGAGGAGAGTCCCATGTGAAAGAGGAGTGCCCCCTGTCAATGAGGACAGCTCCCTGTCAGTGAGGTGTTCCCCGTCTCAATGAGGAGTGCCCCCACCTCTTTCAATGCGGAGTGCCGCACCGTCAATAAAGAGTGCCCCCCTGTCAATGAGGAGTCCCGCACCGTCAATGGGGAGTGCCCCCTGTCAATGAGGAGTGCCCCCTGTCACCTAGGAGTGATCCCTGTCAATTAGGAGTGACCCCCTGTCAATTAGGAGTCCCCCCTGTCAATTAGGAGTGCCCCCTAGAAAAGATGAGTGGCCCCTGATAATGAGGAGCACCCCCTGTCAATGAGCAGAGCCCCATTGCAATGAGCAGTGCCCCCTTTCAATGAGGAGTGCCCACTGTCCATAAGAATTCCCCCCTCACAATTACAAGTCTCCCCTGTCAGTAAGGGCGCCACCTTTCATACAGAAGTGCCCCATGTCAGTTCGGAACTCCCCCCTGTCAATTAGGAGTGGCCTCAGTAAACTAGGAGTGCCTCCTTTCAATTAGGACGGCCCTTTCAATGAGGAGTTCCCCCTGTCAATGGGGAGTGCCCCACCATCAATGAGGACTGAACCCTAGTCAATGAGCAATGCACCCTTTCAATTACGAGTGCCCACCTGTCAATGAGGAGTGTCTACTGTCAATTTGGACTGCCCCCTATCAATGAGGAGTTCCCCCTGTCAATGAGGAGTGCCGCCCGTCAATGAGGAGTGCCCCCTGTCAGTGAAGAGTTCCCCCGTCAATGAGGAGTGCCGCCCGTCAATGAGGAGTGCCCCCTGTCAATGAGGTGTTCCCCCTATCAATGAGGAGTGCCCCCTCTCAATTAGAAGTGTCCCACCGTCAATGAGGAGCGTCTACTGTCAATTTGGACTGCCCCCTATCAATTTGGACAGCGCCCGGTCAATGAGGTTTTCCCCGTGTCAATGAGGAGTGCCCCCACCCATTTCAATGCGGAGTGCCCCACTGTCAATGAAGAGTGCCCCCCGTCAATGAGGAGTCCCCCACCGTCAAGGGGGAGTGCCCCCTGTCAATGAGGAGTGCCGCCTCTCACCTAGGAGTGATCCCAGTCAATTAGGAGTACCCCCTGTCAATTAGGACTCCCCCCCGTCAATTAGGAGTGCCCCCTCTCAATGAGGAGTGCCCCCTCTTAATGAGGAGCACCCCCTGTCAATGAGGAGTGCCCCCCTGCAATGAGGAGTGCCCACTGTCCATAACAATTCCCCCCGACAATTAGAAGTCTCCCCTGTCAATAAGGAGCGCCACCTTTCATATAGAAGTGCCCCATGTCAGTTCGGAACTCGCCCTGTCAATTAGGAGTGGCCTCAGTAAACTAGGAGTACCGCCTGTCAATTAGAACGGCGCTTTCAATGAGGAGTTCCCCCGATTAATGAGGAGTGCCCCACCATCAATGAGGACTGAACCCTAGTCAATTAGGAATGCACCCTTTCAATTACGATTGCCCACCTGTAAATGAGCAGTGTCTACTGTCAATTTGGACTGCCGCCTATCATTGAGGAGTAACCCCTGTCAATGAGGAGTGCCCCCTGTCAATGAGGAGTGCCCCCTATCAATGAGGAGTTCCCCCTATCAATGAGGAGTGCCTCCTCTCAATTAGGAGCGTCCCACCGTCAATGAGGAGTGCCGCACCATCCATGAGGAGAGACCCACCATCAATGAGAAGTGCCCCCTGTCAATGAGGAGTACCCCCGTGCAATTAGGAGTGCCGCTTGCCAGTTCGGAGCTCCCACTGTCAGTTAGGAGTCACGCCTGTCAATTAGGAGTGCTCCCTGTCATCTTGGAGTGCCCGCTGCCAATTCGGAGTGAAGCTGGAAATTTGAAGTGAACCCTGTCAAATTGGTGTGCCCCTGTCAAATTGCAGTAACCCCTGTCAATTAGCAGTGTCCCCTGGCAATTTTGGAGTGTCCCCTGCCAATTAGTAGTGTCCGATGCCAACTAGCAATGGCCCCTGTCAATTAGGAGTCTACCAGTTCAATCGGAGTACACCCTGTCAATTGGAGTGCGCCCTGTCGATTGGAGTGCCCCCCTGTCTATTGGAGTGCCCCCTGTCAATTGGAGTGCCCCCTGTCAATTGGAGAGCCCCTTGTCGATTGGAGTGCCCCCTGTAAATTGGAGTGCCCCCTGTCAATTGGAGTTCACCCTGTCAATTGGAGTGCCCCCTGTCTATTGGAGAGTCCCCTGTCTATGAGTAGTGACCCCTGTCAATGAGGAGTGATCCCTGTCAATGGGGAGTGTCCCCCGTCATTGAGGAGTGCCCCCTGTCAATGAGTTGTGCCCCCTGTCAATGAAGTGTGGCAGCAGTCAATCAGGAGTGCCCCCTGTCAATTAGGTCTGCCCTCTGTCAATTAGGATGGCGCCTTCTCAATCAGGAGTGGCACCTATCAATCAGGAGAGCCCCCTGTCAATGAGGACTTCACCCTGTCAATGAGGATTGCCCCTCCGTCAATGAGGTGTGCCACCCTGTGAATGAGTAGTTCCCCCCCCTTTTTATGACGATTCACTCCACGTCAATAAGGAGTGCCTCCCCCCCCCCGTCAATGAGGAGTGCCCCAACGTCAACGAGGAGTGCCCACTGTCAATGAGGATTGCCCCTTGTCAATGAGGATTGCCCCTTGTCAATGAGGATTGCCCCCATTCAGTGAGGATTCCCCCCTCTAAATGAGGAGTAACCAATTCAATGAGGAGTGTCCACTGTCAAATAGGACTGCCCCCTGTCAATGAGGAGTGCCCCTGTCAATGAGGAGTGTCCCCTGTCAACGAGGAGTGCTCACTGTCCATAAGGATTGCCTCCTGTCAAGTACAAGTCTCCCCTGTCAATTTGGAGTGCCCCCTTTCATACAGGAGTGCGCCTTGTCCGTGAGTAGCTACCCCTCTCATTTAAGAGTGGCCCCAGTAAATTACGAGTGCCCCCTGTCAATTAGGACGCCCCTTTCAATGAGGAGGTCCCCTTGTGAATGAAGAGTGCCCCACCATCAATGAGGAGTGACTCCCTGTCAATCAGGAGTAAACCCCTGCCAATGAGGAGTGTCCACTCTCAATTAGCAGTGCCCCCGTCAATGAGGAGTGACCCCTGTTAATGGGGAGTGCCCCCTGTCAATTAAGAGTACCGTCTTGCAATTAGGAATGCCGCTTGTCAGTTAGGAGCTCCCACTGTCAGTTAGGAGTGCTCCCTGTCAATTAGGAGTGCTCCCTGTCATATTAGTATGCCCCCTGCCACTTCGGAGTGACGCTGCCAATTAGGAGTGCCCCCTGTCAATTTGGAGTTCGCTCTGTCAATTTGGTGTGCCCCCTGTCAAATTGGAGTACCCCTGTCAATTAGCAGTGCCCCCTGCCAAGTAGTAGTGCACGCTGCCAATTCGGAGTGGCCCCTGTCCTTTAGGAGTTCCCCATGTCAATCGTAGTACACCCTGACAATTGGAATGCCCCCTGTCTATTGGAGTCCCCCCTGTCAATGAGGTGTGACCCATGTCAATGAGGAGTACCCCCTGTTAATGACGAGAGTCCCCTGTCAATGAGGTGTGCCCTCTGTCAATTAGGAGTGGCCCCTATCAATTAGGAGTGACCCCTGTCAATTAGGAGAGCCCCCAGTCAGTGAGGATTTCACCCTTTCAATGAGGATCGCCCCCCCCCCCCGTCAATGAGGAGTGCCACCATGTGAATGAGTAGTCCCTCCCCCCCGTCTATGACGATTCCCGCCGCGTCAATGAGGAGTGCCCCCCCCCCCCGTCAATGAGGAGTGCCCCAATGTCAACGAGGAGTGCCCACTGTCCATGAGGATTACCCCTTGTCAATGAGGATTGGCCCCTGTCAATGATGAGTGCCCCCTGTCAAGGTGGAGTGCCCCATGTGAATGAGGAGCGCCCCCTTTCAATGAGGACAGCCCCCTGTCAATGAGGAGTTCCCCGTGTCAATGATGAGTGCCTCCCCCCGCCAATGAGGTGTGCCCCACCCCCCCCGTCAATGAGGAGTGCCCCCACCGTCAATGGGGAGTGCCTCCTTTCAAAGAGGAGTGCCCCCTGTCACCTAGGAGTGACCCTGTCAATTAGGAGTGACCCCCTGTCAATTTGAGTGCGCCCCTGTTCATGAGAAGTGCCCCTGTCAATGAGGAGGGCCCGCGGTCAATGAGGAGTGACGATGTCAATTATGAGTGCCGCCTGTCAATTAGGAGTGCCCCCTTTCAATTAGGAATGACCCCCTGTCAATGAGGAGTGGCCCTGTTAATGAGGAGTGCACCCTTTCAATTAGGGGTGCCCCATATCAATTACGAGCTCCCCATGTCAATTAAGAGCGCCCCACGTCAATTAGGAGTGCCCCCTGACAATTAGCATTGCCCCGTATCAATTAGGAGCACCCCCTGTCAATGAGGAGTGCCCCCTTTCAATGAGGAGTGCCCACTGTCCATAAGAATTGCCCCCTGACAATTACAAGTCTTCCCTGTCAATTAGGAGCGCCACCTTTCATATAGAAGTGCCCCATGTCAGTTAGGAACTCCCCCTGTCAATTAGATGTGGCCTCAGTAAACTAGGACTGCCGCCTGTCAATTAGGACGGCCCTTTCAATGAGGAATTGCCCCTGTCAATGAGGAGTGCCCCACCATCAATGAGGACTGAACCCGAGTCAATGAGGAATGCACCCTTTCAATTACGAGTGTCTACCTGTCAATGAGGCGTGTCCACTGTCAATTAGGACTGCCCCCTATCAATGACGAACGCCCCCTGTCAAGGAGGAGTTCCCCCTTTCAATGAGGAGTGCCCCCTGTCAATTAGGAGTGTCACACCGTCAATGAGGAGTGCCGCACCGTCCATGAGGAGAGACCCACCATCAATGAGGAGTGGCCCTGTCAATGCGGAGTACCCCCTTGCAATTACGAATGCCGCTTGTCAGTTCGGAGCTCCCACTGTCAGTTAGGAGTACCGCCTGTCAATTAGGAGTGCTCTTTGTCATCTTGGAGTGCCCGCTGCCATTCGGAGTGACGCTGGAAATTAGAAGTGCCGCCTGTCAATTTGGAGTTCCCCTGTCATATTGGAGTAACCCCTGCCAATTAGCAGTGTCCCCTGGCAATTTTGGAGTGCCCCCTGCCAATTAGTAGTACCCGCTGCCAATTAGCAGTGGCACCTGTCAATTAGGGGTCTCCCAGTTCAGTCGGAGTCCACCCTGTAAATTGGAGTGCGCCCTGTCGATTGGAGTTCTCCCTGAATATGGGGGGGCCCCCTGTCAATTGGAGTGCCCCCTGTCAATTGGAGTGCACCCTGTCAATTGGCGTGCCCCCTGTCTATTGGAATGCCCCCTGTCAATGAGGAATGACCCCTGTCAATGAGGAGTGACCCCTGTCAATGACGAGTGCCGCATGTCAATCAGGAGTGTCCCCTGTCAATTAGGTCCGCCCTCTGTCAATTAGGATTGCGCCTTGTCAATTACTAGTGGTCCCTACCAATTTGGAGTGACCCCTGTCAATTAGGAGAGCCCGCTGTCAATGAGGACATCACCTTGTCAATGAGGTGTGCCCCCTGTCAATGAGGATAGCCCCCTGTCAATAAGGATTGCGCCCTCGAAAAGACAAGTTCCCCAATACAATGAGGAGTGTCCACTGTCAATTAGAACATAGAACATAGAACATAGAACATTACAGCGCAGAACAGGCCCTTCGGCCCACGATGTTGCACCGACCAGTTAAAAAAAAAACTGTGACCCTCCAACCTAAACCAATTTCTTTTCGTCCATGAACCTATCTACGGATCTCTTAAACGCCCCCAAACTAGGCGCATTTACTACTGATGCTGGCAGGGCATTCCAATCCCTCACCACCCTCTGGGTAAAGAACCTACCCCTGACATCGGTTCTATAACTACCCCCCCTCAATTTAAAGCCATGCCCCCTCGTGCTGGATTTCTCCATCAGAGGAAAAAGGCTATCACTATCCACCCTATCTAAACCTCTAATCATCTTATATGTTTCAATAAGATCCCCTCTTAGCCGCCGCCTTTCCAGCGAAAACAATCCCAAATCCCTCAGCCTCTCCTCATAGGATCTCCCCTCCATACCAGGCAACATCCTGGTAAACCTCCTCTGCACCCTCTCCAAAGCCTCCACATCCTTCCTGTAATGTGGGGACCAGAACTGCACACAGTACTCCAAGTGCGGCCGCACCAGAGTTGTGTACAGTTGCAACATAACGCTACGACTCCTAAATTCAATCCCCCTACCAATAAACGCCAAGACACCATATGCCTTCTTAACAACCTTATCTACTTGATTCCCAACTTTCAGGGATCTATGCACACATACACCTAGATCCCTCTGCTCCTCCACACTATTCAAAGTCCTCCCGTTAGCCCTATACTCAACACATCTGTTATTCCTACCAAAGTGAATTACCTCACACTTCTCCGCATTAAACTCCATCCGCCACCTCTCGGCCCAACTTTGCAACCTGTCTAAGTCTTCCTGCAAACTACGACACCCTTCCTCACTGTCTACCACACCACCGACTTTGGTGTCATCAGCAAATTTGCTAATCCACCCAACTATACCCTCAATTAGGAGTGCCCCCTGTCAATGACGAGAGTCCCCTATCAATGAGGAGTGCCCCCTGTCAAGGAGGAGTGCCCCCTGTCAATGATGAGTTCCCCCTGTCAATGAGGAGTGCCCCCTGTCAATGAGGACTGTACCACCGTCAATGAGGAGTGCCGCACCATCCATGTGGAGAGCCCCACCGTCAATGCGGAGTGCCCCTGTCAATGCAGAGTGTCCCCCGTCAATAAGGAGTACCCCCTTGCAATTAGGAGTGCCACTTGTCAGTTAGGAGCTCCCACTGTCAGTTAGGAGGACCCTCTGTCAATCAGGAGTGCTCCCTGTCATTTTGGAGTGCCCCCTGCCAATTCGGAGTGATGCTGGAAATTAGGAGTGCCCCCTGCCAATTTGGAGTTCCCCCTGTCTATTAGCAGTGCCTCCTGGCAATTAGTAGTGACGCTGGAAATTAGGAGTGCGCCCTGGCAAATTGTAGTATCCCCTGTCAATTAGCAGTGCCCCCTGGCAATTAGTAGTGCCCCCAGCCAATTAGTAGTACCCGCTGCCAATTAGGAGTAGCCCTTGTCAATCAGGAGTCTCCCAGTTCAATCGGAGAACACCCTGTCCATTGGATTGCCCCCTGTCAATTGGAGTGCCCCCTGTCTATTGGAGTACCCCTTGTCAATGAGGAGTGCCCCCTGTCATTGAGGACTGCCCCCTGTCAATGAGGTGTGCCCCCTGTCAATGAGGTGTGCCGCCTGTCAATTTGGAGTGCCCCCTGTCAATTAAGTCTGCCCTCTGTCATTTAGGATTGCGCCTTGTCCATTAGGAGTGGCCCCTATCAATTAGGAGTGCCCCCTGTCAATTAGGAGAGCCCCCTGTCAATGAGGACTTCAAACTGTCAATGAAGATTGCCCCACCGTCAATGAGGAGTGCCACCCTATGAATGAGTAGCGCCCCCCCCCCAGTCTTTGACGATTCCCCCCAGGTCAATGAGGAGTACACCTCGTAAATGAGGAGTGCCCCACCGTCAATGAGGAGTGCCCCCTGTCAATTAGGAGTGTCCCCTGTCAATTAGGATTGCCCCTTGTCAATGAGGAGTACCCCCTGTCAAGGAAGAGTGCCTCCTATCAATGAGGAGTGTCCCTGTCAATTAGGAGTGCCCCCTTTCAATGAGGAGTGCCCCCTGTCAATTAGGAGTACCCCCTTTCAATTAGGGGTCCCCCTTGTCAATTAGGAGCTCCCCCTGGCAGTTAGGAGTGCCCCCTGTCTTTTAGGAGTGCCCCTACTAATTAGGAGTGACCCCTGCAAATTAGGAGTGACCCTGCCAATTAGGAGTGCCCCCTGTCAATGAGGAGTGCCCCCTGTCAATTAGGATTGCCCCTTGTCAATGAGGATGCCCCCTGACAATGGTGAATGACACCTGTCAATGAGCAGTACCCCATGTGAATGAGGAGTGCCCCCTTTCAATGAGGACAGCCCCCTGTCAATGAGGAGTTCCCCGTGTCAATGAGGAGTGCCCCCCCACCCCCCGTCGTCAATGATGAGTGCCCAACCGTCAATGAAGTGTGCCACCGCGTCAATGAGGAGTGTCCCCACCGTCTATGGGGAGTGCCCACTGTCAATGAGGAGTGCCTCCTGTCACTTAGGAATGACTCCTGTCAATTAGGAGTGAGCCCCTTTCAATTAGGAGTGCCCCCTGTCAATGAGGAGTGTCCACTTTCAATGAGGAGTGCCCGCTGTCAATGAGGATTGGCCCTCTCAATTAGAAGTGCCCCCTGTCAATTAGGAGTGCCCCTTATCAATTACGTGCTCTCCATGGCAATTAGAAGTGCCCCCTGTGAATTAAGAGTGCCCGGTGTCAATTAGGAGTGCCCCTGACAATTAGCAGTACCCCATGACAATTAAGAGTGCCCCCTGTCAAGTATGAGTGACCCCAGTCAATTGGGAGGCCCCTGTCAATGAGGAATTCCCCTTGTCATTGAGGCGTGCCCCACTGTCAATAAGGTGTACCCCACCGTCAATGAGGAGTGCCCCATATAAATTAGGAGTGCCCCCTGTCAATCCGGAGTGCCCCCTGTCAATTATGAGTGCACCCTGTCAATGAGGAGTGCCCGTTGTCAATTTGGAGTGCCCCCTGTCAATTAGAAATCCCCCATGTCAATTGGAGCGCCCCCAGTCAATTGGAGTGCCCCCTGTCAATGAGGACTGCCCCCTGTCAATGAGGAGTGCCCCCTGTCAATGAGGACTGCCCCCTGTCCATAAGGATTGCCCCCTGTCAACTACAAGTCTCCCCTGTCAATTTGGAGTGCCCCCTTTCATACAGGAGAGCCACTTGTCAATTAGGAGCTCCCCCTGTCAATTAGGAGTGGCCCCAGAAAATTAGGAGTGCCCCCTGTCAATTAGGACGCCCCTTTCAATGATGCGATCCCCGTGTCAATGAGGAGGGTCCCCCGTCAATGACGAGTGCCCCACCGTCAATGAGGAGTGACCCCGAGTCAATGAGGAATTTCCCACCGTCAATGGGGAGTGATCCCTGTCAATGAGGAGTGTCACCCTGTCAATGAGGAGTGTCCACTGTAAGTGAGGAGTGCCCCCTGTCAATGAGGATTTCCCCTTGTCAATGAGGAGTGCCCCCTGTCAATGAGGAGTGTCCCACCGTCAATGAGGAGACTTCTCCCATGCATGCGGAGACGACCACCATCAATGGGGAGTGCCCCTTTCAATGCAGAGGGTTCCCCCGTCAATGAGGAGTAGTCCCTTGCAATTAGGAGTGCCAGTTGTTAGTTAGGAGCTCCCATTGTCAGTTAGTAGTGCCTCCTGCGAATTAGGCGTGTTCCCTGTCATTTTGGAGCGCCCCCTGCCAATTCGGAGTGACGCTGCCAATTTGGAATGACCCCTGCCAAATTGGAGTGCCCCCTCTTTATTTGGTGAACCCCCTGTCAAATTGGAGTACCCCCTGTCAATTAGCAGTGTCCCCCGGCAATTAGTAGTACCCCCTGCCAATTAGTAGTGCCCGCTGCCAATGAGGAGTGGCCCCTGTCAACTAAGAGTCCCCCATGTCAAGCGGAGTACACCCTGTCAATTGGAGTGCCCCTTGTCGATTGGAGTGCCCCCTGTCAATTGGAGTGGCCCGTGTCTATTGGAGTGCCCCAGTCAATGAGGAGTGCCTCCTGTCAATGAGGAGTGCCACCCCGTCAATGAGGAGTGCCCCACCGTCAATGACGAATGCCCCACCGTCAATAAGGTGTACCCCACTGTCAATTAGGAGTGCCCCATGTCAATTAGGAGTGCCCCATGTCAATTAGGAGTTCCACCTGTCCAATGGGAGGCCCCTGTCAATGTGGAATGCCCCCCCCCCCGTCAATGAGTAGTGCCCCATATTAATTAGGAGTGCCCCCAGTCAATTTGGAGTGCTCCCTGTCAATGAGGAGTGCATACCCGTCAATGAGGAGTGCAGCACCCGTCAATGAGGGGTGCCCCACCGTCAATGAGGAATGCCCCACCGTAAATGGGGAGTACCCCACCGTCAATGAGGAGTGCCCAATATAATTTGGGAGTGCACCCAGTCAATTCGGAGTGACCCCTGTAAATTAGGCGTGCACCCTGTCAAGGAGGAGTGCCCGCTGTCAATTAGGAGTGCTCCCTGTCAGTTAGGAGTCCCCCATGTCAGTTGGAGTGCACCCTGTCAATTGGAGTGTCCCGCGTCGATTGGAGTGCCCCCTGTCAATTGGAGTGACCCCCCTTTCAATGAGGAGTGACCCCTGTCAATGAGGAGTGCCCCCTGTCAATGAGGAGTGCCCCACCGTCAATGAGGAATGCCACCCCGTCAATGACGAGTGCCCCACCGTCAATGAGGCGTGCAGCACCATCCATGAGGAGAGCCCGACCATCAATGCAGAGTGCCCTTGCCAATGAGGAGTGGTCCCCGTCACCTAGGAGTGATCCATGTCAATTTGGAGTGCCCCCCTTTCAATTAGGAGTTCCCCCTGTTAATGAGGGTTGTGCACTGTCAATTAGGAGAGCCGCTAACAAAGAGGAGTGCCCCCTGTCAATTAGGAGTGCCCGCTGGCAATTAGCAGTGGCACC
The DNA here is from genome assembly GCF_964213995.1 of Mustelus asterias. NCBI lineage: Eukaryota > Metazoa > Chordata > Chondrichthyes > Carcharhiniformes > Triakidae > Mustelus > Mustelus asterias. The sequence goes on along the minus strand of NW_027590394.1, from coordinate 43,756 downwards.
TGTCAATTAGGGGTCTCCCAGTTCAATCGGAGTACACCCTGTCAATTGGAGTGCGCCCTGTCGATTGGAGTTCTCCCTGTCTATTGGAGTGCCCCCTGTCAATTGGAGTGCCCCCTGTCAATTGGAGTGCACCCTGTCAATTGGCGTGCCCCCTGTCTATTGGAATGCCCCCTGTCAATGAGGAATGACCCCTGTCAATGAGGAGTGACCCCTGTCAATGACGAGTGCCGCATGTCAATCAGGAGTGTCCCCTGTCAATTAGGTCCGCCCTCTGTCAATTAGGATTGCGCCTTGTCAATTACTAGTGGTCCCTACCAATTTGGAGTAACCCCTGTCAATTAGGAGAGCCCGCTGTCAATGACGACATCACCTTGTCAATGAGGAGTGCCCCCTGTCAATGAGGATAGCCCCTTGTCAATGAGGATTGCGCCCTCGAAAAGACAAGTTCCCCAATACAATGAGGAGTGCCCCCTGTCAAGGAGGAGTGCCCCCTGTCAATGATGAGTTCCCCCTGTCAATGAGGAGTGGCCCCTGTCAATGAGGACTGTACCACCGTCAATGAGGAGTGCCGCACCATCCATGTGGAGAGCCCCACCCTCAATGCGGAGTGCCCCTGTCAATGCAGAGTGCCCCCCGTCAATAAGGAGTACCCCCTTGCAATTAGGAGTGCCACTTGTCAGTTAGGAGCTCCCACTGTCAGTTAGGAGGACCCTCAGTCAATCAGGAGTGCTCCCTGTCATCTTGGAGTGCCCCCTGCCAATTCGGAGTGTTGCTGGAAATTAGGAGTGCCCCCTGCCAATTTGGAGTTCCCCCTGTCTATTAGCAGTGCCTCCTGGCAATTAGTAGTGACGCTGGAAATTAGGAGTGCCCCCTGGCAAATTGTAGTAACCCCTGTCAATTAGCAGTGCCCCCTGGCAATTAGTAGTGCCCCCAGCCAATTAGTAGTACCCGCTGCCAATTAGGAGTAGCCCTTGTCAATCAGGAGTCTCCCAGTTCAATCGGAGAACACCCTGTCCATTGGAGTGCCCCCTGTCAATTGGAGTGCCCCCTGTCTATTGGAGTACCCCTTGTCAATGAGGAGTGCCCCCTGTCATTGAGGACTGCCCCCTGTCAATGAGGTGTGCCCCCTGTCAATGAAGTGTGCCGCCTGTCAATTTGGAGTGCCCCCTGTCAATTAAGTCTGCCCTCTGTCATTTAGGATTGCGCCTTGTCAATTAGGAGTGGCCCCTATCAATTAGGAGTGCCCCCTGTCAATTAGGAGAGCCCCCTGTCAATGAGGACTTCAAACTTTCAATGAAGATTGCCCCACCGTCAATGAGGAGTGCCACCCTATGAATGAGTAGCGCCCCCCCCCCCCCGTCTATGACGATCCCCCCCAGGTCAATGAGGAGTACACCTCGTCAATGAGGAGTGCCCCACCGTCAATGAGGAGTGCCCCCTGTCAATGAGGAGTGCCCCCTGTCAATTAGGATTGCCACTTGTCAATGAGGATGCCCCCTGACAATGGTGAATGACACCTGTCAATGAGCAGTACCCCATGTGAATGAGGAGTGCCCCCTTTCAATGAGGACAGCCCCCTGTCAATGAGGAGTTCCCCGTGTCAATGAGGAGTGCCCCCCCCCCCCGTCGTCAATGAGCAGTGCCCAACCGTCAATGAAGTGTGCCACCGCGTCAATGAGGAGTGTCCCCACCGTCTATGGGGAGTGCCCACTGTCAATGAGGAGTGCCTCTTGTCACGTAGGAATGACTCCTGTCAATTAGGAGTGAGCCCCTTTCAATTAGGAGTGCCCCCTGTCAATGAGGAGTGTCCACTTTCAATGAGGAGTGCCCGCTGTCAATGAGGATTGGCCCTGTCAATTAGGAGTGCCCCCTGTCAATTAGGAGTGCCCCTTATCAATTACGTGCTCTCCATGGCAATTAGGAGTGCCCCCTGTGAATTAAGAGTGCCCCGTGTCAATTAGGAGTGCCCCTGACAATTAGCAGTACCCCATGACAATTAAGAGTGCCCCCTGTCAAGTATGAGTGACCCCAGTCAATTGGGAGGCCCCTGTCAATGAGGAATTCCCCTTGTCAATGAGGAGTGCCCCACTGTCAATAAGGTGTACCCCACCGTCAATGAGGAGTGCCCCATATAAATTAGGAGTGCCCCCAGTCAATCCGGAGTGCCCCCTGTCAATTAAGAGTGCACCCTGTCAATGAGGAGTGCCCGTTGTCAATTTGGAGTGCCCCCTGTCAATTAGAAATCCCCCATGTCAATTGGAGCGCCCCCTGTCAATTGGAGTGCCCACCCCCCTCCCCCCCCACCGTCAACTGATGTGCCCCCTGTCAATGCGGAGTGCTCCCTGTCAATGAGGAGTGCCCCCTGTCAATGAGGACTGCCCCCTGTCCATAAGGATTGCCCCCTGTCAACTACAAGTCTCCCCTGTCAATTTGGAGTGCCCCCTTTCATACAGGAGAGCCACCTGTCAATTAGGAGCTCCCCCTGTCAATTAGGAGTGGCCCCAGAAAATTAGGAGTGCCCCCTGTCAATTAGGACGCCCCTTTCAATGATGCGATCCCCTTGTCAATGAGGAGGGTCCCCCGTCAATGACGAGTGCCCCACCGTCAATGAGGAGTGACCCCGAGTCAATGAGGAATTTCCCACCGTCAATGGGGAGTGATCCCTGTCAATGAGGAGTGTCACCCTGTCAATGAGGAGTGTCCACTATAAATGAGGAGTGCCCCCTGTCAATGAGGATTTCCCCTTGTCAATGAGGAGTGCCCCCTGTCAATGAGGAGTGTCCCACCGTCAATGAGGAGTTCTCTCCCATCCATACGGAGACGACCACCATCAATGGGGAGTGCCCCTGTCAATGCAGAGGGTTCCCCCGTCAATGAGGAGTAGTCCCTTGCAATTAGGAGTGCCAGTTGTTAGTTAGGAGCTCCCATTGTCAGTTAGTAAGCCTACTGCGAATTAGGAGTGCTCCCTGTCATTTTGGAGCGCCCCCTGCCAATTCGGAGTGACGCTGCCAATTTGGAATGACCCCTGCCAAATTGGAGTTCCCCCTCTTTATTTGGTGAACCCCCTGTCAAATTGGAGTACCCCCTGTCAATTAGCAGTGTCCCCCGGCAATTAGTAGTACCCCCTGCCAATTAGTAGTGCCCGCTGCCAATGAGGAGTGGCCCCTGTCACCTAAGAGTCCCCCATGTCAAGCGGAGTACACCCTGTCAATTGGAGTGCCCCTTGTCGATTGGAGTGCCCCCTGTCAATTGGAGTGGCCCGTGTCTATTGGAGTGCCCCAGTCAATGAGGAGTGCCCCCTGTCAATGAGGAGTGCCACCCCGTCAATGAGGAGTGCCCCACCGTCAATGACGAATGCCCCACCGTCAATAAGGTGTACCCCACTGTCAATTAGGAGTGCCCCATGTCAATTAGGAGTGCCCCATGTCAATTAGGAGTTCCACCTGTCCAATGGGAGGCCCCTGTCAATGTGGAATCCCCCCCTCCCCCGTCAATGAGTAGTGCCCCATATTAATTAGGAGTGCCCCCAGTCAATTCGGAGTGCTCCCAGTCAATGAGGAGTGCATACCCGTCAATGAGGAGTGCAGCACCCGTCAATGAGGGGTGCCCCACCGTCAATGAGGAATGCCCCACCGTAAATGGTGAGTACCCCACCGTCAATGAGGAGTGCCCCATATAAGTTAGGAGTGCACCCAGTCAATTGGGAGTGACCCCTGTAAATTAGGCGTGCACCCTGTCAAGGAGGAGTGCCCGCTGTCAATTAGGAGTGCTCCCTGTCAGTTAGGAGTCCCCCATGTCAGTTGGAGTGCACCCTGTCAATTGGAGTGTCCCGCGTCGATTGGAGTGCCCCCTGTCAATTGGAGTGACCCCCCTTTCAATGAGGAGTGACCCCTGTCAATGAGGAGTGCCCCCTGTCAATGAGGAGTGCCCCACCGTCAATGAGGAATGCCACCCCGTCAATGACGAGTGCCCCACCGTCAATGAGGCGTGCAGCACCATCCATGAGGAGAGCCCGACCATCAATGCAGAGTGCCCCTGTCAATGAGGATTGGCCCCCGTCACCTTGGAGTGATCCATGTCAATTTGGAGTGCCTCCCTTTCAATTAGGAGTGCCCCCTGTTAATGAGGGTTGTGCACTGTCAATTAGGAGAGCCGCTAACAAAGAGGAGGGCCCCCTGTCAATTAGGAGTGACCCTGTCAATTAGGAGTGCCCGTTGCCAATTAGCAGTGGCACCTGTCAATTAGGGGTCTCCCAGTTCAATCGGAGTACACCCTGTCAATTGGAGTGCGCCCTGTCGATTGGAGTTCTCCCTGTCTATTGGAGTGCCCCCTGTCAATTGGAGTGCCCCCTGTCAATTGGAGTGCACCCTGTCAATTGGCGTGCCCCCTGTCTATTGGAATGCCCCCTGTCAATGAGGAATGACCCCTGTCAATGAGGAGTGACCCCTGTCAATGACGAGTGCCGCATATCAATCAGGAGTGTCCCCTGTCAATTAGGTCCGCCCTCTGTCAATTAGGATTGCGCCTTGTCAATTACTAGTGGTCCCTACCAATTTGGAGTGACCCCTGTCAATTAGGAGAGCCCGCTGTCAATGAGGACATCACCTTGTCATTGAGGAGTGCCCCCTGTCAATGAGGATAGCCCCCTATCAATGAGGAGTGCCCCCTGTCAATGAGGACTGTTCCACCGTCAATTCGGAGTGCCGCACCATCCATGTGGAGAGCCCCACCGTCAATGCGGAGTGCCCCTGTCAATGCAGAGTGTCCCCCGTCAATAAGGAGTACCCCCTTGCAATTAGGAGTGCCACTTGTCAGTGACGAGCTCCCACTGTCAGTTAGGAGGACCCTCAGTCAATCAGGAGTGCTCCCTGTCATCTTGGAGTGCCCCCTGCCAATTCGGAGTGATGCTGGAAATTAGGAGTGCCCCCTGCCAATTTGGAGTTCCTCCTGTCTATTAGCAGTGCCTCCTGGCAATTAGTAGTGACGCTGGAAATTAGGAGTGCGCCCTGGCAAATTGTAGTAACCCCTGTCAATTAGCAGTGCCCCCTGGCAATTAGTAGTGCCCCCAGCCAATTAGTAGTACCCGCTGCCAATTAGGAGTAGCCCGTGTCAATCAGGAGTCTCCTAGTTCAATCGGTGAACACCCTGTCCATTGGAGTGCCCCCTGTCAATTGGAGTGCCCCCTGTCTATTGGAGTACCCCCTGTCAATGAGGAGTGCCCCCTGTCATTGAGGACTGCCCACTGTCGATGAGGTGTGCCCCCTGTCAAGGAGGTGTGCCGCCTGTCAATTAGTAGTGCCCCCTGTCAATTAAGTCTGCCCTCTGTCATTTAGGATTGCGCCTTGTCCATTAGGAGTGGCCCCTATCAATTAGGAGTGCCCCCTGTCAATTAGGAGAGCCCCCTGTCAATGAGGACTTCAAACTGTTAATGAAGATTGCCCCACCGTCAATGAGGAGTGCCACCCTATGAATGAGTAGCGCCCCCCACCCCCCCGTCTATGACGATTCCCCCAGGTCAATGAGGAGTACACCTCGTCAATGAGGATGGCCCACCGTCAATGAGGAGTGCCCCCTGTCAATGAGGAGTGTCCCCTGTCAATTAGGATTGCCCCTTGTCAATGAGGAGTGCCCCCTGTCAAGGAAGAGTGCCTCCTATCAATGAGGAGTGTCCCTGTCAATTAGGAGTGCCCCCTTTCAATGAGGAGTGCCGCCTGTCAATTAGGAGTACCCCCTTTCAATTAGGGGTCCCCCTTGTCAATTCGGAGCTCCCCCTGGCAGTTAGGAGTGCCCCCTGTCTTTTAGGTGTGCCCCTACTAATTAGGAGTGACCCCTGCAAATTAGGAGTGACCCCTGCCAATTAGGAGTGCCCCCTGTCAATGAGGACTGCCCACTGTGAATGAGGAGCGCTCCCTCTTAATGAGGGTTTCCCCCTGTCACTGAGGAATGCCTCCTGCCAATGAGGAGTGCCCCCTGTCAATGAGGAGTGCCCCCTGTCAATTAGGATTGCCCCCTGTCAATTAGGAGTCTCCCCCTGTCAATTAGAAGTGGCCCCTTTAAATTAGGCAGGCCCCTGTCAATAAGGAGTGCCCCCTGTCTATAAGGAGTGCCGCCTTTCAATTAGGAATGCCCCTGTTCAATTAGGAGGACCCCCTGTCAGTTAGGGGTGCCTTTGTCAATTAAGAGTACCCCCTATCAAAGAAGAGTGCCCCCTATCAAACGAGGAGTGTCCCCTGTCAATGAGGAGTGCCCCTGTCAATTAGGAGTGCCCCCTGTCAATTATGAATCTCCCCTGTCATGTAGGAGTGACACTTGTAAGTTAGAAGCTCCCCGTGTCATTTAGGAGTGGCCCCTGTAAATTAGGTGTGCCCCCTGTCAATAGGGAGTGCCCCCTGTCAATAAGGAGGCTACTATCAATTCGGATTGCCCCCTAGTCAATGAGGTGCGCCCCCTGTCAATGAGGAGTGCCCCCTGTCAATGAGGCGCGCCTTCTCTCAATTACGAATCTCCCTTGTCAATTAGGAATGCCCCTTGTCAATTAGGAGCTCCCCCTGTCAGTTAGGAGTGCCCGCTGGCAATTAAGAGTGCCCCTATCTATGAGGATTGCCTCCTGTCAATGAGGAGTGCCCCATGTCAATTAGGAGTATCCGCTTTGAATTAGGAGTGCCCCTTCTCAATTAGGAGCTCCCCCTGTGAGTTAGGTGTGCCCCCTGCCAATTAGGAGTCCCCGCTGGCAATGGGTAGTGCCCCCTGTCAATGAGGATTGCCCTCTGTCAATGAGGAGTGCCCATTCTCAATTAGGAGCTCCCGCTGTCAGTTTGGAGTGTCCCCAGTCAATGTGGAGTGCCCCCTATCAATGAGGAGTGCCCCCTGTCAATGAGGAGTGCCCCCTGTCAATTAGGATCTCCCCCTGTCAATTAGGAGTGCCCCCTGTCAATTAGGAGTGCCCCCTGGCAATGAGGAGTGCCCCCCCCCCACCCACGTCTATGACAATTCCCCCCACGTCAATGAGGAGTGCCCCCTGTCAATGAGGAGAGCCCCACCGTCAATGACGAGTAACCCACCATCCATGAGGAGAGACCCACCATCAATGCGGAGTGCCTCCTTGTCAATTAAGAGTTCCCCCCTGTCAATGAGGGGTGTCTACTTTCAAGTCGGAGTGCCCCCTGTCATTTGGGATTGCCCCTTGTCATTTAGGAGTCTCCCCTGTCAGTTACGAGTGCCCTCTTACAATTAGGAGTGCCCCTTTACAATTATGAGTTCCTCCCGTCAATTAGGAGTGGCCCCTGTCAATTCGGAGTACCCCGTCAATAAGGAGTGCCCCGTGTCAATAAGCAGTGTCCATTGTCAATTCGGAGAGCCCAATGTCAATTAGGAGTGCCCCCTGTCAATGAGGAGTGCCCCCTGCCAATGAGGAGTGCCCTCTGTCAATGAGAAGTGCTCGCTGTCAATGAGGAGTGCTCCCTGTCAATGAGGAGTGCCTCTGTCAATGAGGTGTGCCCCCTGTCAATGAGGATTGTCCCCTGTCAATGAGGAGTGCCCCATGTCAATGAGGAGTGCGTCTGTCAATGAGGTGTGCCCCCTGTCAATGAGGATTGACCCCTGTCAATGAGGAGTGCCCCCTGCCAATGAGGAGTGCCCTCTGTCAATGAGGAGTGCTCGCTTTCAATGAGGAGTGCTCCCTGTCAATGAGGAGTGCCTCTGTCAATGAGGAGTGCCCCCTGTCAATGAGGATTGTCCCCTGTCAATGAGGAGTGCCCCATGTCAATTAGGAGTACCCGCTTTCCCTTAGGAGCGCCCCTTGTCAATTAGTAGCTCGCCCTGCCAGTTCGGAGTGCCCCTTGTCAATTAGTAGTGCCCCCTGGCAATGAGGAGTGCCCCCTACCCACGTCTATGACAATTCCCCCCACGTCAATGAGGAGTGCCCCCCTGTAAATGTGGAGATCCCCACCGTCAATGAGGAGTAACTCACCATCCATGTGGAGAGCCCCACCATTAATCCGGAGTGCCTCCCTGTCAATTAGGAGAGCCCACCCTGTCAATGAGGGATGTCCACTTTCAATTAGGAGTGCCCCCTGCCAATTAGGATTGACCCCTTTCAATTAGGAGTGCCCCCCTGACAATTAGCCGTGCCCCCAATGTCTTTTGAGGAGTCTCCACTGTCTATGACGAGTGCCCCTGTCAATGAAGAGTGCCCCCTGTCAATGGGGAGTGCCCCCTGTCAATGAGGAGTGCCCCCTGTCAATCAGGATTGCACTCTTTCAATGAGGAGTGTCCCCTGTCAATGAGGAGTGTCCCCTGTCAATGAGGAGTGGCTCCTGTCAATTAGGAGGGGCTTCTGCCAATTAAGAGTATCCCCTTTAAATTCGGTGTGCCCAATGTCAATTAGGAGTGTCGCCTGTCATTTTGGAGTGCCCCCTGTCAATGTTGAGTACTCCCTGTCAAATTGGAGCACCCCCTGTTAATTAGTCGTGCCCCCTGTCAATTAGGACTGCCCCCTGCCAGTTACGAGTGCCCCCTGCGAATGAGCAGTGCCCCCTGTCAATTAGGAGTCCCCCATGTCAATTGGAGTCCCCCCTGCCAATTGGAGTGCCCCCTGCCAATTGGAGTGCCCCTGTCAATTGGAGTGCCACCTGTCAATAGAAGTTCCCCTGGTCAATAAGGAGTGCCCCATCTCCATAAGGAGTGCCCACTCTCAATAAGGAGTGCCTGCTGTCAATTAGGAGTGCCCCATGTCAATTTGCCACACCCCATGTGAATTTGGAGTGCCCATGTGAATGAGGAGTGCCCCGTGTCAATTAGGAGTGCCTCTGTCAATGGATAGCGTACCCCGAAGGTTAGGAGTGCCCCCCGTCAATTAGGAGTGCCCCACCGTCAATGACGAGTGCCCCACCGTCAATGAGGAGTGCCCCCTATCAATGAGGAGCGCCCCCTGTCAGTGAGGTGTGCCCCCTGTAAATGAGTAGTGCCTACTGTCAAGAGGAGTGCCCCCGGTCAATGAGGAGTGTCCGCTGTCAACGAGGAGTACCCCCTGTCATTTAGGGGTGCCCCCTGTCAATTAGGAGTGCCCCATTTCAATTAGGAGCGCCACTTGTAAATTAGGAGCTCCCCCTGTCCATTTGGAGTGCCCCGTCAAGAAGGAGTTCCCACTGTCAATAAGGAGTGCCCCCTGACATTTAGCAGTACCCCATCTCAATCAAGAGTGCCCCCTGTCAATTGAGAGGCCCCTGACAATGAGGAATTCCCTTGTCAATGAGGAGTGCCACATCCATGTCAATGAGGAGTGCCCCACCGTCAATGAGGAATGCCCCACCGTCAATGAAGAGTACCCCACCGTCAATGAGGAGTGCCCCATATAAATAAGGAGTGCCCCCAGTCAAATAGGAGTGCCCCCTGTTAATGAGGATTCCGGCCTTTCAATGAGGAGTGGCCCCTGTCAATTTGGTGTTCCACCTGTCAATTTGGCGTGCCCCCTAACAAATTGGAGTTCCCCCCGTCAACTAGCTGTGCACCCGGCAATTAGGAGTGCCCGCTGCCAATTAGGAGTGTCCCATTTCAATTAGGAGTGCTCCTTGTCAAGAAGAGGCCCCCCAGTCAGTCAGGAGTATCACTTGTCAATTAGAATTGACCCCTGTCAACTAGAAGTGCCCCCCTGTCAATTTGCTGTGCTCCACTGTCTATGAGGAGTGCCCCCTGTCAATGAAGAGTGCCCCCTGCAATGAGGGATGCCCCCTGTCAATGAGGAGTGCCCCCTGACAATGAGGATGGCCCCCTTTCAATGAGGAGAGCCCCCTGCCTGTTAGGATTCGTTCTTGTCAATGAGTATGGCCCCGTCAAATAAGAGTATCCCCTTTAAATTCGGAGTGCCCCTTGTCTTTTAGGAGCTCCCCCTGTCAGAAAGGAGTGCCCCCTGTCAATTAGGAGTGCCCCCTGTCATTTTGGTGTTCCCCCTGCCAATTCGGAGTGCCCCCTGACAATTTGGAGTGCACCTGTCAATTTGACGTTCCCCCTGTCAATGTGGAACTCTCCCTGTCAATTTGGAGAACCCCCTGTCAATTAGTCTTGCCCCCTGTAAATTAGGACTGCCCCCTGCCAATTACGAGTGCCCCCTGCCAATGTGGAGTGCCCCCTGTCAATATGGAGTCCCCGATGTCAATTGGAGTCCCCCCTGTCAATTGGAGTGCTCCCTGTCAATTGGAGTGCCCACTGTCAATTGGAGTGCCGCCTGTCAATAGAAGTTCCCCTTGTCAATAAGGAGTGAACACTGTCAATAAGGAGTGCCTGCTGTCAATAAGGAGTGCCCCATGTCAATTAGCCACGCCCCATGTCAATTTGGAGTGCCCATGTGAATGAGGAGTGCCCCCTGTCAATTAGGAGTTCCTCTGTCAATGGGTAGCGTACCCCGAATGTTAGCAGTGCCCCCCCCGTCAATTAGACGTGCCCCACCGTCAATTACGAGTGCTCCACCGTCAATGAGGAGTGCACCCTGTCAATCAGGAGTGCCTGCTGCCAAAGAGGAGTGCGCCCTGTCCATCAAGAGTGTCCGCTGCCAACGAGGAGTGCCCCCTGTCAATGAGGAGTGCCCCCTTTCAATGAGGAATGCCCCCTGTCAGTGAGGAGTACCCCCTTTCAATGAGGAGTGCCCCCTGTCAATTGGGAGTGCCCCCTGTCAATAAAGAGTACCCCCTTTCAATTAGGAGTGTTGCTTGTCAGTTAGAAACTCACCCTGTCAGTTAGGAGTGCCCCCTGTCAATTTGGAGTGCCCCCTGTCGTTTTGGAGTGCCCCCTGCCAATTCGGATTGACGCTGCAAATTTGGAGTGCCCCCTGGCAATTTGGAGATCCCCCTTTCAATTTGGCGTGCCCCCTGACAAATTGGAGTTCCCCCTGTCAATTAGCTGTGCCCCCGGCAATTAGGAGTGCCCGCTGCTAAGTAGAAGTGCCAACTGTAAATTAGGAGTCCCCCATGTCAATTATAGTGCACCCTGTCAATTAGAGTGCTCCCTGTCAAATAGGAGTGCCCCTTGTCAATTGGGAGGCCCCTGATAATGAGGAATTCCCCTTGTCAATGGGTATTGCCACCCCCCTGTCATTGAGGAGTGCCCCACCGTCAATGAGGAATGCCCCACCGCCAATGTGGAGTACCCCACCGTCAATGAGGAGTGCCCCATATAAATAAGGAGTGCCCCCAGTCAAATAGGAGTGCCCCCTGTCAATGTGGAGTGCCCCCTTTCAATGAGGAGTGCCCCCTTTCAATGAGGATTGCCCCCTGTCAATGAGGAGTGTCCCCTGTCAATCAGGATTGCACTCTTTCAATGAGGAGAGTCCCCTGTCAATGAGGGGTGTCCCCTGTCAATGAGGACTGCCCCCTGTCAATGAGGAGTGCTCCCTGTCAATGAGGAGTGGCTCCTGTCAATAAGGAGGGGCTTCTGCCAATTAAGAGTATCCCCTTTAAATTCGGTGTGCGCAATGTAAATTAGGAGTGTCGCCTGTCATTTTGGAGTGCCCCCTGTCAATGTTGAGTTCTCCCTGTCAAATTGGAGCACCCCCTGTTAATTAGTCGTGCCCCCTGTCAATTAGGACTGCCCCCTGCCAATTACGAGTGCCCCCTGCGATTGAGCAGTGCCCCCTGTCAATTAGGAGTCCCCCATGTCAATTGGAGTCCCCCCCTGTCAATTGGAGTGCCCCCTGCCAATTGGAGTGCCCCCTGTCAATTGGAGTGCCACCTGTCAATAGAAGTTCCCCTGGTCAATAAGGAGTGCCCCATCTCCAAAAGGAGTGCCACCTGTCAATAAGGAGTGCCCGCTGTCAATAAGGAGTGCCCCCTGTCAATTTGGAGTGCCCCATGTCAATTTGCCACACCCCATGTCAATTTGGAGTGCCCATGTGAATGAGGAGTGCCCCGTGTCAATTAGGAGTGCCTCTGTCAATGGATAGCGTACCCCGAAGGTTAGGAGTGTCCCCCGTCAATTAGGAGTGCCCACCGTCAATGACGAGTGCCCCACCGTCAATGAGGAGTGCCCCCTATCAATGAGGAGCGCCCCCTGTCAGTGAGGTGTGCCCCCTGTAAATGAGTAGTGCCTGCTGTCAAGAGGAGTGCCCCCGGTCAATGAGGAGTGTCCGCTGTCAACGAGGAGTACCCCCTGTCATTTAGGGGTGCCCCCTGTCAATTAGGAGTGCCCCATTTCAATTAGGAGCGCCACTTGTAAATTAGGAGCTCCCCCTGTCCATTTGGAGTGGCCCCGTCAAGAAGGAGTTCCCACTGCCAATAAGGAGTGCCCCCTGACATTTAGCAGTACCCCATCTCAATCAGGAGTGCCCCCTGTCAATTGAGAGGCCCCTGACAATGAGGAATTCCCTTGTCAATGAGGAGTGCCACACCCATGTCAATGAGGAGTGCCCCACCGTCAATGAGGAGTGCCCCATATAGATAAGGAGTGCCCCCAGTCAAATAGGAGTGCCCCCTGTTAATGAGGAGTCCGGCCTTTCAATGAGGAGTGCCCCCTGTCAATTTGGTGTTCCACCTGTCAATTTGGCGTGCCCCCTAACAAATTGGAGTTCCCCCCGTCAACTAGCTGTGCACCCGGCAATTAGGAGTGCCCGCTGCCAATTAGGAGTGTCCCATTTCAATTAGGAGTGCTCCTTGTCAATTAGCAGCTCCCCCAGTCAGTCAGGAGTATCACTTGTCAATTCGAATTGACCCCTGTCAACTTGGAGTGCCCCCCTGACAATTTGCTGTGCTCCACTGTCTATGAGGAGTACCCCCTGTCAATGAAGAGTGCCGCCTGCAATGAGGGATGCCCCCTGTCAATGAGGAGTACCCCCTGTCAATCAGGATTGCCCCCTTTCAATGAGGAGAGCCCCCTGCCTGTTCTTCGTTCTTGTCAATGAGTATGGCCCCCGTCAAATAAGCGTATCCCCTTTAAATTCGGAGTGCCCCTTGTCTTTTAGGAGCTCCCCCTGTCAGATTGGAGTGCCCCCTGTCAATTAGCAGTGCCCCCTGTCATTTTGGTGTTCCCCTGCCAATTCGGAGTGCCCCCTGACAATTCGGAGTGCACCTGTCAATTTGAAGTTCCCCCTGTCAATGTGGAACTCTCCCTGTCAATTTGGAGAACCCCCTGTCAATTAGTCTTGCCCCCTGTAAATTAGGACTGCCCCCTGCCAATTACGAGTGCCCCCTGCCAATGTGGAGTGCCCCCGTCAATTTGGAGTCCCCGATGTCAATTGGAGTCCCCCCCTGTCAATTGGAGTGCTCCCTGTCAATTGGAGTGCCCACTGTCAATAGGAGTGCCACCTGTCAATAGAAGTTCCCCTTGTCAATAAGTAGTGCCCCCTGTCCATAAGGAGTGGAACCTGTCAATAAGGAGTGCACACTGTCAATAAGGAGTGCCTGCTGTCAATTAGGAGTGCCCCATGTCAATTACCCACGCCCCATGACAATTTGGAGTGCCTATGTGAATGAGGAGTGCCCCCTGTCAATTAGGAGTTCCTCTGTCAATGGGTAGCGTACCCCGAAAGTTATCTGTGCCCCCCGTCAATTAGACGTGCCCCACCGTCAGTGACGAGTGCCCCACCGTCAATGAGGAGTGCCCCCTGTCAATGAGGAGTGCACCCTGTCAATCAGGAGTGCCTGCTGTCAAAGAGGAATGCGCCCTGTCAATCAAAAGTGTCCGCTGCCAACGAGGAGTGCCCCCTGTCAAAGAGGAGTGCCCCCTTTCAATGAGGAGTGCCCCCTGTCAATGAGGAGTACCCCCTTTCAATGAGGAGTGCCCCCTGTCAATTTGGAGTGCCCCCTGTCAATAAAGAATACTCCCTTTCAATTAGGAGTGCTGCTTGTCAGTTTGGAACTCACCCTGTCAGTTAGGAGTGCCCCCTGTCAATTTGGAGTGCCCCCTGTCATTTTCGAGTGCCCCCTGCCAATTCGGATTGACGCTGCAAATCTGAAGTGCCCCCTGGCAATTTGGAGTTCCCTCTTTCAATTTGGCTTGCCCCCTGACAAATTGGAGTTCCCCTGTCAATTAGCTGTGTCCCCGGCAATTAGGAGTGCCCCCTGCCAATTCGGATTGACGCTGCAAATTTGGAGTGCCCCCTGGCAATTTGGAGTCCCCCCTTTCAATTTCCGTGCCCCCTGAGAAATTGGAGTTCCCCCTGTCAATTAGCTGTGCCCCCGGCAATTAGGAGAGCCCGCTGCTAGGTAGCAGTGCCAACTGTAAATTAGGAGTCCCCCATGTCAATTGGAGTGCACCCTGTCAATTAGAGTGCCACCTGTCAATTAGGAGTGCCCCCTGTCAATTTGGAGCGGCCCGGTCAAGAAGGAGTTCCCACTGTCAATAAGGAGTGCCCCCTGACATTTAGCAGTGCCCCATCTCAATCGGGAGTGCCCCCTATCAATTGAGAGGCCCCTGAAAATGAGGAATTCCCTTGTCAATGAGGAGTGCCACACCCCTGTCAATGAGGAGTGCCCCACCGTCAATGAGGAATGCCCCACCGTCAATGAAGAGTACCCCACCGTCAATGAGGAGTGCCCCATATAAATAAGGAGTGCCCCCAGTCAAATAGGAGTGCCCCCTGTTAATGAGGAGTGCGCCCTTTCAATTAGGAGTGCCGCCTGTCAATTTGGAGTTACCCCTGTCAATTTGGCGTGCCCCCTAACAGATTGGAGTTCCCCCGTCAACTAGCTTTGCACCCGGCAATTAGGAATGCCCGCTGCCAATTAGGAATGTCCCCTTTCAATTAGGAGTGCTCCTTGTCAATTAGGAGCTCCCCCAGTCAGTCAGGAGTATCACTTGTCAATTAGAATGGACCCCTGTCAACTGGGAGTGACCCCCTGTCAATTTGCTGTGCTCCACTGTCTATGAGGAGTGCCCCCTGTCAATGAAGAGTGCCCCCTGCAATGAGGGATGCCCCCTGTCAATGAGCAGTGCCCCCTGTCAATCAGGATTACTCTCTTTCAATGAGGAGAGTCCCCTGTCAATGAGGAGTGCCCCCTTTCAATGAGGAGAGCCCCCTTTCTGTTAGGATTGGCTCCTGTGAATGAGGATGGCCCCCGTCAAATAAGAGTATCCCCTTTAAATTCGGAGTGCCCCTTGTCTTTTAGGAGCTCCCCCTGTCAGTTAGGAGTTCCCCCTGCCAATTCGGAGTGAGCCCTGACAATTACGAGTGCACCTGTCAATTTGAAGTTCCCCCTGTCAATGTGGAACTCTCCCTGACAATTTGGAGAACCCCCTGTCAATTAGTCTTGCCCCCTGTAAATTAGGACTGCCCCCTGCCAATTACGAGTGCCCCATGCCAATGTGGAGTGCCCCCTGTCAATTGGAGTCCCCCCTGTCAATTGGAGTGCCCCCTGTCAATAGGAGTGCGAACTATCAATAGAGGTTCCCCTTGTCAATACGTAGTGCCCCCTGTCCATAAGGAGTGGAACCTGTCAATAAGGAGTGCACACTGTCAATAAGGAGTGCCTGCTGTCAATTAGGAGTGCCCCATGTCAATGAGCCACGCCCCATGTCAATTTGGAGTGCCCATGTGAATGAGGAGTGCCCCCTGCCAATTAGGAGCTCCTCTGTCAATGGGTAGCGTACCCCGAATGTTAGCAGTGCCCCCCGTCAATTAGACGTGCCCCACCGTCAATGACGAGTGCCCCACCGTCAATGAGGATTGCACCCTGTCAATCAGGAGTGCCTGCTGCCAAAGAGGAGTGCGCCCTGTCCATCAAGAGTGTCCGTAACCAACGAGGAGTGCCCCTTGTCAATGAGGAGTTCCCCCTTTCAATGAGGAATGCCCCATGTCAGTGAGGAGTACCCCCTTTCAATGTGGAGTGCCCCCTGTCAATTGGGAGTGCCCCCTGTCAATAAAGAGTACCCCCTTTCAATTAGGAGTGTTGCTTGTCAGTTGCAACTCACCCTGTCAGTTAGGAGTGCCCCCTGTCAATGTGGAGTGCCCCCTGTCATTTTGGTGTTCCCCCTGCCAATTCGGAGTGAGCCCTGACAATTACGAGTGCACCTGTCAATTTGAAGTTCCCCCTGTCAATGTGGAACTCTCCCTGACAATTTGGAGAACCCCCTGTCAATTAGTCTTGCCCCCTGTAAATTAGGACTGCCCCCTGCCAATTACGAGTGCCCCATGCCAATGTGGAGTGCCCCCTGTCAATTTGGAGTCCCCGATGTCAATTGGAGTCCCCCCTGTCAATTGGAGTGCCCCCTGTCAATTGGAGTGCCCACTGTCAATTGGAGTGCCCCCTGTCAATAGGAGTGCCAACTATCAATAGAGGTTCCCCTTGTCAATACGTCGTGCCCCCTGTCCATAAGGAGTGGAACCTGTCAATAAGGAGTGCACACTGTCAATTAGGAGTGCCTCATGTCAATTAGCCACGCCCCATGTCAATTTGGAGTGCCCATGTGAATGAGGAGTGCCCCCTGCCAATTAGGAGCTCCTCTGTCAATGGGTAGCGTACCGCGAATGTTAGCAGTGCCCCCCGCCAATTAGACGTGCCCCACCGTCAATGACGAGTGCCCCACCGTCAATGAGGATTGCACCCTGTCAATCAGGAGTGCCTGCTGCCAAAGAGGAGTGCGCCCTGTCCATCAAGAGTGTCCGCTGCCAACGAGGAGTGCCCCCTGTCAATGAGGAGTTCCCCCTTTCAATGAGGAATGCCCCCTGTCAGTGAGGAGTACCCCCTTTCAATGTGGAGTGCCCCCTGTCAATTGGGAGTGCCCCCTGTCAATAAAGAGTACCCCCTTTCAATTAGGAGTGTTGCTTGTCAGTTAGAAACTCACCCTGTCAGTTAGGAGTGCCCCCTGTCAATTTGGAGTGCCCCCTGTCATTTTGGAGTGCCCCCTGCCAATTCGGATTGACGCTGTAAACTTGGAGTGTCCTCTGGCAATTTGGAGATCCCCCTTTCAATTTGGCGTGCCCCCTGACAAATTGGAGTTCCCCCTGTCAATTAGCTGTGCCCCCGGCAATTCGGAGTGCCCGCTGCTAAGTAGCAGTGCCAACTGTAAATTAGGAGTCCCCCATGTCAATTATAGTGCACCCTGTCAATTAGAATGCTCACTGTCAATTAGGAGTGCCCCCTGTCAATTGGGAGGCCCCTGATAATGAGGAATTCCCCTTGTCAATGAGGATTGCCACCCCCCTGTCATTGAGGAGTGCCCCAAAGTCAATGAGGAATGCCCCACCGTCAATGAAGAGTACCCCACCGTCAATGAGGAGTGCCCCATATAAATAAGGAGTGCCCCCAGTCAAATAGGAGTGCCCCCTGTCAATGTGGAGTGCCCCCTTTCAATGAGGAGTGCCCCCTTTCAATGAGGATTGACCCCTGTCAATGAGGAGAGCCCCCTTTCACTGATGAGTGCCTCCTGTCAATTAGGAGTGCCCCCTTTCAATTAGGAGTGCTGCCTGTCAGTTAGGAACTCCCCCTGTCATTTAGGTGTGCCCCCTGACAAATTGGAGTTCCGCTTTACAATTAGTTCTGCCCCCGGCAATTAGGAGTGCCCACTTTAAATTAGGAGTCCCCCATGTCAATTGGAGTGTACCCTGTCAATTGGAGTGCCCACTGTCAATTTGGAGTCCCCGATGTCAATTGGAGTCCCCCCTGTCAATTGGAGTGCTCCCTGTCAATTGGAGTGCCCACTGTCAATTGGAGTGTCCCCTGTCAATAGGAGTGCCACCTCTCAATAGAAGTTCCCCTTGTCAATAAGTAGTGCCCCCTGTCCATAAGGAGTGGAACCTGTCAATAAGGAGTGCACACTGTCAATAAGGAGTGCCTGCTGTCAATTAGGAGTGCCCCATGTCAATTAGCCACGCCCCATGTCAATTTGGAGTGCCCATGTGAATGAGGAGTGCCCCCTGTCAATTAGGAGTTCCTCTGTCAATGGGTAGCGTACCCCGAAGGTTAGGAGTGCCCCCCGTCAATTAGGAGTGCCACACCGTCAATGACGAGTGCCCCACCGTCAATGAGGAGTGCCCCCTGTCAATGAGAAAGTGACCAAGGAGGTGGATGGGGGCAAGGCAGTGGACGTGGTATATATGGATTTTAGTAAGGCGTTTGATAAGGTTCACCATGGTAGGCTTCTGCAGAAAATGCAGATGTATGGGATTGGGGGTGATCTAGGAAATTGGATCAGGAATTGGCTAGCGGATAGGAAACAGAGGGTGGTGGTTGATAGTAAATATTCATCATGGAGTGCGGTTACAAGTGGTGTACCTCAGGGATCTGTTTTGGGGCCACTGCTGTTTGTAATATTTATTAATGATCTGGATGAGGGTATAGTTGGGTGGATTAGCAAATTTGCTGATGACACCAAAGTCGGTGGTGTGGTAGACAGTGAGGAAGGGTGTCGTAGTCTGCAGGAAGACTTAGACAGGTTGCAAAGTTGGGCCGAGAGGTGGCGGGTGGAGTTTAATGCGGAGAAGTGTGAGGTAATTCACTTTGGTCGGAATAACAGTTGTGTTGAGTATAGGGCTAACGGGAGGACTTTGAATAGTGTGGAGGAGCAGAGGGATCTAGGTGTATGTGTGCATAGTTCCCTGAAAGTTGGGAATCAAGTAGATAAGGTTGTTAAGAAGGCATATGGTGTCTTGGCGTTTATTGGTAGGGGGATTGAATTTAGGAGTCGTAGCGTTATGTTGCAACTGTACACAACTCTGGTGCGGCCGCACTTGGAGTACTGTGTGCAGTTCTGGTCCCCACATTACAGGAAGGATGTGGAGGCTTTGGAGAGGGTGCAGAGGAGGTTTACCAGGATGTTGCCTGGTATGGAGGGGAGATCCTATGAGGAGAGGCTGAGGGATTTGGGATTGTTTTCGCTGGAAAGGCGGCGGCTAAGAGGGGATCTTATTGAAACATATAAGATGATTAGAGGTTTAGATAGGGTGGATAGTGATAGCCTTTTTCCTCTGATGGAGAAATCCAGCACGAGGGGACATGGCTTTAAATTGAGGGGGGGTAGTTACAGAACCGATGTCAGGGGTAGGTTCTTTACCCAGAGGGTGGTGAGGGATTGGAATGCCCTGCCAGCATCAGTAGTAAATGCGCCTAGTTTGGGGGCGTTTAAGAGATCCGTAGATAGGTTCATGGACGAAAAGAAATTGGTTTAGGTTGGAGGGTCACAGTTTTTTTTTTAACTGGTCGGTGCAACATCGTGGGCCGAAGGGCCTGTTCTGCGCTGTAATGTTCTATGTTCTATGTTCTATGTTCTAATGAGGAGTGCCCCCTGTCAATGAGGAGTGCCCCCTGTCAGTGAGGTGTTCCCCCTGTCAATGAGGAGTGCCTGCTGTCAAAGAGGAGTACCCCCGGTCAATGAGGAGTGTCAGCTGTCAACGAGGAGTGCCCCCTGTCATTTAGGGGTCCCCCTGTCAATTAGGAGTGCCTCCTTTAAATTAGGAGCGCCCCTTGTAAATTAGGAGCTCCCCCTGTCAATTTGGAGTGGCACCGTCAAGAAGGAGTTCCCACTGTCAATACGGAGTGCCCCGTGAAATTTAGCAGTGCCCCATCTCAATCAGGAGTGGCCCCTGTCAATTGAGTGGCCCCTGACAATGAGGAATTCTCTTGTCAATTAGGAGTGCCACCCCCCCCCCCCCCCCGTCAATGAGGAGTGCCCCACCGTCAATGAGGAATGGCCCACCGTCAATGAGGAGTACCCCACTGTCAATGAGGAGTGCCCCATATAAATAAGGAGTGCCCCGTCAAATAGAAGTGCCCCCTGTTAATGAGGAGTCCGGCCTTTCAATGAGGAGTGCCCCCTGTCAATTAGGAGTGCCGCCTGTCAATTTGGAGTTCCCCTGTCAATTTGGCATGCTCCCTAACAAATTGGAGTTCCCCCCGATCAACTAGCTATGCACCCGGCAATTTGGAGTGCCCGCTGCCAATTAGGAGTGTCCCCTTTCAATTAGGAGTGCTCCTTGTCAATTAGGAGCTCCCCCAGTCAGTCAGGAGTATCACTTGTCAATTAGAATTGACCCCTGTCAACTAGGAGTGCCCCCTGTCAATTTGCTGTGCTCCACTGTCTATGAGGAGTGCCCCCTGTCAATGAAGAGTGCCCCCTGCAATGAGGGATGCCCCCTGCCAAGTACGAGTGCCCCCTGCCAATGTGGAGTGCCCCCTGTCAATTTGGATTCCCCCAGGTCAATTGGAGTCCCCCCCTGTCAATTGGAGTGCTCCCTGTCAATTGGAGTGCCCACTGTCAATTGGAGTGCCCCCTGTCAATAGAAGTGCCACCTGTCAATAGAAGTTCCCCTTGTCAATAAGGAGTGCCCCCTGTCCATAAGGAGTGGAACCTGTCAATAAGGGTGCACACTGTCAATAAGGAGTGCCTGCTGTCAATTAGGAGTGCCCCATGTCAATTAGCCACGCCCCATGTCAAGTTGGAGTGCCCATGTGAATGAGGAGTGCCCCCTGTCAATTAGGAGCGCCTGCTGTCAAAGAGGAGTGCGCCCTGTCAATCAAGAGTGTCCGCTGCCAACGAGGAGTGCCCCCTTTCAATGAGGAGTGCCCCCTGTCAATTGAGAGTGCCCCCTGTCAATAAAGAGTACCCCCTTTCAATTAGTAGTGCTGCTTGTCAGTTAGGAACTCAACCTGTCAGTTAGGAGTGCCCCCTGTCAATTTGGAGTGCCCCCTGTCATTTTGGAGTGCCCCCTGCCAATTCGGATTGACGCTGCAAATTAGGAGTGCCCCCTGGCAATTTGGAGTTTCCCCTTTCAATTTGGCGTGCCCCCTGACAAATTGGAGTTCCCCCTTTCAATTACCTGTGCCCCCGGCAATTAGGAGTGCCCGCTGCTAAATAGCAGTGCCAACTGTAAATTTGGAGTCCCCCATGTCAATTGGAGTGCACCCTGTCAATTAGAGTGCCCCCTGTCAATTAGGAGTGCCCCCTGTCAATTGGGAGGCCCCTGATAATGAGGAATTCCCCTTGTCAATGAGGATTGCCCCCTGTCAATGAGGAACGCCCCCTTTCACTGATGCGTGCCTCCTGTCAATTAGGAGTGCCCCATTTCAATTAGGAGTGCTGCCTGTCAGTTAGGAACTCCCCCTGTCATTTAGGTGTGCCCCCTGACAAATTGGAGTTCCCCTTTTCAGTTAGTTGTGCCCCCGGCAATTAGGAGTGCCCAATGTAAATTAGGAGTCCCCCATGTCAATTGGAGTGCACCCTGTCAATTGAAGTGGCCCCTGCCGAATGGAGTGCCCCCTGTCAATTTGGAGTGCCCCTTGTCATTTTGGAGTGCCCCCTGCCAATTCGGAGTTAAGCTGCGAATTAGGAGACCCCCTGTCAATTTGGAGTTTCCCCTGTTAATTTCGTGTGCCCCCTGACAAATTGGAGTTCCCCCTGTCAATTAGTTGTGCCCCCGGCAATTTGGAGTACCCGCTGCCAATTAGGAGTGCCCACTGTAAATTAGGCGTCCCCCATGTCAATTGGAGTGCACCCTGTCAATTGGAGTGCCCCCTGCCGAATGGAGTGCCCCCCGTCAATTGGAGTGCACCCTGTCAAGTGGAGTGTCCCCTGTCAATGAGGAGTGCTCCCTGTCAATTGGAGTGCCACCTGTCAATTAGGAGTGCCCCCTGTCAATTAGGAGGCCTCTGTCAAAGAGGAATTCTCCTTGTCAATGAGGAGAGCCCCCCCATCAATGAGGAGTGCCCCACCGTCAATGAGGAGTGCCCACTGTCAATGTGGAGTGCTGCCTGTCAATTAGGAGTGCCCCATTTCAATTAGGAGAGCCCCTTCTCAATTACAAGCTCCCCATGTCAATTAGGAGTGCCCCCTGTTAATTCGGATTGTCCCCTTTCAATTAGGAGTCCCCAATGTCAATTGGAGTGACCCCTGTCAATTGGAGTGTCCCGTGTCAATTGGAGTGCCTCCTGTCAATTAGAAGTACCCTCTCTCAATAAAGACTGCCCCACCGTCAATGAGGAGTGCCCCAACGTCAAAAAGGATAGCCTCTTGTCAGTTAGGAGCTCCCACTGTCAGTTAGGAATGCCCTCTGTCAATTAGGAGTGCCACCTTTCAATGATGATTACCGTCTGTCAATGAGGAGCCCCATGTCAATTAGGAGTACCCGCTTTCAATTAGGAGTGCCCCTTGTCAATTAGATGCTGCCCCTGTCAGTTCGGAGTGCCCCCTGTCAATTCGGTGTGCCCCCTGTCAATGAGGAGTGCCCCCTGTCAATTAGGAGTGCCCCTTGTCAATTAGGATCTCCCCCTGTCAATGAGCATTGCCCCCTGTCGATGAGGAGTGCCCCCTGTGAATTCGGATTGCCCCCTGTCAATCACGAATCTCCCCTGTCAATAGGAGGGCCCCTTGTCAATTAGGAGCTCCCCCTGTCAGTTAGGAGTGCCCCCTGTCAATGTGGAGTGCCCCCTGTCAATGAGGATTGCCCCCTGTTAATGCGGTGTGACACCTGTCAATGAGGAGTGCCCCCTGTCAATGTGGAGTGCCCCCTGTCAATTAGGAGCGCCCCCTGTCAATTAGGAGGCCCGTGTCAATGAGGAGCTCCCCTTGGCAACGCGGAGAGCCCCCCCCCCCATTAATGACGAGTGGCCCCCCGTCAATGAGGAGTGCCCCCTGTCAATGAGGAGTGCTGCCTGTCAATGAGGAGTGCCCACTGTCAATGAGGAGTGCTGCCTGTCAATGAGGAGTGCCCCATGTCAATGAGGAATGCCCCCTTTAAACTTGGAGAGACCCTTCTCAATTACATGTTCCCCATGTCAATTAGGAGTGCCCCCCTGTCAATTCGGATTGCCCCCTTTCAATTAGGAGTGCCTCATGTCAATTGGAGTGCCCCGTGTCAATTGGAGGACCCCCTGTTAACTGGAGCGCCCCCTGCCAATTAGGAGCGAACCCTCCCAAAGAGGATCGACCCCTGTCAATGAGGAGCGCCCGCTGTCAATCAGGAGTGCCCGCTGTCAATGAGGAGTTCCCCCTGTCAATTAGGTCTGCCCCTGTCAAAATGGAGTGCTCCCGGTCAATGAGGAGATCCCCTGTCAAATAGGAGTGCCCCCAGTCAATGAGGAGTGCCCCCTGTCAATTTGAGAGCGCTCTGTCAATGACGAGTTCCCCCTGTCAATGAGGAGTACCCGATGTCAAGTACTTTCCCCCCTGTCAATAAGGAGTGCCCCCTGTCAATAGGGAGTGCCCCTGTCAATGAAGAGTGCCCCCTTTCAATGAAGATTGCCCCCTATCAATGAGGAGTGCCGCCTGTCAATCAGGAGTGCCCCCTATCAATTAGGAGCGCCTACATGTCAATTAGGAGTGTCCGATGCCAATGAGGAGTGCATCCTGTCAATAAGGATTGCCCCCTGTCAATGAGGAATGCCCACTGTCAATGAGGAGTGCCGCCTGTCAGTGAGGAGTGCCCCTGTCAATGAGGAGTGACCCCTGTCAATTAGTAGTGCACCCTGTCAATTAGGACTGTCCCCTCCCAATTACGAGTGCCCCCTGTCAATTAGGAGTGCCCGCTGCCAATGAGGAGTGCCAGCTGTCAGTTACGAGTTCCCCATGTCAATTGGAGTCCCCCTGTCAATTGGAGTACTCCCTGTCAATTGGAGTGCCCCGTGTCAATTGGAGTGCCCCATTCAATTGGGGCGCCCCCTTACATATTGAGTGCCCCCTGTCAATAAGAAGTACCCACTGTCAATAATGAGTGCCCGCTGTCAATAGGGAGTGCCCCCTGTCAGTCAGTAGGGCCCCATGCCAATGCGGTGTGCCCCAAGTCAATGAGGAGTGCCCCCTTGCAATTAGGAGCACCCCTGTAAATTAGGACTGCCCACTGTAAATGAGGAGTGCCCCCTGTCAATTTGGAGTGCCCCTTGTCATTTTGGAGTGCCCCCTGCCAATTCGGAGTTACGCTGCGAATTAGGAGAGCCCCCTGTCAATTTGGAGCTTCCCCTGATAATTTGGTATGCCCCCTGACAAATTGGAGTTCCCCCTGTCAATTAGTTGTGCCCCCGGCAATTAGGAGTACCCGCTGCCAATTAGGAGTGCCCACTGTAAATTAGGCGTCCCCCATGTCAATTGGAGTGCCCCCTGTCAATTGGAGTGCCGCCGCCGAATGGAGTGCCCCCTGTCAATTGGAGTGCACCCTGTCAAGTGGAGTGTCCCCTGTCAATGAGGAGTGCTCCCTGTCAATTGGAGTGCCCCCTGTCACTTAGGAGTGCCCCCTGTCAATTAGGAGGCCCCTGTCAAAGAAGAATTCTCCTTGTCAATGAGGAGAGCCCCCCCATCAATGAGGAGTGCCCCACCGTCAATGAGGAGTGCCCCCTGTCAATGAGGAGTGCTGCCTGTCAATGAGGAGTGCCCCCTGTCAATTAGGAGTGCCCCATTTCAATTAGGAGAGCCGCTTCTCAATTACAAGCTCCCCATGTCAATTAGGAGTGCCCCCTGTCAATTCGGATTGCCCCCGTTCAATTGGGAGTCCCCCATGTCAATTGGAGTGCCCCCTGTCAATTGGAGTGTCCCGTGTCAATTGGAGTGCCTCCTGTCAATTAGAAGTACCATATGTCAATAAAGACTGCCCCACCGTCAATGAGGAGTGCCCCACCGTCAATGAGGAGTGCCCCCTGTCAATGAGGAGTGCCCCCTGTCAATTAGGATTGCCCCCTGTCATTTAGGAGTGCCCCCTGTCATTTTGGAGTGCCACTGTCAATTGGGATTACCCCCTTTCAATTAAGAGTGCCCCTTGTCAGTTCGGAGCTCCC
This sequence comes from Mustelus asterias, assembly GCF_964213995.1. Taxonomy (NCBI): domain Eukaryota; kingdom Metazoa; phylum Chordata; class Chondrichthyes; order Carcharhiniformes; family Triakidae; genus Mustelus; species Mustelus asterias. The sequence goes on along the minus strand of NW_027590394.1, from coordinate 19,076 downwards.
TCTATCAGTTAGGAGTGCCCCTGTCAATTAGGTGTTCCCGATGTCATTGTAGAGTGTGCCCTTACACTTAGGAGTGACCCCAGACAATTAGGAGTGACGCCTGTCAATTTGGAGTTCCCCTGTCAATTTGGAGTACCCCTGTCAATTTGGACTGTTCCCTGTCAATTTGGAGTACTCTCTGTCAATTAGTCGTGCACCCTGTCAATTAGGACTGTCCCCTGGTAATTACGAGTGCCCCCTGTCAATTAGGAGTGCCCACTGCAAATGAGAAGTGCCCCCTGTCTGTTACAAGTTCCCCATGTCAATTGGAGTCCCCTGTCAATTGGAGTCCCCTGTAAATTGGGGCGCCCCCTGCCAATTTGAGTGCCCCCAGTCAATTAGAAGTGCCCACTGTCAATAATGAGTGCCCGCTGTCAATAGGGAGTGCCCACGGTCAATAAGGAGTACCTCCTGTCAATTAGGAGTGCCCCATGTCAATTTGGAGTACCCCATGTCAATCAGGAGGGCCCCATGCCAATGAGGAGTTCACCCAGTCAATGAGGAGTGCCCCCAGACAATGAGGAGTGCCCCAGGTCAATCAGGACTGCCCCCTGTCAATGAGAAGGCCCCTGTAAATGTGGAGTTCCGCTTGTCAACTGGAAGCGCCCCCAGTCAATGAGGAGTTCCCCCAGTCAATATTTAGTATCCCCTGTCAATGAGGAGTTTCCCCACCGCTCAAAGAGGAGTGCCCCACTGTCAATGAGGAGTGCATCCCCGTCAATGAGGATTCCCCCCACGTCTAAGATGAGTGCCCACCCGTCAATTAGGAGAGCGCCCTGACAAGTAGGAGTTCCCCCTGTCAATGAGGAGTGCCCGCTGTCAATGAGGATTACCCCCTTTCAGTTAGGAGCTCCCCCTGTCAGTTATGAGTGCCCCATGTCAATTAGGAATGCCCGCTGTCATGTTGCAGTATCCCCCTGACACTTAGGAGTGACCCCTGACAATTAGGAGTGACCCCTGACAATTTGGAGTTCCTGCTGTCAATGTGGAATGCCCCCTGTCAATGAGGAGTGCCGCCTGTCAATGAGGAGTACCTCTGTCAATGACGAGAGCCCCCTGTCAATGAGGTGTTCCCCCAATCTATTAGGAGCGCCTCTATGTCAATTAGGAGTGTCCCCTGTCAGTAAGGAGTGTCCCCTGTCAATTAGGAGTGCCCCCTTTCAGTTAGGAGCTCCCCCTGTCAGTGAGGAATGCCCGCTGTCATGTTGCAGTGTCCCGCTGACACTTAGGAGTGACCCCTGACAATTAGGAGTGACCCCTGACAATTTCGAGTTCCTGCTGTCAATGTGGAGTGCCCCATGTCAATTAGGAGTGCCCCCTGTCAATTCGGATTGCCCCCGTTCAATTGGGAGTCCCCCATGTCAACTGGAGTGCCCCCTGTCAATTGGAGTGTCCCGTGTCAATTGGAGTGCCTCCTGTCAATTAGAAGTACCATATGTCAATAAAGACTGCCCCACCGTCAATGAGGAGTGCCCCACCGTCAATGAGGAGAGCCTCTTGTCAGTTGGAGCTCCCACTGTCAGTTAGGAGTGCCCTCTGTCAATTAGGAGTGCCCCCTGGCAATGAGGAGTGCCACCTGTCAATGAGGATTGCCCTCTGTCAATGAGGAGTGCTCCATGTCAATTAGGAGTACCCGCTTTCAATTAGGTGCGCCCCTTGTCAATTAGATGCTGCCGCTGTCAGTTAGGAGTGCCCCCTGTCAATTCGGTGTGCCCCCTGTCAATGAGGAGTGTCCACTGTCAATTAGGAGTGCCCCCTTTATATAAGGAGTGCCCCTTGTCAATTAGGATCTCCCCCTGCGAATGAGCATTGCCCCCTGTCAATGAGGAGTGCCCCCTGTGAATTAGGATTGCCCCCTGTCAATCACGAATCTCCCCTATCATTAGGAGGGCCCCTTGTCAATTAGGAGCTCCCCCTGTCAGTTAGGAGTGCCCCCTGTCAATGTAGAGTGCCCCCTGTCAATGAGGAGTGCCCCCTGTTAGTTATGAGTGCCCCAAAGTGAATGAAAAGTTCCCCCTGTGAATGAGGTGTGCCCCCTATCAATGTGGAGCGCCCCTTGTCAATGAGGAATGCCCCCTGTCAAAGAGGATTGCCCCCTTTCAATGAGGAGTGCCCCCTGTCAATGAGGAGTGCCCTCAGTCAATTTGGAGTATCCCATTTCAATTGGGGTGCCCCCTGTCAGTAAGGAGCGCCCCCTGTCTGTTAGGAGCACCCCCTGTCAATTAGTAGCGCCCCCTGACAATTAGGAGCGACCCCTGTCATATAGGACCAACCCCTGTCAATGAGGAGCGCCCGCTGTCAATGAGGAGTGCCCCCTGTCAATGAGGAGGGCGCCTGTCAATTAGGACTGCCCCTGTCAATTAGGAGTGCCCCCTGTCAATTAGGTCTGCCCCTGGCAATTAGGAGTGCCCCTTGTCAATTAGGAGTGCCACTGTGACAATTGGAGCGACTCCTGTCAATGAGGAGCGCCCGCTGTCAATGAGGAGTGCCCCCTGTCAATGAGGAGGGCCCCGGTCAATTAGGACTGCCCCTGTCAATTAGGAGTGCCCCCTGTCAATTAGGAGTGCCCCCTATCAATTTGGAGTTCCACCGTGTCAATTGGAGTGCACCCCGTCAATTAGAAGTGCACCCTTTCAATGAGGATTGCCCCCTGTCAATTGGAGTGCACTATGTCAATGAGGAGTGCACCCTGTCAATGAGGACTGCCCCCTGTCATTTAGGAGTGCCCGCTGTCAATTCGGAGTGCTCGCTGTCATTATGGAGTGTTCCCTGCCAATTTGGAGTGACCCTTGATAATTACGACCGTCCCCTGCCATTTAGGATTGCCCCCTGTCAATGAAGAGTGCCCCCTGTCAATTAAGAGTACCCCCTGTCAGTTAGGAGTTCCCCATGTCAATTGGAGTTCCCCCTGTCAATGGGAGTGGCCCCTGCCAGTTCGAGTACCCCCTCTCAATTCGAGCGCCCCGTCAATTGGAGTACCCACTGTCAATAAGGAGTGCCTCCTGTCAATTAGGAGTGCCCCATGTCAATTCGGAGTACCCATGTCAATTTGGAGTGCCCCATGCCAAGGAGGAGTGCATCCTGTCAATTATGAGAGATCCCTGTCAATTTGTGTGCCCCCTGTCAATTGGAGTACCCCCTGTCAATTGCAGCGTCCCCTGCCAACTGGAGTGCACCCTGTCAATTATGAGTGCCCACAGTCAATTAGGAGTGCCCCCTGTCAATAAGGAGTGCCTCCTGTCAATTAGGAGTGCCCCATGTCAATTAGGAACGCCCCCATGTCAATTAGGAGTGCACGATGCCGATGAGGAGTGCAGCCTGTCAATGAGGATTAACCCCTGTCAATGAGGAGTGCCCCTTGTCAATGAGGAGTGCCCCCTGTCAATTAGGAGTACCCTCTGTCAATTAGGAGCGCCCCCTTGTCAATTAGGAGTACCCCATGCCAATGAGGAGTGCACGCTGTCAATGAGGATTGCCCCCTGTCAACGAGGAGTGGCCCCTGTCAATGAGGAGTGCCCCCTGTCAATAAGGAGTACCCCCTTTCAGTTAGGAGAGCCCCCTTTCAATGAGGAGCGCCCTCTGTCAATGCGGAGTGCCCCCTGTCAACGAGGAGTGTCCCCTGTCAATTAGGAGTACCCCCTTTCAATTAAGAGTGCCACTTGTCAGTTCGGACCTCCCCCTGTCAGGTAGGAATGCCCCTGTCAATGAGGAGTGCCCGCTGTCATTTTTGAGGGTCCCCTGACACGTAGCAGTGACCCCTGGCAATTAGGAGTGACCCCTGTCAATTTGGAGTTCCCCCTGAAAATTAGGAGTGATCACTGTCAATTTGGAGTTCCCCCTGTCAATTTGGAGTGCCGACTGTTAGCTTGGAGTACCCCCGTCAATTAGTCGTGCGCCCTGTCTAGTAGGACTGCCCCCTGCCAAGTACGAGTGACCCCTGTCAATTAGGAGTGCCCACTACAAATGAGGAGTGCCCCTGTCAGTTAGTAGTTCCCCATGTCAATTGGAGTCCCCCTATCAATTGGAGTACTCCCTGTCAATTGGAGTGCCCCGTGTCAATTGCAGTAGCCCCTGTCAATTGGGGCGCCCCCTGTCAACTCGAAGTGCCCGCTGTCAATAAGGAGCGCCCACTGTCAATAAGGAGTACCACCTGTCAATTAGGTGTACCCCATGTCAATTAGGAGCAACCCATGTCAATTAGGAGGGCCCCATGCCAATGAGGAGTGCACCCAGTCAATGGGGAGTGCCCCCTGTCAATGAAGAGTGCCCTCTTGCAATTAGGAGCGCCCGCTGTCAATTAGGACTGCCCCCTGTCAATGAGGAGGCCCCTGTCAATGAGGAGCTCCCCTTGTCAATTAGGAGCGCCCCCTGTCAATGAGGAGTTCCCCCAGGCAATATTTAGTGCCCCCTGTCAATGAGGAGCGCCCCCGCCGCTCAACGAGGAGTGCCCCACTGTCAATGAGGAATGCACCCCCATCAATGAGGAATACCCCCCACGTCAAAGAGAGGTGCCCACCCGTCAATGAGGAAAGCGCCCCAGTCAATGATGAGTGGCCCCCGTCAATGAGGGGTGCCCCACCGTCAATGAGGAGCCTCCCCCTCTCATTTATGAGTGCCCCCATGTCAATGAGGAGCGCTCCCTGTCAATGAGGTGTGCCCCCTATCAATGTGGAGCGCCCCTTGTCAATGAGGAGTGCCCCCTATCAATGGGGATTGCCCCTGCCAATGAGGAGTGACCCCTGTCAATGAGGAGTGCCCTCGGACAATTAGGCGTGCCCCCTGTCAATTAGGAGTGCCCCCTGTCAGTTAGGAGCGCCCCCTGTCAGGTAGGATCGCTCCCGGTCAGGTAGGAGCTCCCCCTGTCAGGTAGGAGCGCCCACTGTCAATTAGGAGCGCCCCCTGCCAATTAGCAGCGACCCCTGCCAATTAGGAGTGACCCTATCAATGAGGAGCGCACGCTGACAATGAGGAGTGCCCCCTGTCAATGAGGAGTGTCCCCTGTCAATTAGGTCTGCCCCTGTCAAATAGGAGTGCCCCCTGTCATTTAGGAGTGCCACTGTGTCAATTGGAGTGCCCCCTGTCGATGAGGTATTCCCCCTGTCAATGAGGAGTGCCCCCTGTCAATGAGGAGTGCCCCCTGTCAATTAGGACTGCCGCTGTCAATTAGGAGTGCCCCGTGACAATTTGGAGTACCACTGCCTCAATTGGAGTGCCCCCTGTCAATGATGAGTGCCCCCTGTCAATGAGGAGTGCACCCTTTCAATTAGAAGTGCCACCGTGTCAATTGGAGTGCCCCCTGTCAGTGAGGAGTGTCCCCTGTCAAATGGAGTGCGCTCTGTCAATGAGGAGTTCCCCTGTCAATGAGGAGTCCCCGCTGTCAATTGGAGTGCCCCCTGTCAATAAGGAGTGCCCCCTGTCAATAGGAAGTGCCCCCTGTCAATGAGGAGTGTCGCTTTTCATTGTGGATTGCCCCCTGTCAATGAGGAGTGCCTCCTGTCAATTAGGAGTGCCCCCTGTGATTTAGGAGTGCCCGCTTTCAATGAGAATTGCTCCCTGTCAATGAGGATGCTCGCTGTCAATGAGGAGTGCCTCCTGTCAATTAGGAGTGCCCCCTGTGATTTAGGAGTGTCCCCTGTTAATTAGTAGTACCCACTTTCAATAAGGCGTGCTCCTTGTCAGGTAGGAGCTCCTCCTGTCAGTTAGGAGTGCCTCCTTTCAATAAGGAGTGCTCCTTGCCAGTTAGGAGCTCCCCCTGTCAGATAGAAGTCCCCTCTGTCAATTAGGAATTTCACTGCCATTTAGGAGTGACCACTGACATTTTGGAGTGGCCCCTGTCAAGTGGAGTTCCCCCTGTCAATTTGGAGTGTTTCCTGTCAATTTGGAGTACCCCCTGTCAGTTAGGAGTCCCCCATGTCAAGTGGAGTGCTCCATGTCAATTCGAGTCTCCCCTGTCAATTGGAGTACTCCCTGTCAATTGGAGTGCCCCCTGTCAATTGAGGTACCCCCCTGTCACATTGAGCGCCCCCAGTCAATGAGGAGTGCCCCCAGTCAATGAAGAGTGCCCCAGGTCAATGAGGAGTGCCCCCTGTCAATGAAGAGTCCCCCTGTCAATGAAGAGTGCTCCCTGTCAATGAAGAGTGCCCCCTTGCAATTAGCAGCGCCCCCTGTCCATTAGGAGAGCCCCTTGTCAACGAGGGGATCCCGCGGTCAATATTTAGTGTCCCACAGTCAATGAGGAGTGCCTCACTGTAAATGAGGAGTGCACCCCCATCAATGAGGATTCCCCGCACTTCGAAGAGGGGTGCCCACTCGTCAATGACGAGAGCGCCCCAGTCAATGATGAATGCCCCCCGTGAATGAGGGGTGCCCCACCGTCAATGAGGAGCCTCCCATGTCAATGAGGAGTGCCCCCTCCAATGAGGTGTGCCCCCATCAATGTGTAGCGCCCCTTGCCAATGAGGAGTGCCCCCTGTCAATGAGGATTGCCCCCTGTCAATGAGGAGTGACCCCTGTCAATTACGAGCGCCCCCTGTCTGTTAGGAGGGCCCCTGTCAATTAGGAACGCCCCCTGTCAATTAGGAGCGCCCCCTGCCAATTGGTAGCGAGCCGTGCCAATAAGGAGCGACCCCTGCCAAATAGGAGTTCCCCCTCTCAATGAGGAGTGCCCCCTGTCAATTAGGACTGCCCCTGTCAATTAGGACTGCCCCTGTCAATTTGGAGTGCCACCGTGTGAATTGGAGTGTCCCCTGTCAATGAGTAGTGCCCCCTGTCAATTAGGAGTGCACCCTTTCAATGAGGAGTGCCACCGTCTCAATTGGAGTGCCCCCTGTCAATGAGGAGTGCCCCTGTCAATTGGAGTGCGCTCTGTCAATAAGGATTTGCCCCCTATCAATAGGGTGTGCCCCCTGTTAATGTGCAGTGCCCCCTGTCAATGAGGAGTGCCCCCTCTCAATAAGGATTGCCCCCTGTCAATTAGGACTGCCCCCTGTCAATTTGGAGTGCCACCGTGTGAATTGGAGTGTCCCCTGTCAATGAGTAGTGCCCCTGTCAATTAGGAGTGCACCCTTTCAATGAGGAGTGCCACCGTCTCAATTGGAGTGCCCCCTGTCAATGAGGAGTGCCCCTGTCAATTGGAGTGCGCTCTGTCAATAAGGATTTGCCCCCTATCAATAGGGTGTGCCCCCTGTTAATGTGCAGTGCCCCCTGTCAATGAGGAGTGCCCCCTCTCAATAAGGATTGCCCCCTGTCAATGAGGAGTGCCCCCTGTCACTTAGGCGTACCCCATTTCAATTAGGAGTGCTCCTTGTCAGTTAGGCGCTCCCCCTGTCAGTTAGGAGTGCCCCCTCTGAATTAGGAGTGCCCGTTGTCATGTTGGAGTTTCCTCTGTCAATTAGGAGCGACCCCTGACAATTAGGAATGTCCCCTGCCATTTAGGAGTGACCCCTGACATTTAGGAGTGACCCCTGCCACCCTAGAGTTACCCCTGTCAATGTGGACTGTCCCCTGTCAATTTGGAGTACTCCTTGTCAGTTAGAAGTTCCCCATGTCAATGGGAGTACTCCCTGTCAATTGGAGTTTCCCCTGTCAATAGGGAGTCCCCCCTGTCAATAAGGGGTGCCCACTATCATTAAGGAGTGTCTCCTGTCAATGAGGAGTGCTCCCTGACAACTTGGAGTACCCATGTCAATTTGGGGTGCCCCACGCCAATGAGGAGTGCACGCTGTCAATTCTGAAAGCTCCCTGTCAATTGGAGTGTCTCCTGTCAATTTGAGTATTCCCTGTCAATTGGACACCCCCTGTCAACTGGAGTGCCCCCTGTCAATTAAAAGTGCCCCATGTCAAATTGGAGTACCCCTGTTAATGGGTAGTGTCCCCCGGACAGTTAGGAGTGGCAGTCAATTAGGAGTGCCCCCTGTCAACAATGCGACTCCTGTCAATGAGGAGTTCACTTTGTCAATGTGGAGTGCCCCCCGTCAATGAGTAGTGCCCCCCCCGTCAATGAGGAGTGCCCCACCGTCAATGAGGAGTGCCCCACCGTCAATGAGCAATGCCCCTGTCAATGATGTGTGCCCCCTGTCACCGAGGAGTTAACCCTGTCAATTAGGAATGCCCCCTGTCAATGAGGAGTTCCCTCCTGACAATGAGGAGTGCCCCATGTCAATTAGGAGTGTCCCCTACCAATGAGGATTCACCCCTGCCAAATAGGAGTGCCTCATGTCAATGAGTAATCCTCCTGCCATTTAGGAGAGATCCCTGCCAATGAGGAGTGCCCCCTGTCAATTAGGATTGCCACCTGTCAATTTGGAGGCTCCCCTGTAAGTTAGGACTGCCCCCTGTCAATGGGGAATGCCCTCTGTCAATTAGGAGAGCCCCCTGTCAATTAGTAGTATCCCCTTTTAATTCGGAGTTCCCCTTGTCAATTAGGAGCTCCCCCTGTCAGTTAGGATTGCCCCCTGTCAATTAGGATTGCCCCCTGCCAGTTAGAAGTGACCCCTGCCAATTATGAGTGCCCCCTGTAAATGGGTAGTGCCCCCTTTCAATTAGCATTGCCCCCTTTCAGTTAGGAGTCTCCCCTGTCAATTAACAGTGCCTCCTTCCAATTAGGAGGGCCCCTTGACAATTTGGAGCTCCCCGGTCAAGTAGGAGTGGCCCCTGAAAATTAGTAGTGCCCCCTGTCAAGGGATGTCTCCTGTCAATTAGGAGTGCCCCATGAGAATTAGGAGTGCCCCCTGTCAATAAGGAGTGCCCTCTGTCAATTTGGAGTATCCCATGTCAATTAGGAGTGCCCCCCCCCCTCGTCAATGAGGAGTGCCCCCCCCCCCCCGTCAATGAGGAGTACCCCCGTCAATGAAGAGTGCCTCCCCCTCAATGAGGAGTGACCCCGGCATATGAGGAGTGCCCCCCCCCCCGCGTCATGGAAGAGTGAACCACCGTCAATGAGGAGTGCCCCCTGTCAATTAGCGGTCCTCCTGTCAATGAGGCGTGAATCCTGACATTTAGGAGTGCCTACTATCAACTATGAGTTCCCCTGTCAATTAGAAACGCCCCCAGAAGTGTCCCCTGTCAATGAGGTGTGCCCCCTGTCAAATAGATATGCCCCCTGTCAATTAGGAATGCCCCCTGCCAATTTGGAGTGTCCCGTGCCAATTAGGAAGCCCCTGTCAATGAGGAGTTCCCCTTGTCAATTTGGAGTTCCCCCTGTTAATGAGGAGAGTCGCCGCATCAATGAGGAGTGCCCCTCCCCGCGTCAATGAGGAGTGCCCCCGTCAATGGAGAGTGCCTGCCCGTCAATGAGGAGTGAACCCCGTCAATGAGGAGTGCAACCTCCCCCCCCCCCCGCCCCGTCATGGAGGAGTGGCCCACCGTCAATGAGGAGTTCCCCCTGGCAAATAGGGGAACCCCTGTCAATGAGGAGTGAACCGTGACAATTAGGAGTGCCCACTGTCAACTATGAGTTCCCCTGTCAATTAGAAATGTTGCCAGGAGTGCCCCCTGTCAATGAGGAATGCCCCACCGTCAATGAGGAGTGCCCCACCATTAATGAGGCGTGCGCCACCGTCAATGACGAGTGCCCATTTTCAAGGAGGCTCTGAAAGATTTCCTGAGCAGGAGTGGTCAAAAGGTTGTGTTCCTCAAGCCCCCTGTAAATGGGGAGTGCCCCCTCGTAATGAGGAGTGCCCCTCTCAATGAGGAGTGGCCCCTGTCCATGAGGAGTGCCCACGGTCCATGGGGAGTGACCCCTGTCGATTAGGATCGCCCCCTGTCAATTAGAAGGCCCCTATCAATGAGGAGTTCCCCCTGTCAATGAGTAGTGCCCCCATCAATGAGGAGTGCCCCACCGTCAATGAGGAGTGCCCCTATCAATGAGGTGTGCCCCCTGTCAATGAGTAGTGCCCCCTGTCCATGAGAAGTGCCCACTGTCGACCAGGAGTGCCCCCTGTCAATTTGGAGTCTCCCCAGTCAGTCTGGAGTTCCCCGTTTCAATTAGCAGTGCCCCTTGTCAATTAAGAGTGGCCCCAGTCAATTTGGAGCGACCCCTTTAAATTAGTAGTGCCCCCCGTCAATGAGTAGTGTCCTGTGTCAATTATGAGTGCCCGCTTTCAATCAGGAGTGTTCCCTGTCAATCAGGAATGCCCCCTTTCAATGAGTAATTCCCAATGTCAATTAAGAGTGCCCCCTGCCAATTAGGAGTGCGCCCTGTCAACGAGGAGTTCCCCCTGTCCATGAGGAGTGCCCCACCGTCAATGATGAGTGCCCCTGTCAATGAGCAGTGCCCCTGTCAACTGGGAGTGACCACTATCAATTAGGAGTACCCCACTATCAATTAGGAGTGCCCCCTGACAATGAGGAGTGCCCCCTGTCAATTAGGAGTGCCCCTGTCAATGGGGAGTGCCCCCTCTTAATGAGGAGTGCCCCTGTCAATGAAGAGTGCCCACTGTCCATGAGGAGTGCCCCCTGTCGATTAGGATTGCCTCCTGTCAAATAGGAGTCTCACCTGTCTATTAGGAGTGCCCTCTTTCAATTAGGAGTGCCCCTTGTCAATTAGGAGCTCCCCCTGTCAATTTGGAGTGACCCTTTCAACTAGCAGTGCCCCCGGTCAATTTGTAGTGTCCCATATCAATTCGGACTGGACCCTGTCAATTAGGAGTTCCCCTTGTCAATGAGGCGTTCCCCTTTGTCAATTAGGAGTGCCTCGTTTGAATTTGGACTGCCCCTTGTCAATTAGGAGTGGCCCCTGTCAATTCGAAGTGTCCCCTGTCAATACGGAGTGCCCACTGTCAATAAGGAATGCCCCATGTCAATGAGGAGTGCCCCATGTCAATGAAGAGTGCCCCCTGTCAATGAACTGTGACCACTGTCAATGAGTAGTGTTCCCCGACATTTAGGAATGCCCCCTGTCGATTAGGAGCGCCCCCTGTCAATTAGAAGTGCCCCCTGTCAAAGAGGAGTTCCCCCTGTCAATGAGTAGTGCCCCCCCACCCCGTCAAAGAACAGTGCCCCACCGTCATTGAGGAGAGCCCCCTGTCAATGAGGTGCGCCCCCTGAAAATGAGTAGTGCCCACTGTCCATGAGAATTGCCCACTGTCGATCAGGAGTGCCCCCTGTCAATTAGGAGCTCCCCCTGTCAATTCGGAGTGACCCCTTTAAATTAGTAGTGCCCCCCCCCCTTAAATGAGTAGTGTCCCGTGTCAATCAGGAGTGCCCGCTGTCAATCAGGAATGCCCCCTGTCAATGATGAATGCCTCATGTCAATTAGGAGTTACCCATGTCAATGAAGAGTGCCCCCTGTAAATGCTGAGTGCCCCCCTATCAATGCGTAGCGCCCTCTGTCGATGAGGAGTGCCCTCTGTCAATGAGGAGTGCCGCCTGTCAATTAGTTGTCCCCCTGTCAATTTGGAGTGCCCCCTTTCAATTAGGAGTGCCCCTTGTCATCTCGGAGCTCCCCCTGTCAATTAGGCGTGGCCCCGGACAATTAGGAGTGGGCCGTTTCAATTAGTTGTGCCCCCCATCAATGAGTAGCGTCCCGTGTCAATTAGGAGTCCCTCCTGTCAATTGGGAGTGCCCCATGTCAATTAGTAGTGCCCCATGTCAGTTAGGAGTGCCCCATGTCAATGAGGAGTACCCCCCTGTCAATGAGGATTGCCCCCTATCCAATTGGATTGCCCCCTGTCAATTAGCAGTGACCCCTGTCAAGTAAATTTAAAATATACATTGTGTAAAATTACACTTAGCACATCAGATGTGTAAGTTTCCAGTATCATTCCAGACATTATACAAATTCAAAGTTATCCCAATGCAGTCTACTTTCAATAGGTTGTGCCCCTTGTCAATTCGGAGCTCCACCTGACAGTTAGGAATGCCCCCTGCCAATTCGGAGTTACCGCTGCCAATTAGGACTGCCCCCTGTCAATGAAGAGTGCCCGCTGTCAATGAGGAATGCCCCATGTCAATTAGGTGTGCCCCATGTCATTTAGGATGGCCCCCTGTCAATTAGGAGTCTCCCCGTCAATTTGGAGTGCCCCTTTTCAATTAGGAGTGCCCCTTGTCAACTACGAGCTCCCCCCCATCAATGAGTAGCGTCCCGTGTCAACTAAGAGGCCCTCCTAACAACTAGGAGTGCCCCCTGTCAATCAGGAATACTCCCTTTGTCAATGAGGAGTGCCCCTGGCTGTTAGGAATGCCCTCTGCCCATTAGGGGTGTCCCCTGCAAATTAGGAGTGACCGCTGCCAATTAGGAGTGCACCCTGTCAATGAAGACTGCCCCCTGTCAATGAGAAACGCCCCAGCTTAATTAGGAGCGTCCCGTGCCAATGAGCAGTGCCCCATTTCAATGAGGTGTGGGCCATGTCAATGACGATTGCCCCATGTCAATTAGGAGAGTCCCGTGCCAATTAGGAGTGCGCCCTGTCAATGAGGAGTGCAGCCTTTCAATGAAGAGTGCCCCCTGTAAACGAGGAGTGCCCCAACGTCAAAGAGGAGTGCCCCACATAAATTTGGAGTGGCCCCTGTCAATTAGGAGTAACCGCTGCCAATTAGCAGTGCAGCCTGTCAATGACGAGTGCCCCTGTCAATGAGGAGTGCCCCCTGTCAATGAGGAGTGCCACCTGTTAATTAGGAGTGCCACTTTTCAGTTAGGAGTGCCCCCTTTCCAATTGGATTGACCCCTGTCAATTTGCAGTAACCCCTGTCAAGTAAATTTTAAATTTACATTTTGTAAAATTACACTTAGCACATCAGATGTATAAGTTTCCAGGATCATTCCAGACATTATACAAATTCAAAGTTATCCCAATGCAGTCTACTTTCAATAAGTTGCGCCCCTTGTCAATTCGGAGCTCCACCTGACAGGAATGCCCCCTGCCAATTCGGAGTTACCGCTGCCAATTTGGACTGCCCCCGTCAATGAAGAGTGCCCGCTGTCAATGAGGAATGCCCCATGTCAATTAGGTGTGCCCCATGTCAATTAGGATGGCCCCCTGTCAATTAGGAGTCTCCCCGTCAATTTGGAGTGCTCCTTTTCAATTCGGAGTGCCCCTTGTCAACTACGAGCTCCCCCATCAATGAGTAGCGTGCCGTGTCAATTAAGAGGCCCTCCTAACAACTAGGAGTGCCCCCTGTCAATCAGGAATACTCCCTTTGTCAATGAGGAATGCCCCATGTCAATTAGGTGTGCCCCATGTCAGTTAGGAGTGCCCCATGCCAATTTGGATTGCCCCCTGTCAATGAGGAGTGCCCCCTGTAAATGAGGTGTGCCCCCTATCAATTAGGAAGGCCTCCATGTCAATTAAGACTGCCCGATGCCAATGAGGAGTGCACCCTGTCAATAAGGATTGCCCACTGTCAATGAAGAGTGCCCCCTGTCAATGAGGAGTGCCCCCTGTCAATGAGGAGTGCCCCCTGTCAATTAGGAGTGCCCTCTGTCATTTAGGAGTGCCCCCTGTCATTTAGGAGTGCCGCTGTCAATTCGGAGTACCCCCTTTCATTTAAGAGTGCCCCTTGTCAGATTGGAGTTCCCTCTGTCAGTTAGGACTGCCCCCTGTCAATTAGGTGTTCGCGATGGCATTTTAGAGTGTGCCCTGACACTTAGGAGTGACCCCTGACAATTTGGAGTACCCCTGTCAATTTGGACTGCTCCCTGTCAATTTGGAGTACCCCCTGTCAATTAGTCGTGCACCCTGTCAATTAGGACTGCCCCCTGGTAATTACGAGTGCACCCTGTCAATTAGGAGTGCCCCCTGCAAATGAGGTGTGCCCCCTGTCAGTTACAAGTTTCCCATGTCAATTGGAGTCCCCTGTCAATTGGAGTGCCCCGTGTCAAATGGAGTCACCCTGTAAATTGGGGCGCCCCCTGCCAATTTGAGTGCCCCCAGTCAATTAGAAGTGCCCACTGTCAATAATGAGTGCCCGCTGTCAATAGGGAGTGCCCACGGTCAATAAGGAGTACCTCCTGTCAATTAGGAGTGCCCCATGTCAATTAAGAGTACCCCATGTCAATCAGGAGGGCCCCAAGCCAATGAGGAGTTCACCCAGTCAAAGAGGAGTGCCCCCAGACAATGAGGAGTGCCCCAGGTCAATCAGGACTGCCCCGTGTCAATGAGAAGGCCCCTGTCAATGAGGAGTTACCCCATTCATATTTAGCATCCCCTGTCAATGAGGAGTGTCCCCACCGCTCAAAGATGAGTGCCCCACTGTCAATGAGGAGTGCATCCCCGTCAATTATGATTCCCCCCACGTCAAAGATGAGTGCCCACCCGTCAATTAGGAGAGCGCCCTGTCAATGAGGAGTTCCCCCTGTCAATGAGGAGTGCCCCCTGTCAATCAGGAGTGCCCCCAGTCAATTAGGTCTGCCCCTGTCAATTAGAAGTGCCCCCTGTCAATTAGGAGTGCCACCGTGTCAATTGGAATGCCCCCTGTCAATGGGGATCTCCCCCTGTCAATGAGGAGAGCCACCTGTCAATGAGGAGTACCGCCTGTCAGTTAGGAGTTACCCATGTCAATTGGAGTCAACCTGTCAATTGGAGTGCACCGTGTCCATTGGAGTACCCCTTGTTAATTGGAGCGGCCCCTGTCAATTAGGAGTGCCCCTTTTAAATTAGGAGCGTCCCCTCCCAATTAGGAGCGACCCCTGCCAAATAGGATCGACCCCTGTCAATGAGGAGCGCCCGCTGTCAATCAGGAGTGGCCGCTGTCAATAAGAAGTGCACCCTGACAATTAGGTCTGCCACTGTCAAAATGGAGTGCTCCCGGTCAATGAGGAGATCCCCCTGTCAATTAGGAGTGCACCATTTCATTGAGGAGTGCCACCTTGTCAATTGGAGTGCCCCCTGTCAATGAGGAGTGCCCCCAGAAAATTTGAGTGCGCTCTGTCAATGACGAGTTCCCCCTGTCAATGAGGAGTCCCCGATGTCAATTTTAGTCCCCCCTGTCAATAAGGAGTGCCCCCGGTCAATGGGGAGTGCCCCCTGTGAATGAAGAGTGCCCCCTTTCAACGAGGATTGCCCCCTGTCAATGAGGAGTGCCGCCTGTCTAACAGGAGTGCCCCCTATCAAATAGGAGCGCCTACAGGTCAATTAGGAGTGCCCGATGCCAATGAGGAGTGCATCCTGTCAATAAGGATTGCCCCCTGTCAATGAGGAGTGCCCGCTGACAATGAGGAGTGCCCCCTGTCAATGAGGAGTGCCCCCTGTCAATGAGGAGTGCCCCCTGTCAATGAGGAGTGCCCTCTGTCAATGAGGAGTGACCCCTGTCAATTAGTCCTGCACCCTGTCAATTAGGACTGTCCCCTGCCAATTACGAGTGCGCCCTGTCAATTAGGAGTGCCCCCTGTCAGTTACGAGTTCCCCCTGTCAATTGGAGTCCCCCTGTCAATTGAAGTCCCCCTGTCAATTGGAGTGCCCCGTGTCAATTGCAGTGCCCCCTTCAATTGGGGCGCCCCTTGACATTTTGAGTGCCCCCTGTCAATTAGAAGTGCCCACTGTCAATAATGAGTGCCCGCTGTCAATAGGGAGTGCCCCCTGTCAATCAGGGGGGCCCCATCCCAATGCGCAGTGCCCGAACTCAATGAGGAGTGGCCCCTTGCAATTAGTAGCGCCCCAAGTAAATTAGGACTGCCCCATGTCAATTAGGAGCGCCCGCTGTCAATGAGGAGTTCCCCAGTCAATATTTAGTGGCCCTTGTCAATGAGGAGTGCCCCCCCCCGCTCAAAGACGAGTGCCCCACTGTCAATGAGGAGTGCATCCCCGTCAATGAGGATTCCCCCACGTCAAAGAGTAGTGCCCACCAGTCAATGAGAGGAGCGACCCAGTCAATGATGAGTGCCCCCCCGCCCCCCCGTCAACAAAGGGTGCCCCACCGTCAATGAGGAGTCTCCCCCTGTTAGTTATAGAACAGTACAGCACAGAACAGGCCCTTCGGCCCACGATGTTGTGCCGAGCTTTATCTGAAACCAAGATCAAGCTGTCCCACTCCCTATCATCCTGGTGTGCTCCATGTGCCTATCCAATAACCGCTTAAATGTTTCTAAAGTGTCTGACTCCACTATCACTGCAGGCAGTCCATTCCACACCCCAACCACTCTCTGTGTAAAGAACCTACCTCTGATATCCGTCCTGTATCTCCCACCACGAACCCTATAGTTATGCCCCCTTGTAATAGTTCCATCCACCCGAGGAAATAGTCTTTGAACGTTCACTCTATCTATCCCCTTCATCATTTTATACACCTCTATTAAGTCTCCCCTCAGCCTCCTCCGCTCCAGAGAGAACAGCCCTAGCTTCCTCAACCTTTCCTCATATGACCTACCCTCCAAACCAGGCAGCATCCTGGTAAATCTCCTCTGCACTCTTTCCAGCGCTTCCACATCCTTCTTATAGTGAGGTGACCAGAACTGCACACAATATTCCAAATGTGGTCTCACCAAGGTCCTGTACAGTTGCTGCAGAACCCCACGGCTCTTAAACTCCAACCCCCTGTTAATAAAAGCTAACACACTATAGGCCTTCTTCACAGCTCTATCCACTTGACTGGCAACCTTTAGAGATCTGTGGATATGGACCCCAAGATCTCTCTGTTCCTCCACAGTCTTCAGAACCCTACCTTTGACCCTGTAATCCACATTTAAATTTGTCCTACCAAAATGAATCACCTCACATTTATCAGGGTTAAACTCCATTTGCCATTTTTCAGCCCAGCTTTGCATCCTATCTATGTCTCTTTGCAGCCTACAACAGCCCTCCTCCTCATCCACTACTCCACCAATCTTGGTGTCATCAGCAAATTTACTGATCCACCCTTCAGCCCCCTCCTCTAAGTCATTAATAAAAATCACAAAGAGCAGAGGACCAAGCACTGATCCCTGCGGCACACCGCTAGCAACCTGCCTCCAATCCGAAAATTTTCCATCGACCACCACCCTCTGTCTTCGGTCAGAAAGCCAGTTACCTATCCAATCGGCCAACTTTCCCTCTATCCCACACCTCCTCACTTGCATCATAAGCCGACCATGGGGGACCTTATCAAAGGCCTTACTAAAATCCATGTATATGACATCAACTGCCCTACCTTCATCAACACACTTAGTTACCTCCTCAAAAAATTCTATCAAATTTGTGAGGCACGACTTGCCCTTCACGAATCCGTGCTGACTATCTCGGATTAATCCGCATCTTTCTAAATGGTCGTAAATCCCATCCCTAAGGACCCTTTCCATCAATTTACCAACCACCGAAGTAAGACTAACCGGTCTATAATTACCAGGGTCATTTCTATTCCCTTTCTTAAACAGAAGAACAACATTCGCCATTCTCCAGTCCTCTGGCACCATCCCCGTGGACAGCGAGGACCCAAAGATCAACGCCAAAGGCTCTGCAATCTCATCCCTTGCCTCCCACAGAATCCTAGGATACATTTCATCAGGCCCAGGGGACTTATCGACCTTCAGTTTATTCAAAACTGCCAAGACATCCTCCCTCCGAACATCTATTTCCTCCAGCCTATTAGCCTGTAACACCTTCTCTTCCTCAAAAACATGGCCCCTCTCCTTGGTGAACACTGAAGAAAAGTATTCATTCATCACCTCGCCTATCTCTACTGACTCCATACACAAGTTCCCACTACTGTCCTTGACCGGCCCTAACCTCACCCTGGTCATTCTTTTATTCCATGTTGACACCATGTCAATGAAGAGTTCCCCCTGTCAATGAGGTGTGCCCCCTCCCATTGTGGAAAGCCCCTTGTCAATGAGGAATGCCCCCTGTCAATGAGGATTGCCCCCTGTCAATGACGAGTGCCCTCTGTGAATGAGGAGTACCCTCAGTCAATTAGGAGTATCCCCTTTCAATTGGGGTGCCCCCTGTCAGTAAGGAGCGCCCCCGGTCTGTTAGGAGCAGCCCCTGTCAGTTAGGAGCGCCCCCTATCAATTAGGAGTGCCCCCTGCCAATTAGGAGCGACCCCTGTCATAGAGGAGCGAACCCTCAGTGCCCCCTGTGAATGAAGAGTGCCCCCTTTCAACGAGGATTGCCCCCTGTCAATGAGGAGCGAACCCTCAGTGCCCCCTGTGAATGAAGAGTGCCCCCTTTCAACGAGGATTGCCCCCTGTCAATGAGGTGTGCCCCCTGTCAATTAGGTCTGCCCTTGTCAATTCGGAGTGCCCTTTGTCAATTAGGATTGCCACTGTGACATTTGGAGCGACCCCTGTCAATGAGGAGCGCCCGCTGTCAATGAGGAGTGTCCCCGGTCAATGAGGAGTGCCCCCTGTCAGTTAGGAGTTCCCCCTGTCAATTGGAGTCCCCCTGTCAATTGGACTCCCCCGTCAATTGGAGTGCCCCGTGTCAATTGGAGTGCCCCCTTCAATTGGGGCGCCGCCTGACATTTTGAGTGCCCTCTGTCAATTAGAAGTGCCCACTGTCAATAATGAGTGCCCGTTGTCAATGGGGAATGTCCCCTGTCAATCAGGGGCGCCCCAACCCAATGCGGAGTGCCCCAACTCAATGAGAAGTGCCCCCTTGCAATTAGGAGCGCCCCCGTAAATTAGCACGGCCCCCTGTCAATGAGGAGCGGCCCTTGTCAATTAGGAGCGCCCCCTGTCAATGAGGAGTTCCCCAGTCAATATTTCGTGTCCCTTGTCAATGTGGAGTGCCCCCTCCGCTCAAAGAGGAGTGCCCCACTGTCAATGAGGAGTGCATCCCCGTCAATGAGGATTCCCCCACGTCAAAGAGGAGTGCCCACCAGTCAATGAGGGGAGCGCCCCAGTCAATGATGAGTGCCCCCTCGTCAATGAAGGGTGCCCCACCGTCAGTGAGGAGTCTCCCTCTGTCAGTTATGAGTGCCCCCATGTCAGTGAAGAGTTCCCCCTGTCAATGAGGTGTGCCCCCTATCAAATTGGAGAGCCCGTTTTCAATGAGAAGTGCCCCCTGTCAATGAGGATTGCCCCCTGTCAATGACGAGTGCCCCCTGTCAATTAGGTCTACCCCTGGCAATTAGGAGTGCCCCTTTTCAATTAGGAGTGACACTGTGAATGTAGAGTGCCCCCTTTCAAC